>NC_133974.1:135151651-135460651 GCF_047716275.1 Strix uralensis
CACATCACAGTGACAGCCCAATGACCCAGATGTGCTGGGTAGCACAGTTTCTAAAGGAATTCCTCATGACTGAGCTCCTAACAACATGCCCACATGTCCGTCTACATAATTCCCACACACCATCCTGAACCATATCTTCAGGGATAGGAAGAAAAAAAAAATTCATCTTCCCTGAAGCTGCTCTTATATATTCAGAAGTAGTGTGGAGAAAAACACTGACACCTCATTGAGAAGAGCCTGGGAAGGAAGAGTGTGTTATGGAGCAAACAATGCAGCCAAGAACTGCAAGAAGTCGTCTCAGCCATATGTCTTCCCATTTTATGCTGGACCGTAGCAACCAAAAACTGAGTTCACGGCAAGATTCTGCGGCTTCCCGTCACCTAAACCAGGACACAGAACTTCCTAGCTAGTGTAAAAAGCAGCATTACAGAAGCTGCTAGTGCATCCCTCACAGTTAAAAATTCTCGCAGGGGCTGAAAGATGAGGCACGGCACATTCTGTACAGTTACTCTGCTAACAGGATCCACATCACCAGCAAAAGACAGCACAGCCTGTGTAGGGTGTAAGGGCTGAGCAATTCAGATCATAGCTGGACCAACTACATTTCAGATTTCTCTCCACACTAAATTTCACTGCAAAAGATGGTCAGGAAGACAGGAGAGTAGAAGCACCAAGTGCAGCCACCAATTCTCCTTTATCCCATCATTTTTTTACGCTTCTCAACACACATGCCTGATTTAGATAGCTACAATTCTCCAGACCTTATCAGACACACAAATATTCTGACACAGAGGTAACATTAAAGACCTAGCAAATGAAAGACTAAACGGCGCAGCAGAGTGAAACCTGAATGTCAGGCCAACACTTACTCACTTCTTCATTTTGTCTCATGAAAGCAGCCCAAGACAAGCCCAGGCTCCACTCACGCCCCAGGGAGAGGAGCAAGGGGACACTGTCTAACCTGTCCCGTGAAGGAATTCTCTCACCCCATGGTAGAAGCCTTCTTTTTTGGCACAGGGGGATAATCTGCATCTCTCCACCGTGCCAGTATGGGTGACTGTAGGTTGGGTTCGTGACCTCTGAGAACGTTAACAACTGCCTTTACCCTCTCATTGTTGCCAAGAAGGATTTTTTAGCTCACAAACCAGGTAGCACAGCTCCTAAAGAAATTCCTCATGACTGAGCTCCTAACAATACTTCCAAATGTCACAAAAAGTCACTAAACACTCTGAAGACTCAAGTGCACATTCTGGACAGCAATGTTGGGAACTTCTGGTTTTAGTATCCACTATAAAAAGTCCTAAAATGTCAGCACATTTCAGAGGCTTTACTATATTTTTTTTAGTCTTTGGCTCATTAAATCTCTGATAAAAAAAAAAACCAAACAAAACAAAACGAAACCCCAAGACCTATGTCTTCCACATTGCATGTTTTTCCTAATAATAGCCCACACTCATGCCAAAATCTGTGAAAGGCAGTTTAGGAGCCTTCTGCTAGAGCTCTCTTAGAAAACTCCTCCCTTGCAGCTTCCTTCTGGATGGAAATTTGCCGCCTGGGAACAACCCATGAAGACCGCTCCGAGGCTGGAGGAACAGAAGGGCTCACTGGGGATGCGCAAAGAGCAGATACCTTGGTTAGTGGCCAATTTCCACATAGCCTTCTGTCAAACGTAGCAGTGAGAACGCCTCAGAGCAGTCCCCTCCCCTGCACGCCTACAGCACTCGGCGCAGCGGAGCCCCAGATGATGACTGGAGGTGCTGGGCACCACAGAACAGAAGCGTTTAGCCTAAGTTGTGTATATCTGAAGAGATGAATGGAACAAGAACGGATGAGGAAGATTTAACCCAAATTTTTTTCCTTCTATGACAGAAAGGTTCTGTGTATTATATTGTTTGGTGATGTCACTGATAGAAGAGAAAGCTGTCTTCAGAAAATAGAAATATATTCTGTTACAAGTTCAAATTAAATGGAACTGCGATTTCTCCATACGTACAATGACTGATAAAATGCTTTCACTAACACTTGATGAAAATAAAAAGCGTCCGTAATGAAACAACAGATCTGTTAAAGTAACAAGCTTAGAAAGCAGAGAAGATATAATATTGAATAGATCTTCCAGAGTGCACAGGAGAGGGACATAATCAAGCAGCCAGTGCCATTACTATGAATGCACCAGAGAAGCTCAGAACAAATTAAATATCTTCAAAAAGTAGATCTGATAGAGAGAAGTCATTGGAAGGATTAATGAACCTACAGGTATACTGGTGTCGTAGAGGACAGAGCAGGCATTGGACTGTGTATTTGTAGTCTGATTAACTTATAAATGAAACTGTGTATGAAATAAACAACACAACATGTAATGCTAATTCCCTAGAAAAGGAATATGAATCAGAGCCTGGAAACATCTACTCATGTAAGCCATGAGTAGCAATGTCACTCCTGAGTAAAAGCCAGTCAGACTGATAAGGATTTAGGCAGTCTGACCACTTCTACTGCAAAATGGACAGTAATGACAGCAATTACTAATTTTAAAGTTATTCTCATCGTAAAGGAAGAAATTTAACTCTTGAGCTTGTCCATGGCCTCTGCTGATTCTTCAGACCATTTTTAAATTCAAGAATGCAAGTTCCCTCAGACTCCTCCTCTGATGACATAGGTTAATAATCCAAGTTCTTTTTCAAGTGACACTGACTCTCCTTTCTCTTTCATGAGCATCATTATACTGCTGTAGTACAACTGAATAATATACATGCCTAATGTCCTTGTGGCAACAAATTTTCTGATTTAATTTGTCACGTAGATGCCCTCTTATCCTGTAATAGGCACTGCTTCATTATTTAAAATAGTAATACCTGTGCTTCTAATGGTATTTGCTCTACTCAGACAATACAGAATTCATTTATTTGGGAAGATGAGCTGGCATTGACAGAAGCTCCAAGAAACTCCAGATGGGACAGAAAAATATTCATGTAGAATTATTTTGGAAAACACAGTTGATGTGCACTACATGCTACTTGCATAAAACTACAAATAAGACAGTCCAGGATCAAGATTCAGGTGCTTCTGAGGTGATAAAATTAAAACTGGGTAGTAAAGATGCTCTGGGCATTCATGAGATTGCAAAGGCATTAAGTGCAATAGCAACATCTTCGCTATCACGTTAACTTGGTCCTCCATTGATTTTAATTCTGGTATTCTGTTCTTTCAAGACAAATTGTCTAAAATTGTACTTTGCAAAACTTAACAGTAAATTAACACAGTTGTGGGATCTGTGTGCATGTTATATAAATATCCGATTAAATATAACACTGGGCTTCTGCTACTTCATGTGAAAAAATCCATCCAGAGAAAGCATGCAAGAGTGCCAAGGATGCAGAGCTGTTTTCTCCTTCCGCTATTAAGTTGTTTAACTAAGTGCCTGGAATGCCCTTGACTGCAAAAAGAACTGAGCTTATAGAGGTGATCTGACAGCTTTACCCAGGTATTCATGTTTTCCTGCGCTGACCTCTGAGGTCTGACACTGTAGGTTTATTTCGAATGTACTGGCTGTCCCACAAGCCTGTAATTCCTCTCAGGATGGGCTCCTTATGCCTAATGTCTGTGCTGGTGTTCGCACAGAGTGGTTTAGTTGGTTTTGATTTTACCCTCTCTCCTACTCCCACTCCCCATACTTTGTCAAGCTACTTAAACTTACGGCTCATTACAAGAATGAAAAGTTGTAACGCACGGGATGAGGAAAATCCCTGCTATACTACCACAGATACAGATCTGATCCTTTTGGTAGGACCTGTATCTACAAATGCTGATTTATTATTAATATGGCAATGATGAAGTGTAACTGAGGAAGCACAGCTCGTAAACTAGCGCAGTTTTCATTGATACCAATGGAGGCTGAGGTTGCCCAACAGAAGGCTAAATTAGAGCCGTTTCGTACATTTTTCTGTTAATGAAACAGAAAGACGAAGAATTATCACAGCATGAAAACGAAGAATTATCGCAGCATGTTGTATAGGGGTGTGTTTGCATTTTGATTATAACACAGGATCTAAAGCACTAAGTAAACACTATCTCAAATAATTTTCCCCAAAATGTTCAAGGATTATTTTCCCATTTTGCTACCAGTCTTTGAGAGAAAAAGTTATAAAAATATCTAAGTTTAGTAGGATTATATATAGTTAGGACAAGTACATCTTTCTTGCAGCAGAAAGCTGACAACTGATTTTTCATTAATCTCACTGCAGCAAAGTGCATACATGAAGTCCTCCAGCATGGAAGAGGGGCCAGTCTGAGTACTGCTGGTAATAACTTGCTCTTCTCTGTTTCAGGAAAAGCTGCAAGTTAAATTTTTGAGCTAAATCGTTAAGTCTCTCCGACACAAGAACACAGGGGAAAATCTGTTAGGAATATGAGTGAAAAGTACAGGGTCAAACACTTGAGAGATATTCTTATTAAAACTTGTCCTTCAGTCTCTTAAACAATTGTTTTCTTTTAGTACAGAGGAAAAGATTAAATGAACCGTTTTCTTCTGTAATGTGCTCTAATATGAAAAAAATTATAGACTTAAATCTTACGCAAAAACATTCTCTTCTCCCTCAAACAGGCTTGCTTCAGGGGTTTGCCTTCATTAGCTGCAGAGAGCAGTGACATATTATTTCTGCATTCCTGTGGACTGCAGCAAATTGTCCCTCTTGGCTGTCATTGTTTCCTATGGAAGCAACAATGGCTTCCATTTATCACAAGCTGACACCACATGGCATGCAAAATTACGTTTCACACTGGTGCATCCGAAACGAGGGTGTAAATAAAACCCACTGATGTAAAACACCTAGCAACCAGCAAAAAAACAGGAGGAAAAGTATAACCCGTCTGCAAAATGAAGTACATTTTCATGAATCACAGTGACTTTGACTTCTTACCAGCAGCACTGAAAGTGTTAACTAACTTAAAAAACATTTTACAGAATGACTAGTAAAAAAAAAAAAAAAAATCAAGAGGCAGATGCTCCAGGGAAGACAGTGAAATTTCACCATGGAAAAAACGGTTCTGATAAACATACAGTTTTTGTAGAGACATCAAAAAGCCCGGTGCAGCTGTCAGTATGTCAAAGAAGTATTGTGTTCCCTCCAACAGTTCGCTGGTGTCAGCTTGTGTTTGGTGGTATTGATACCACAACAAGCAAAGGCACTGGCCTAACACTAACTCCAGGCACTTTTTGTTTCAGTTGCTGATGGTGGTATCAGTGCCTGCACGTTTCTCTGGACAGTAGGTACTCCCCCTCCGCCGTCCACTGAAGGCTGTTTCGTTGTAGGATGTAAAGGGCTCCTCCCGAGCAGGCAGCCAACATCCACCTCAGCCGTCTGAGAAATGCCTGAACTTTTGTGTCCTCTCACAGGAATTCTGGGGTATGCCTTGGCTATTTCTCTGACGTCTGGTTTTGATAAGCAATTTTCAGAGCCTACTGTCTCCTAGGAATTCTGCAGGAAGAGGCTGGGTGAAGTCATTCGGCTTTTCACTGAGTTTACTTTCTCTGTTTTTGGCCGTTCTAGTGAACATGACCCTCTAGTCCTCAGGAATATTTCTGTTCCCTTAGGAACTATCGACCACTTGCTGGTTTTATCTCTGCACACACAAAAGCTCCATGTCGCTGGAAGGGGAAACAAGGTTGACATTAACCAGGGGAACATAAGCAGCTCGTAGATGCAGCTGTGGGCTGAGTTCATTTATTAGCTCAAGTGCTGGCAAAGCTTACGCTTGTTTCTCGGCCTCTCTACTGGCCACTGGCCTAGGTCCGAATAGCTGAAGGCAATGGAATAATAGCTGGTTTGTCAGCCCATTTTATTCATGAAATGGGGCACTGCAGGAATACTTGGAAAGAAGCAACAAGTAAAAGAAAACGCATCTTATTTTCTCTGGTTCACAACCGCTCCGCCTCAGAGCGTGTGTGACTTGCATACGGCTCTTCTGTACGAGACTATTCATATCAGATTTCATTTCTTGCTACATGGGTTGCTATGGATACAATTCCGAACTGCTGCTTTTGTAGGCCAGGAGATTTATGACTGCATCCCAAATGATTTTGCTCATCAGAATCACACAACATTTTTATTTATTTCTTTTAAAATAAACCGAAGCGGAAACAAACATACCCTGCATTTCTCAAAATATTTTTCACAACCTAATCCTGTATTCTGGATCTTCTTGAAGTCTACCAGAGTCTGTGGATGCGTCCCCTATTTATAGTAAGTTACTGATTTATAAGAAATGCACAACCATACAAACTCCTAAGAGCCAAGACCTGGCAAAAGCAAAGGGTCTGTATGAAGACAGACCCTTACACGTTAACCCTTGTTTTAATCTTACTCATTCCAGTTTTTTCACATGCAAAGACAGTTGGGTTAAGTGAAGTCACAGCGTAAACAGACTGTTTAGAAATCCAAATCATGTGATTTATGATTAGGTTATTGTTTATCAAAACTACAGGAAACCTGAGTGCTACAATACACACAAATACCAAATAGAGTACGTACAAGTAAAACAAAAGAGCATGTCATTAGTCTTAACTGCTAGCAATTCTAAATCATCTGACAACAAATGTTCATATTAAACAGACAGTCGGAAGTTCTGGGATAAACACCCTCCTCCACCTTCCAGGATGCTATTAATCATACAGGATGCACGTTGTCTTACCTTTCCTCGGATGGGTTGGTTGGCAGAGTCTCCGGTGTTGGACTGATGGCTAAAGGAGGTCTGCTCCTGGAAAATCTCTGGAAGACCTCCGAGTGATCTCAGAGTTGCAAGTGGAACCGAAAAACATTACATTGCTAGGGAACACTTGCACTACACGATCCAAGGTAGCCCAACAAATACGCTGCACAAAAGATAAGTGACAGCTGTTTTTCTTGAACTGCTGGCGTTACCTTGCCAGACACGTGAAACCCCAGCAGTTCCCCCAGGGGAAGCGGGCACGAGAACTGGATATTTGGCTGCACTTGTGCAGGGTGCAGCAGCACAAGGTGCTGTGGAGGGACAGCACTGCTGAGGTGGCTTCAGAGCCATGACCTTGCTGGGGTCAGGATGAAGGCCAGGCTGACAGATTTTGGAAAAGCATTTCAGTGTGATCACTTTTAAGGTGCAAGATGGAAAAGGCCTGTCAGATCACTTGGCAGGTGCATGAATATTTCTAAAGGTTCTTTTCTTCTTGTTCTCCCATGGACATTGTACCTCTTCACATAACCCATCCCCCTCTTCAGAACAGTTTAGCAACCGCACCATCAATCATTCAGTACCAGTTGCCACTACACCTTTATCAGCAGTCTTCCAGGCAACTTTCCATCCCTTAACACAACAGTATTGCCCTCTAAACGAACATGAACAATTTTCACTGTTAATATTTAATGAAACACAGACCAACCCATTACTCTGAACCACGACACATCCAGGCGCAAGAAGAAGAAAACAAATGTCAAATGCAATTTAAATAATCTGTAAGAAAAGTTTCCAAAGTGATGGGCAATTTTGAATTTTCAGGTTGAGACATGGCGTAAGAACAGATCCACCGATGGACAAGTGGTCAAAGCTGTCCAAAAAGCAGGGCTGTTTAAAGCATTTTGAGAGGGTGGGGCTGTCTCCCTGACCACTGCTGAAATGTAGGCCACTGCACTTCCCTTGGCACAGCGGCAGTGCGGCTAAGGTGTTAGAGTCACTAGGACACAAAACCCTCAAGTAAACCTTAAATGTGGGTCCAGAGCTGGATTAGAGTAAATTTATAGCTGCCATCCCTACGATACAGGTAGCAGCATATGAACAGACGCTGACGCATTGCTATGCCATTGCTGGCCCAAGACCTGCATCTGCTGAAAGATCCCACTCTTGTTGTAAAAGTAATGATATTCCACCAATATGTTGAGAAGTATCTATTATAAACTAGCTAATGAGATAATAATTAATTTCAAAAGAGCATTTTTTCTTAAAAAACACATAAAAGAATCGTAATTGGCCTACGTCAAGCTCTCCGCTGCTACAGCCAGACTGCTCCTAGTAACTGAACTGGTTAATTTAGGGACAATTATTTTGGTAACATGTCCCATCATACAGAAATAGTGGTCCATGGGCCTCATATAGCAGCAAAGGCCAGATCCAGTATGTAAGCCTAAGTGTGATAACCTGAAGTCCTTTGTTCGAGCAATAACAGACGAAACAAGATACGTCACTCGGAAAACAGGGAAACAGAGGTCAACAGTACGAGATCCTCAGGGCCATCATTACTGACAGCCTGTGCTGAAGTGCGTGGCTGCCAGGCACAGCAGGCGAGGAGGGAGTGCCTGGGCACACCACGAAGTGTCTCCCAGTCTGTTCACAAACTGGTCGGCTCCATGAGGTTGTAATTAACACAGAGCAGCTCTTGCTGGATTAGCATATGGCCAGCACTGAGAAAGATACTGAGGACCCTTCATATGCTGGAAGTGGTGAACTAGTACTAATGTGGTGCTGAAGACAGAGCAGATCTACATTCAAGTATAGTGCTAGCAGGTTCAGGCCCATCCTCGACTCAGCAAGTCTAGAGCAATCCTGGGCAACGATATGTCAAAGCTCACACCTTGGCTTCTCCAGCTACAGAAGGGCAAGAGGAATATTTTCGGTTTAGACATGCAAACGTAATGTGGAAGTTCCTACAAAAGCGTACACGCTCATAGATGTGGAGCTGTTCACAGAGCCCTACGAGCTCAAAGCCTGCCTGCAGCCAGCTACAGCTTCCTGTGCAGGAATGATACATGTCTAAAACCAACACTCCTTTCTTTGGATGGAGAAGCGTTTATTTTGGTAGAACTATAAACTGCCTCCCTGATTCTTGAGGACAGTAGTTAATAATTGAATCTATATACGTAATTGAGGAAGACCTTGTAAGTGAAAAATAAAATAAATAAGATGGATATTCTAGTACCCAATTTTCATAGCCGAATACAGAGGTAAGAAGTATATTCATAGCAACTGTGGTAGCAGTTACATGTACAACATTGCTATAAATTCCACAGACACTGCTCTTGCTGCATGGAAAATGCCATTCTTCAGAGACAAGGTAGAATCTGAATTGCTCAAAACCACATGTGAGTAATGCCATTGTTGAAATTGTGAGTGTGCGTGTGCTTCACAGAAAAGCAGTGAGGATTTTGTTCCTCAGTATCTGAGCACCTGCACAGAAGATCAAAACTGTTTTCTAAATAAATTAAAAAGTAAATTTTGTAAGCTTTTAAATACTTTATCTACCCCAATACCTTTCAGCACATTAGTTTTGCAAATTAATCTTCTAGAAAAAGACATTAGTTCATTTCTCAGTGGAATTTTAGGCATCAGAAATCTATTCATAATATATTATGTAAATATTCCAGTAGGGAGCCTTAATAAGTTAGTATTTCCAATAAATAACTTAAAATAATGCACAAGACTGAAAAGAAAACCAAATTTGGCTCTCTGCTTTCCTTTCACAACACTGCAAGTCATCTTAGGAAGAAACATGCATCCTTGTTTCAGCATTATGACATTTTACTCCATACATGTACAAGTCTTGCATGACGAAGCTCATAGGATCGTCAATACACATCCCCAAGACACTCCAACAATATCACTGCAAACATTTCTGGAGTTAAAATGCTAATGTAGCAATTCCCCTGAATTTAGTGTGTGTGTCTTGAAGAGTGATTTGATATGTTCATTATTCTCAGCTAGAGGAATTAGCATTGCTGCAGTGATTTGAATGATTCTGCCCTACTGTGTTGCAAAGGGATTTTGGCTGCAGAAGTAAAAGCTTAACCGTTGCTCGCAATTTAGGGAGTGAAAGAACACATTTTTTAGAAGTCCACACTGAGATTATGGAAAGGATGGGCCTGGCTGTGACACGGAGGAGGTCTGTGACACGCACCCATCTGCAACACACGCGGCAGGTTCTGTACCGCCGCTGCGGACGCTTGGGGAAGGGCGCGGAGAGCCTGCCATGGCTGGAGCAGTCAGGCAGCTTTGCTCCTGTGGGGGTGGTTCAGGGAATTGTAGACAGCTGGGGAATCTGCAGACTACTTTCAACTGGTGGCTTCTTCATCTGTTTAAAATACTCTGTTACAGCAGCTTTTATCACCTCCCTGGGGTACATACCTGTGCTTGATGCAGCACAAGTGAGTAGGGCCTCGGCATGGAAGAGGCTCATCACTGAAGTCTGAAAATTATATTAATCTATTTGTGCAGCAACATGCAACTCGTTTCACACCTTGCAAAAAAAATCCCAAACCAAACAGATGGGTTTGGTAGGTACAGGGCATCTCTGAAAATTTGTTGACAAGAGCCTGCATTCCAGCTGAGCAAACTGAAAAACTCTATCTACCTGTTAAAATACCTCTGAGGAGCTGTGTTAAAAAGAGGGGGAATCCTTCTAAGCCTCAGCAGGCACCAGCCCATGCAGCCAAGTGAGCACATAAACCAGCACCAGCTATTGTTTTATTGGATTCCTTTGGAGGGGAAGGGGGGCATGGAGCAGGAAGGAATTTTTATGCATATATGCATACACAAAAGGACTATTTTTTCATCTATGTAAAGTCAAAACATACTGGAACCATAAATTACATCCTGGATGAGTGTTCAGAGTTTATATCCTTTTAAGGAATACAGCCTAAAGTTAGCACCCCACTTCCAAGGTATAATCTTCCATCACTGTTAGATGTTGCTGCCTGATCGCAGCCAGACAACTGGCTCAACACCAAGATCACGAGTGTGCCAACATGTGGAAACAATTGTTTTCCTTTTGATTGCAAATGACATATTCTGGGTGTGTGCACAACATCCCCATCAATCATCCAAAATGGTTCATTATTTGGACTTTAACTTATTACCCAACAGAAGATCCCTAGAGCCTTGTGTGAAGGGTAGGAAAGACATTTACACATGCCAGAAAGCACAAGGGCCTCTGCACCATGATAGCTTGTCTGAGCCACGCTGCGTCCTGACTGGGCTCCATTCCTTCTCTCTACAAGGTTGTGTTTCACACACCAGCACTGATGTAGCTCGAGCTTAATGCCAAAGCAACTAAAACTTGAAATTATACCTGCATCGTAAGGCTGTGCCGGCTGCTAATCGTCCCTGGGACTCCAGAAAATCTCCCAACACCAGCAGTCTCAGCAAGAGAAGTGAGGGGAAAAGTTTTATAGTGAATATTTGACCACACATTACATGCTTGGACACCAGTAACAGCCTATCTGCCTCAATCAAGTTGCAATGGCAGAAAGCCTGTAACACAAGGAAGAAATCAAGAGGATTTTTGTTGAACCCATGTGGCTGATCTGGAGAGAGAGAGAGATCAGGAAGGCAAATTCCTGCTGAGAACGCAAGGAAAGTCTGCTTCAAACAGTTTTCTGGGCTCACACAACAAAGGATAGTGAAGGGAAACAAAGGCAAATAGCTTCCTAAAGGAACTGCCAGTATAAGTGGAAAACGGGAGAGATCTTTTTTAAAATCAGTAAGTAATAGGGATGGTGGTGCTTTCAGAGTTACTTCTGGACAGAAGGAACAGCCCCACAAACCAAAAATGAAATGGCAGGTCAAGGGAGGTGAATGTATGTTTTCCCATTGCTTGCAATAAAGCCAGGGCTTCATGTGAATGTTCGAAACGTACCGGTGATCCGACTGACCAGTCCACGTTAATGTCAACTCTGCAATTAGTTCTTCTACAGCCTATAGAAAGAGGGAGGCTTCCCCACAGAGAACAAGTAGACAGAAGCACAGCCAGCTGTGGCGTACAGCAGACACAAACCATCAATGGGGCTTTTTGGCAAGAGGACGACTATGATGATGATTAAGGTCCCCTACAAGCAATCAAAAGAAACAGACTCAATTCCCAGCTCTGTAGGGCCTTCCTGCACGAACAAACACTGTCTCTCAAAGGCAGAGTTCTGCAATATATTTAGGTACTTGAAGACACTGACAAGCGCCATGTAGGACTTGCAAATGCACTGATGCAGGCTCAACGTTTACCAGCACCTGCCTGTGTCCTTTGGGTCCCCTCTCTGCAAGAGGATTACCCATGTCATCTATTCAGATGACAGCCAAATTCTACCTTAGGTCTATGCCCAGCATTTCCATGTAAGTGAAACAGAGGAGTGAGCTCATAGCTAAGGATGGGACTTTGCCCCAAGTAGAATAGGAAAAAGGATTTGCTGCATGACAAAAATAGGCCGAGTGCCTTGTCACATCTGACAAATGCCTCAGATGGCGTAGCACAGATTTGTGCTGGTGCTATTAAAATAGATAATATTTCCACTGAATAAACTGATTTCTTGTCACAGGTAGGTTGGTAGCCACTGTCTCACTGGAAGTGAAAATGGTCTCAACATCAGTGGGTATCAAGGAACTAACCCTTATATGGTTTTGAGAATTCATTTCTAATGCATCCCCTCAGTGCCATTTGTTGATGAGCTCCTCCAGGCTGCATTCTGCAGGCCATAGGGCCCCTCACCTGCACTTAATCCCACGAGCTGCTCAAATGAAAGGACAAAAAAAAAGAAATCCAGTCATTTAGAGCAAAGGTTGTCAAATCGAGCCCTTTCTTCTAAAAGCATGGTATGACAATCGACCTGGGCTTAGATGTTTTCAATCATATAACTAAAATGAGATCAGACCTAATATACATTCATAAAGTCAATGGTCCCTGCTGCACTTGAGGATCTGACCCACTGCTGCTGCCTGCTAACTAGGAGCTAATTTGTGCTCCTTTGCAGTCTTTCTGCATTTATCTTTTGTAAACAGAAAGGCCATATTAACAAATAACACTCGAGGAACTGTGTTTTACTTGTGAACATAAACTGTGATGAGTCACACAAAACCCACAAAGACAGCTGATGAGAAAGCAGCTTGCTTTTCTTATAATAAAAGCTGACCACCCAAATGAAAAGACCACAGCCTCTAACTCATTTTGGTTTGAAAGACCAGAAGTGGGCAATTACGTTTTCCAGCAAATACTGCTCTGGCACAGGAGAAATATTTGTTGATCTGACTCTAGCTGGCAGACAGGCAGTTGTTGGGTGTGTACCACACAAAGAATACTTTCATTTTTTGGCATCACATTGCACGGCTGACATACCAAAGACCATGGCTAATTAAGTGGAGTGATGGAACAGAATGATTTGATGATAAGATTTAATTGGTATGAACGTTCTCATAGACCAGTTATTGTATCTGTCTGGGAGAGGCAGACCTTGGGCTGTGTTAAGCATTGCTCAACTGTAGCTAAGAGGGTAAAGGGCACAAGGGTGCCCTTCACTCGCGCACAGTTCTGGGACTACTCCGCAGTCGGGTCTCAGGGTACAATTTAGAGTAGATTGTACCAGTCTTCTGTGGCCCCAGTCTGCTGTGACAGTAGCTGAAAATCACCAGGATTGGTCATAACGCATTGCCCCTGCCTTGCCCCCACACTGACTGCTGAGAACCGAGTTACACGGGAGCTGATACGGCAAATGTGCCACGGAGAAAAGACTGCTGAGGCTGCCTCACCCCCACCGACAGAGCACAGACCAGGATCAACCATTAACTGTGTAAATGCTGTCCCTTTCTGTTGGTTATTCATAATAAAGCTGATTATCTTCATTTTCTCTATGGGAAACAGTACTTGGCTAAGCCACTTGGAACTTAACAGAATGACGATTGTTGTGCATTTTGGCAGGTTGGATGTCAATGCAAGAGGTTCCCCCAGTATCCTCTATCTGTACGTCTGTGGAAACTTGCCACACGTCACCCACGTGGGCTTCAGACTGTACTGAACGGGTAGTGCTGCAGTCTCCACAGATACAAAGTCGATTTAAGGGTTCCCACAAGGCCAAAGATCATTGCTCAAAGCCATGGAGCAATGACCAGGGTCATATTAGGACCAGTGAAGTGGTATTGCCAAGGGGAAGGGCTTGCATTGCAGAGCATGCTCCTTCCTTGGACACGGACGGATGATCACAGCGTTCTGTTACAGGCCACTTCCATCTGCCTTGGCACACGGCCAACATCAGACAGACAACAGAGCCAAGGTCTTTCCTAGAAGAGCCCAATGGATTTCTGCCACAAGGGTATGTATTATTTGTGTTCAGCACATGTTTAGGTCATCAAGTTGGGTGACATGACACATGGAAGGAAGAGTGTCACAGGCTCCAGGATCCTGTAGGTAAAGGTAGGTGTAAGCACAACACTCAAAAGTCATGCTGAATTCCACTAGTCATCTCTGCAACAACTCTAACTTTAGTTGCATAAAGAATTAGAAAACTGAAAGTAATTCCCTAATTGTCACTTTCACCCTTCTCCTCAGTGTTTAGCAAAGTTATCGTGGTTCCAAATGTGGCTTTTTTTTCCACTACAAGCTTAGCTTTACACAGTAAATCTTACAACATTGTTTCGTAACTCACTCACATTTGGCTACGGATTCAATGCAAAAATGTCTACATAATTAAACTTGCAGCACTTAGGTTATAACAACAGCCACGTGATCTCTTAACACCAAGTTATGCTATATATGTATATGAAAAAATGTATGTATGATTTAACTATTGCCTCTGACTTTCACTCCTATACGCTAACACTTGGACAGAAACCCCCTGAAGAGTCAAGAATACTGATCTGCTCAAGGATTTGTGCGTACCGGTATTACGACATTCTTTTCTGTGTTGTTCTCCTCCACTAGCAGAGAAGAGCCACAACTGCCTTTCTCTTCCCCCTCCCACCCTGGAGAAAAGAAAGCCATCATATGCTGGTTCTTGATTTAACAAAAAACTGATTTTCTTCAAATGCCATTGTCCTCCTTTTGCTGCCAAAGACCTTGGGAGCTCCAAAATCTGCCCAGCCAGCATCACCATTGCTTCGTGGTGCCTTGCAAAAATCAATCTGCTTCATCAATTACTAAAGAGAAAGAGCCCTGGGCAAGCAGCCCCTCCTCTCCTTAAAGCAGGGCAGACAAGAAATTGTCCCTCTGTTCAAGAAAACATCTCCTCTTCTTTCTAATGACTATAATTGCCAAGGTTTTTTGGAAGGATTTCAGCACAGCATAGTCCTTGCCCTATTCCCTTCACATCTCAGACTGCTCTGAACTTGCCAACTAGGGAGCCCCTCTCTCCAGACTTTAAAATCTAAGCTTCCTATTAGCCTACAGAAACCGAGCATCTCAGGGCATCCGAGTAGGATGCTTATTTCTTATTTCAAGTGCATCAGGCTCCAACGGTTTAGAAAACACATTGGGTTCTTAAACAAGAGCGTTATCTGTTGTGTTTCCAAGTGGCTTCTGTCATTAAAATAGAAATCCACGTGATGATTTTTTTAGTAGAAGACAAGGCAGTTCAGCCATAACGCTCTGGCCCTCAAGAGTGCTGTTAGCTGCTGCTCTCCTCACATATCCTTTGGGGACAAGGGCAGGCTCTTCTGATCCTCCTGGCAGAGCCACTGAGGGTGTTGGCTCATCAACCAGTTGCCTCAATAAATATACACAGAGTCAAAAAATGCACAATTGCAGCTGCTCTTCAGCAAATTAGTCTTATAAGAGTAAGTGACGAAAATTACAGCAGCAGCAGTTTGAGTTGAGTTTGACTTGCTGGTAATACAGTGCTACCAGGCACATAAAGCACACATCTACCCAGTATGGCTTTTCCAGCCAGTCAGCTCAGCTGCTGTAGATGAGCTTCTGGAGTCTTTCCCCCCTCACATAAGTCTGATATTATCAAAGACTTAGATCCCCCAATGCCCTGCTTACAGAGAATAAAATGCTGGTCATTATGCTGACAAAACACTAGCTAGAGGCAGGGAGCCTGTCTGAGCAGTTTTTAAAAAATTGGTCTAGACTTGCTCTCATTAACTTGCTTTGGAGATGGCTGGGAGAAAGGATGAGAGAATGTACTCTGCTTGCCTTGAGCCCCGATGAGACAGCCCTGCACGAGCACTGTGTTAGTCTGTGCTGCAAAGTGCACTGCAGCAGCTAGCAGCACGCACTCAGGTAGGAGATCATTCAGTCAGCTAGACTGGGCACTGCAAACAATTGTCCTCTGACAGCAGAATTCAGTCAAGCTCTCTCAAAAATAGCATCGGGTATCTATACATTAAAAGAGATAAAGGAAGGTTCTCTCAATCTCACAGTCTCTAGATATGTATTTTTTAAATGGACGTATTTCCTGACATGATAGCTCAAAAGGTTTGGTTCTCACATGCCAGAGAAGCAGTTGTTACTAACACAGTTATTTAATGGATGAACTCTGATACCAGAGCCATTCAGGTTTTATAGCTATTTATTCAGGATGGCAGAGAGCCAGAAAAACGCCTCAAGTCATATCAGTAGGGTAATTCTTAACACATATTGTTATAAGGAGAAAAAAAAAAATCTTATCTGCAGATAGGTGCTCCCCATTAAGTGTAGTTTGGAAAAGGTAAATAATTTGCTATTTCAGAATATAGACAAAACCAAAAAACACAAGTTAAAAATCTCTTGGCAGATAGCAACTATTTCAGAGTGTACGCAGTGCGATCCAGTCAGGTAACGTTACCTAATATTAGAAAAAACTTGGAGGCTTCTCACCTATTCCACATGAAGGCCATTGCTGACTTAACTCATCTGGCAGAACCAACTCAGCCAGGCTTCTGAAGATCAGTTCTTTGGGTGCCCTGTAATTCAGTGGAGTATAATGATTCATGTGGGACTCCTCAGCTGGCCACCAATAATGCTTTGCAATCAGAAGATAAACTCCACATACACAGCTAAACACAAAGCTGCTGTTATTACGGCATTTCTAAAGCGTCCCCTCAGAACACTGTCCGCTACACCACCACCCTGCCACTACTGCTAAGCCCATTCTGACCCCTAATACCAGCCTTCTGACGAAATAAATTCTGCGGCTATATGAAGCACCAAACTTATTTTAAATCTTAATTATGGGTTGCTCCAAGGCTGATGGTCTCACTCAGATGTTTAGAATTTTTTTTACTAGGATTATTTCATGCCACATATATATGTCCTGCAATACTGAAACAGGAAGCACAAACTGTTCATACCTGTTTTGTCTTGGTGTCTTTTTCTCCCATATAGTATATTGGCTCATTTAGCAACCTTATGTTGGAGCTAATTAATCTTGTGTAATGAATGTGGTTGGGGGTTGTTGTGCCACTGGTGAACATTAGCAGTGTTTACTTGGAAGAGATATAAAGTCTCTGCTGACAACTCTTATGCATAGCTCTGGCATGTCAATATTAAATATTCCATAAGTATTTGGGCTGAAAGACAAAAGCAGACAATGAGGAAATTTTTACACCACTACATGTACTCATTGCTAACATCTGTATACGTTTACAGCAAGAAAACAAAAAAAATGTATTGGTTAAGAAGTCAGTAGGTCCTAAATATTATTCACTGCTCTGAAACTATAACAAGGTTTAAGGGGAGTTATTCTAGTATAATCCAGGTTTAAGTCTCAGCTAAAGCCAAAAATTAGATTCTGTTCTCATTAACGCTAATTTTGTTCCAGTTACTCCTGAGTCATACAAGTCAGGTTGTACAAATAGTTGTAGTGAAAGTGTTAATGTCTTGGTTCTTCTAAATGAAGAATATGAGTCACTCACATCTATTTGATCCTGAAGGCACAAAACTGATCCAAATTCCTGGCCCGGATTGCCCGGTTTTCATATTTTTTTTAGCGTTCAGTGTTTTATTCTTGATTTAATTCTGTGGGTTTTTTTTATCTGGCCATCATGTCAGCTCCCTCAAGTGATAGTGACTTGCTAACAGCTAATTTCAAAGGTTTTGACTATTTTTATCAGCTGCTTTCGACACTAATCAGCTGAGGTCTCCACTGCCTCATCAAATACTGCTTCTCTGATTCTGCTTGCCAGCCGTTTCTTTCAACTTATCTTCCTACTCTTTCTCAGAATCCCTGAAACACCTCTCTGACTCTTACCAGATATTCTTAGTCTCTTACTCCTTTTTCTTTGTACCGCCCCACAATGACATCTTGGATCATACTATTGACAGATTAATAATATGCAGTTGCCATTGTCTTTTCCATCCATTGTAGTCTATCATTTTGATTCCGACCTTCCTTTTCAACAGAAGCTAATTAGAAGCAATTGAGTACTTCAGTTACAGAAGGGAAGAGCTCTCTATTATACAACATTCACCCAGCTAGTTCGGTCATTTCCAGGAAACAGTGAACTGTACTTTTATTACAGTGATAAACTGAACTGATAGTAAAATATACAGTTAATATTTCAAGAAGGAAATGCTCTCCAGCAAGACCAAATGCTATTTTCTGATAAGAAAGAGAAAGTCTTATATATGGTGTAACTTTAAGTCATAGACATGACATCAACTTCACATACCAACGCATCAGTTTCTTCCCTCAGAAAATTCAGCTGATAAAGAGCCAATAAAAATTCACACTGTTAAGTTTCCAACAGCACACTTTCATACTGAAATATCAAAGTACTCGTTAGCCTTATTGCTGCGCCTGGAGAATTGCCATATAAACCAGGCCCTCTGTCACCCAGCATGCAAATATGCAGTAGAAAGCTAGTCTTCCACCTAAAAACCTCATCTAGCTCTCAGAGAATTTCTTCCCTTGTCTTTGATGGAAGAGAGGAATCAGGTCTCTGAAAATTTTCCAGTCTAGTTTTATTGCACATACCCATTCCGCTCAGCAATAAATGTCTACTATTAACAGATTTTATTGGACTCAAAAGATCACAGCTTTTCCTTTAGCGACTTTCTGTAGCTACAGCACTGTGTCAGTTCAGGGCTGTTTATCAGGCACTTTTGTTTCAAGTTAACCATGCTTGTACCTATTTATATTTAGATATGCAGTATACATAAATTCGTTTAGGGCCTCAGGAACATACTGTTGATAGGGCAGCCTGATCATTCAAACAAAGCTGCTATTACAGGCAATTCTGCCACATGATCCCTTCTACCTATTCACTAACTTTATCCCAGGTTTTACCCATTACTGCTACTCCAATCATGCCAGAGCCTCACTGCTCACAAGGTCAAAAGCCATGTCCTTTTCAGAGTGATGGGTTTCTTGGGCCAATATAGCCCCAGTCATTCTTATCCAAGTATTATCCTTTAGCTAAAATTGGTTATTCTTGCTGCTGTGATCCCGAGTGCTTACCCCTAGAACATAAGCAGAAATAGCAATGACATTCTCTAATACTTTGGTTTTGAGTGAGTTAAAAAAAAGGCAAGTTCTCTGTCTCCTCTCCCAGATTTGGCTCTTCCATCCCATGATTACTGTACTCACCCCAACTGACCCTGCTTCAGTTCAATTTCTTGAACACCTTGTACAGTCTGAACTATCAGACTGAACACAGTATTAACACTTTTCTCTCTCTTCTGGGAAGACCTCACACGGTGCTCCATGAGTGGACATTTCCATTACTATAGCCTTTCAGGTCATTCCGCTCGTTCTGATCATCATCCTGACACTGCCTCCAAGTTATGTTTCTTAAATAAGGATATTTTCATGTCTTCCCAATGTTATTATTGAACATACACACATATGTATGCATGTGCATAAGTCAGATAGGACTGAGTTTGATGAACGTGCCAGTGATTTGCCACACAACTCACTGTCTCTGTTCACCAGCTCTTTAGCCACTTCACAATTTCTGAATCAGGGCCCATCTTTTTCAGTTTTACTTGTATGCTCACATGTTACCCAGGAATTACTGCATCAGGTGCTTGTAAATAAATGTTCATTTTCACTAACATGATCTTCCTGTCTAGAAAAATCACATAGACTCAAAATTGTTAGAAAGCCCAGGTCAACTGTTATGCTTTTTTACATTTGTTCTAGCATCCTAAATGAAGTAATAACGAAATCCTGTCACTGGGTGAAATTATCTCATTAAGTGAGGAACTTGTAAGAACTGACACTGACCCGCATTTTTTTTAGATACAGACAACAAGACAAATGATCTTTTTACTGGAATTCACACATGTTCATATCAGGAATTCTACACATCCTTTCCACCTTGGGCATCCTTTGTTACTGCTGAGGGTAAGCCCTGGGATCCTAAATGCTCAGCATTCATCAACAATTCCTACACCATCCATATTTCTCAGGCTGCTATACCTTACACATTCCAGCTTCCATACATCTTGCATGTATCTATCTGATTTGATAAAAATGCGTACTCACGTTATTGTGATATTAGCTTTTTCTTTTTTTTTGTTCATTTACAGTGTAACTGGAGACTGGATAAAGCCAAGCAGGAAGTCTGGAATTGTATTAGATTAATTATTATTATTACAACAGCCTGGAGGTCCTATCGGCATTACCTGTATTACCTTCACAGGTAAAGAAAGGAGCCTAGAAGAGGCTGACCTCTCTTTAGGTTTACAGTTAGTCACTGTCCATTGTACTGCTTTTCCCCCCTCAAGCTCTGGACACACACAGAAGTCTCCACAGAGGTCTGTGGCAAGAAAAAAAACATTAGCACAATGGTGGGCAGTCACTTTCAGAGATGACCGAGCAGAAGCTTTTCCCTGCATGCAGCTGCCAGATGTGTGAACCCTGAGGTCCAGCTCGCAGGACAGATAATTTGGTCCTACTCTGTTAACTCCTTTCTGCTCCTTAGTAAAGTCACTGGGATTGCAGTGAGGAGTTCTGTGGAAGGCAGAGATAATCAAGTGGTAAGAGCGTGGCCAATAATCTCCTCACTAATCTTCCAGCAGATGTTTTTCCTTTTTGACCTGACAATCATTTCCCTGCCTGTCTGCTAGAGAGTTTTATTATAAAGCAACCTCATTCTACAGTTGTATGTGACCACAAAGGAGGACAGAAGAGATGAATGCCTTTATGCCAAGTTTGAGCCCTCAGAGCCAGGGTAATCTGTCACCTCTCCCTCTTCAGAATCCTTCACTAGCCTCATATCAGCAAGTCCTGACATAAGAGCATCTCCAGAGGATCTGCGGTTCCTCTGTGGATGATACTTTCCAGATCTGAGGATTTAACAGGCCTCGGTTTCCATTATGACCTCAAATCTACTCCAAAAGATCAGTATTAGAAGTGGTAAGCGTGACCTCAGAAGGCCAAGAGAGGGTTATTCTACAAGATCTAGACTGACTTCATGTCAATGAAATTCATCCACTATATGGCTCTGAATATTTGTAAAAAACTGAAAAAGGTGGCTCTCCTATACTTTCCAAGGAAAGTTTTTCCTAGCCAAAGTTCCCAAATGTAGTTGATTAATGTGAAGCAATTAGTGATATTAACATTTATACTTCTGCCAGAAGAGGTGAGACCTGTGGTACTTAGAAAAACACATAAAAGGTTTTATGAAAACCTAATTTGTGGAAGAAATGAGTGAAGAAGGAGCTTAGCTTTTAATCCTGTAATAAGAGAGTCGCTAATGAAAAAGAAATTCCTTTAGAAGGCTTTCCCAGGAAATACCTCGCTTCATAAGATTAACTTGTATAATGTCCCCAATCTTTTGGATTTTGAAAACTCTTTGAAACTGTGTTTGTACAGTGTGTGTGTTTAAGTAACAAAAAAAAAAAAGAGTGGAAAAGAGGTATAAAATAGCTAGTGTGATGGATGACATCTCTCTGAGAAAGATAGCCATAGGAGAACAACACCACCACCACCACAGCCAGCCAAGCTCAGCTTCCCGAAGCACGGCAGTGCCAACGGCCTGGACTGTTTTCCCTGGTTCTCAGGAGCGCTAGATAATCGGGTGTGGAGTCATCGCTTTGCACACAGCCTGTTCCCTGAGCTCTCAAGCCCACTCCTGCACACCCCTCCACGTCTGCCATCCCAAGCTGCAGGCTCCGCCAGCCCTCAGGTACCTGGATCACTCTCTGCACTGCAGGAGAGCGCCAAGGACCTCTCCAGGTAGGATGGGGAACCCTGGACTGGGAAAGCCTCAGGCAGAACTCTACCCCATAACAGCATTATAGTGCTTTACTTCAGACCCAGGGCTGGTGCGTGAAATCTCAGCAGTCCACTCAGCTCCGGAGGGCTTCAGGCTGGAACATGCACCAGCAAGAGCAGGTGAAGCAGGCAGGGAGGTGCCCTCCCTCCTCCTAAAGCTCGCAGACACCAGGGTATGGCCCATGGCCCCTGGAAAGACCCGGAGAGAGACGGCGAGCGGCAGGCGATGCGGGATGAGCGGTGGAGGGCTCTGTCTCTCCCCCAGAGCGGCTGTGAGCGCACGGTTGCCAGGAAACCCCATCCGGGAAGGCTGAGGCACCAAGCCAGAAGCGGGACTGACCTCGGGGAGGACAGGAGCGCATGGCGGCGCCTGCGCTGGCTCTGCCGACAGAGGCATCAGCCCAGCCTGCTCCCCGGGGTGCCTCCCCCTCTTCCCCTCGCCTTCCCGCCCAGACCTATCCCCATTTCTCACCCTAGCCTGAAACGCAGCTAGTACAGAAGCAGAGCTCAGCTCGGCACGGAGCCCCAGGCAGAAGCTTCCCATCTGGCTGTGAGGAAACATTCTGCTGGTTGGGGACCGTTCATGCAGAATGCCGCAGTTGTGGACAGTGAAGGAACATACTGATTGAGGTAAATGGCCTTGATAGATTACGTTTCTCCCCCATCAGCAGTTAGGGATGCAGTCTATGCTAATACACGTTTCTTGATCTTAGATACGCCGCGTTGTTTGCCCTCACTGTTTTCAGTTTCTCCTGCTGGTTAGCTGCTCTACAACTTCATAAGGAAGTCAGCAAGGTTCCCTTCCTGCACTCTGCTCAGCATCACCATCTAGGTGATGTGACACTTCTCAAGCAGTATGTGGGCACTCACAGCCTTGGAAAAGCAACCTATACAGAGCTTTACTTCTATAATTCCAGTTTACACAATAAAAGACACCTTGTTACCATTTCAGCTCCAAGCAGAAATGAGTTAAACAGGAAGAAAATGACCTGTAGTGCAATGTTTCTACAGCCAGACTCAACTTCCAGTTATCAGACATTTAATTGTGGCAAGAACCATGGCACACACCCACTGCCCATTTGCATTACCACCCTTTCAGAGGTGGCTACTCTTGTGACTGGACAACTGTAGTCAGTACTTCCTTCAGAACCCTCATTTAGTCCTGAGAACTAGCTTGTCTGAGGAGGAAGCAGTAAGTTTAAGTTCAAGAGAAAAACAGAATCATGAGCTTCACTAACAGCTCACCTGCAGAAGATATTTTCCTGGTAGATTTCTTCAATATAGACAAGGCCACAAGTTCAAATTTTCCCGCCCCTTTCTTTCCACACACACATTTTAAAGAAAATATAAGCACACCAGAAGGGGTATGTGGCAGTTTGGGTTTTTGATTTTTCTTTCAGCATCTGAAGGAACTGGTCCTTGATGTGTCCCTGGAGTCACTTACCTGATCACAGGTGGATTTAAGTTCTCTCGATGACATAATTGTTCCCTACCATGCAGAGTCACAAGTGTAACGTTCATGTAAATGTAAGTGGGTGCACTCAGAGATCGGCACTGCATACGGAGGCACACAGAAAACTCTGTACTGAATCTATATCGAGAGTTAAAAATAAAATAACTTTCTAAGACTGGTACCTTGTGGATGGATTTAGTCATTCTGGTTTCCTGAAGAGAAGGCAGAAGAGCAATGAGGCGGCACACAGGGCTTCCACTTGTTTGTTGTAAGCCCATTGCCTCCAAAAGGACTGTAGGATGCATTTGGAGGACTGGGGGGGGAGGGGGGGGGGTTTCGAGGAAGGAGCTAGAGGGGGTTAGGCAGGAATCACTACATTTCAGGACCATAATGACACTATTTACTGTAAAGTGTGTTGAAAAATAGTAAGATCATTGTATGTAATTTTGTTTTCTTGGATTAAATTTACTTGACTCAGACCTTAAACAGATTGAATCTCAGAGCTGACCAGTTTTCCTAAGCCTGTGCATACACGACTTCTCTTAGTAACAAAACCTTCTTCATAATGAAAAAGAGCAGCAATCCCAGCAGACGAAAGCCCAGTACTGTGCCGCCCTAGCTCTATCTCTGGCTTGTGTTTTTCTACTCACGTGTTTACTTTATTAGGCTAGACAGGCACTTTCTCTTTTCTGCATGCCTGGGTAATGCAATCCCAGTAGTGTTACACTGTCAGGAAGTATCACCCCCAAGGATCCACTGGAGTGTGGCATTTGAGGCAGGACTTCTGGGAGAGACTAACTGCAGCACAAGCAGGAGCCTAAGCCCTTAGTGATCACTATCAGCTAAAATGGAATAGCTAGAGGTGAGGAATGAGGAGCGGGGAGAAATATAAGGCTGTTCCTGGATGAGCATTGTACAGGGAGCTGTATCAACCGTGAAAGCCTGAAATAAAACAGAAAGGCAAATCCCAGAGGGACAGAGGGGAGTTACAGAGGTTTCTGGGAGTTCACAGACTCTAATACTCTGGCTGACCTCAGACTCAAGCGAACTAAGACAGACTGTCATGAAGGGAAGGTCTTGGAATTAGCCTGTAGGATACAACAACTCCAATGTGAAGCAACAAAGGACTGGGAAAAAAAAAATGGAAGCAGCTCAGTGCAGAAAAGCCTGTACATAGTCCTTACACTTCATGTTGCAGGTACTGTTGAGATGCAGTTCAGCACACTTGAGGGGACTTCTAAAACTGTTTAAGCTGTTTCATTTTCTTAAGCTGCTCCACTTTAAATTTTAGGTTGTCAATATGATACATGCAAATATACAGGTCTTGGGTGAAGGAAAATGGTAACTAAGAAACAGAAGTCTGAAATTCCATCTCGGACTAAGAATAAACATCTCTGCCTCAGACAGATGGATCACAGCTCAGATGCTCAAAACATGGAGAGATGTTTGAGAAAAAATAAATTAGTGGGAATGTGTGAAGCAGTAAATCGGTAGGACTTCTCTCATTCAGATGAGTGTTATAAATAACCATTGTGATACACAGAAGCATAACCAGCCCATGACCACTGAGCAGCAAGTATTGCATGTACTAATCAAGGCAAAAGATACACTGATACTAGGGGTGGCAGCATTGGTGAAGATGTTTGCTTCAAAAGATCCCTCTACCTATTTTTCTAATAGTTAGGAAGAAGATTTATTTTTCTTTTTAAATACTTGTTTCAATTGCCTTAGTTTAGTGCTTGCTTGAAGTTACTTTTAAATAGGTCGTTCTCTCAAGTATTTTTCTCACAGTCACAGGTCTTTGATTTATGGTTGTTTACTATCTGAATTAAAGCATATTTTCACAATTCAGAAGGTATTTTTTCTTGCTTATTATATGCATCAAGTGTTTGATGATGAATAATGTACATCTGACATCTTGGGGGGGGGTTATTTCATTGAATAGGAGCATCTGAAGTTAAGTCTGCCTCCAAGTCTCCAGTACTTAATGCCTCCTATATGGCAGTAGCAGCAGAGAGAAATAACTGTTTTGTCATCTTCCACTTTGCAGTGATGGCAGAAAAGGTAACACACTATTGCTAAGGTTCTTCAGAACTGATAATTCTGTAGCATTTTCAGCAGAATGGCCCTGGTTCTGCACACTATCTCCCTTTAGACACTTGAAACATTTACCCTGCGGGCAGGCTACAAAGCAAAATAACTATTCTGAGCCTTTCCCCTAGGACCAAACATGAGTTGGATTTCTATGGTGATTTGCTTCAAGGCAAGCCTGTATTGAGCATATCAAATCCTATTAATTATCACAGCCATGTCATGTCCTCTACAGCTTTTAGTGCCTCCATCCCCCAACAGACAGGTTTTTAAAAATGCATGTAAGTCCCGGCCATGACTTTTAGAAGAAAGGAAAGATGACATTAAAAAAAACCCTCAGCTTTCCCATGTAATTTCATTCATTAAATTCATGAACACTATGTAAAAAGTTACAAAAGCAACTACTGAGTAAAGACTGCTACCCAGAGGTAAACAGCTGCTGGTCAGTAGAGCTGCCAGGTAAGAAGGCAATTTGCTACTGGGCTTTATGTTTTCCCCTTCTTACTAATTTCTTGCTAACAGGGTAAAAAACATGGGATGTGCGTGACCCAGAGGCAAGTGGTTGGGGCTGGGGCAAGTACATCACCTCGAAACTGAAGGTGCCATTTTGCACTGCTGCCTGAGAGATGTTCATGAGGTGTACAACAGCAGAATTCTTCCCTTTCTCTTGAACCCAGCACTGTATCTGAAGATGCAATACTAGAGTGATTAACCAGCCTTTGCATCAGACACCAAAACAGCTCCCAGACTTCAACTGTAGCACAGTCTGAAGGGTTGAAAGCAGTCACTGCAACCCACCCTGCACCTGTATATAAAACACTTAAGTATTACGTAGTCTAAGAAGCAAAATAAGCACTGCAGGCCTAATTCATTAGGATTTGCCCTTTTTGCCTGGTTAAAAACCTGTAAGAATTTCAGAACTGTCATCTCAGTAGTTTTGGAACAATTAATTTAGCTCATCCAGAACACTTGTGTGTTTTAAATGGACCTTGACTATTTCAGAAGTTGTGGCTATTGCTGTCCCTTCTTTTTCTTTTCTTCCCAAAATATTACAGAATTCCCACTGAGAAAAAGGGCAGCTCAGGAATGTGACACTTCATACCACCCAAAGAGTAAATTTCATGTCCAGGTCAGAATAAAACTTATTTCATACATGATAATTTCTATAAGTAATTGTGGGCAGAGCTGTAACACTGCTCACAAGAATCTCAGTGAGTATTAACACCATAAAAATGAACTATTATTTATTCCACAGGATAAAGACTGGTGACATAAATAGAAGCTGGAATTGCACCCCTGCACTGCCAGCTCTTTAAAGCCACATGATGCAAGCACCAGCAGCATCTCTCACACGGACAGACTGACAGACCTCCACAGCAAGTAAGTACGAACAGACCATGGTTCACTCAGGTTGCTGCACACAAAGGTACTCTGTTCTGCTCCTAACCTGTACTTTGGTGCCAAGCAAGCTTCACAATCTCAAAGTTGCAAAGGTGTAAAGTTCCCTTTTTACAGCTGAATTAACTACCTAAACCAAAACTTCTAACCTTTGTGTGCCTTAGTTTCCACACAACTGGCAAGTCACACTTCCTACCTTTGATAAAGTAGTTCCTTGACTGGAAGTTGAAAAGCACTAAGGATTCCTACTCATCTGGTGGTTCTAGGCAGGAAAACTCTGGGAAGGCATTTATCACACACAAAACACTGTGTGCTTATCTGGATCCAGCAAACTTGAAGAGCTAACAATCTAGAAGAATCACAAAATGCATTTTCAGTTTGAGCACCGTCAGCATCGGACTATATAAAATGTCATGATATTACTCAAAGACCGAAGGTAGAAAATGGGTCCTTTAGCTGTGGTGAATTTCACACTTCTGAATACTTTGAACAGTAGAATGTAGGAGTTCAGTAGGTTTAATGGACTTTGCTTCAGACAAAAGCTTTGTTACAAATGTTAATATCATATCTTAGAAATAAGACAAAGCACCATCTCATCAGTCACTCTGTGCCTACAATTCAGTTTAAAACAACAGAAATGGTTTCTTCCTTCTCGCAGGCACACTACTGACTGCTAGATTATACTGCCTGCATAATGAATTTAAGTAATCAGCATTATGGTATTCAGGCTATGGCTTAACTGCGATAAATAGTGCCTAAATCCTATTCATCTTGGTATATCACTCATTCTTTGGCATAGACATTAGTATTTAGTCATCATTTTGTTTTGAAAGTGTCAGCAAACTTAGATAACTGAACAGGTTTTTTTCTCTGGGTTATATAGTGGGTCATTAATTAGCTCCAACTTGGTCTGCACATTTTTTGTCTGCCTATTTCCTGAGTGCAGACATGGTCATTTCTGTTAAGAGATGTTACCATCATAGCCCCTCCCTTACCTGCAGATACACATCACAATTCAGGTTTATTTTCCTACCTGGTACTACAATTTCTACTCCCAAGTTAACTAAGCTGCTCAGCAGTACAGTAGTTGTACAGTTCAGTAGTATATGCCATAAAAGTTTCATGAGGCTAGTTGTTTTTAAACAGGGGAAAACAATACAAAACATCAGCAACAGTTGTACAAGACTCACAGTAACTCTCCAGTGTCCCCAGCCAAGCTGTGCCCAGCACCAAGATGCTGCTATCTAAATCAATAGATGATTCTCTTAACAGTTGATAGATTATTGGGATCTTTTCATGCTCCAAACATAGCTCCTGACCCTTTGCTCCTGAATGCTTTGTCAAACTCAGAACTCCTCCAAGATAGGACCTGTTCTGCTGAGACCCTCATCACCCACTGGCATTCCTCTGTTTATGCTGCTCACCAAGATCTAGTTTCCAGTGATGCCATTAACCACAGCTCCAAAAAAACAAATTAAGGTAAATTTCTCCATG
The DNA here is from genome assembly GCF_047716275.1 of Strix uralensis. Taxonomy (NCBI): domain Eukaryota; kingdom Metazoa; phylum Chordata; class Aves; order Strigiformes; family Strigidae; genus Strix; species Strix uralensis. The sequence continues at coordinate 135,180,002 of NC_133974.1, forward strand.
TTGAGCTTTTAAGAAGTCCAGTTCCTGCACCCTTACCACTCTATTTACCATCCCTATGCCTCAGATATTGCTATTAATGCTTTGCACAGTTGTAGGTGTCCACCGCTCCCTGCTCCCACTTTTTGCAGAACAACTGTAACTACAAACTGGTAATCACTAGTTAGCTTGGAATCGCACAGTATCTGGCATGTTTTCAAGTGGTGAACTTCATGCAAGAAAGTTCCGGCTTTTAGAATGTTACTGAAGCCACAGTGATACTTCTTTAAGTAGGAAAAAACAAAGCCAGCACCAAGAAAGCAAGTTACTGTCTTTATCTTATCTACCAGTTGTCAAACACTGTCCCATTCATACTGCATTTCCTTGCTTGGTAGTGTTCCTGGGCTGCATGCCCCTCTGCTGTGCTCACTGCACTGCAGGGCAGCATTCCAATGGAACAGAAGTTAGTGCTCCCGAAGACAAAGCCGGGTCTCTGCATTGTTTGTTCTGCTATCTCTCTGCCAAATACAAGCGAACAACAGGTTGCCTCTCAGTTCATGGAGTAACTAGGCATTCTGGGTACAGCTCTCATTCAGCCCAGTTTTGGCGTGCCATGCGTATCAGAGCCGGAATAAAACTGCTCACAAAAAGCCTCAAGGGTACTGTCCCTTTTTTCTGGGCTAGACACCAGTGCATGGTTATGATGGACAACATCTACTTCTTGACACTTATCAAATGTCTGTGAATCATAAGTGTGGCTTAAAGCCTACTGTCCACAAGCAGGAACAGCTCAAATGCTGGAAGAAGTGTTACAAGTTCTCTATTTCTAAAATAGCAGAATCAGAGACATTAGTTAACACCAAGCAGCTATTAGCCCAGCTACAGAAGAACCCACAGTGCCTTTTCAAAGAGCAGGTCTTTACTCTGATGGTATTGGGCCAAACTTCTCATACTCCTCCATTAATGCTGTTTAGAGTGTAATTCTTCATGCTGTTGCATTCTGATATAAAGACCACTACATTTCACAACTGATTTATGAAGTAATTAATCAGAAAAGATGTCTATATATTTATATTTGCACTTATGTATATTAATTATTATACTAAGATCACCTATATTGTGGAAGACAACTAGTATCCTCAGAATTACTTAAACCCTTCTTGAATTTTGACTAGTAAAACCTTTCAATCCATTTCTGCAGCCCCTTTAACTAAGAGTGAGGTTGCTCCTCCTTTGATCTTCCATTTCAGTATTTCTAATTCTGTTATGTCATTATTAACATCAAATGAACTGGGGCAAACATAGTTATTTTGTGTTTTGGTTTTGATGCAGAAATGACTTCTAACTCTTTAATACTAGTACTTATAGCCACTACACAAGATTCTGTGGGGAGCCTTCAATAACAAACAATACTACAGGAACGCCAATTTACAGTATTGCCATTGTATAAAGAGACTTTTTAGAAAATAAATACAGCACAGAGCAATTTTTGCCTGTATCATCTTTCATTATAGCGTCCCCATCAAATTAGAGTACTTTCAGGAGAGAGTAGCTGCACAGAGCCATGCATTAATCAGTAAGCTCTCTTGACTAATCCTGTTCATCCTGTCTAGTACGAGTATTCCAGCAGCAAACATGCATACTGTTTTCTAAGAAGAAAGCAAGCCAAGCAAGGCAGCTCCAGAGGATATCAAGAAAATAAAAACTGACAGATTGGTGTCACATAAGACAAAGTATGGCAGGAGATACTGTCATGCTTTTCTCTGTATGAAGGCTCAAGAACCGGTAGGTATAGCAGAATATTCCTATTCTGCACTACAACATAGCAAGTATTGATAGTAAATAGCATAATACAGGATTACATCATTCCTGATGAGGCAGAACGCTCTCATTCTGTTCACCGCTTAAGGAAGATTTAATTCTTTTCTTGTTTAATCAAATATAGACAAACTCATAATTTCTTTAAACTGCATGGCCATTTAGGAGTTAAGCTCCAATTTTAATTAACATGTCTGGTCTTGAGGTTTAATGATGTGCACTTTCTTAAATTACAGTGGAGTACAACATTTTCCTTGAAGAAAGTCAGCACTGACCAGATTTCACAAATAACTTGGTAATAGTGGGAACAGACTGTCAGAAGTCTCGACCCTTTTTAGATAGGTGGAAACTGTTTCCACTTACAGCAAGAATGGAGTTGGCCTAGGTAACATTCATTCTTACTGTGTTGCATTTTTTAAGATAATTGAAAATAAAATTAAAGGATAGCTGCAGTTATAACTGAGTGATATTAGTACGCAGTAGAAAAAGTTGTCAACTTAGTTTTGATGTCTAATCAGCCAACTGTTCTTGTCTTTTTTTGCTATCTTACCATGGGAATTCTTTGGCTCCTCAAAATCAATGATGTTTTCATTAAATCTAGAGATACTGCTCTGATGTTTTGCACACGCTGTATTTCCACAAGTTGGATGGTTTTGGACTCATGATACTTTAAGAGAATCTGAGAATTAAATGAAAGAAGAAGATTAATGCATGCAGTGCAAGAAAACACCTTGTTAGTTGCAGTAACACAGCAACATGTGAATTGCAGCATGGAAAAATACTTCTGAGCAACCAAGTTCTACAGAGGGCTCAAATCTCCCCAGCCATGAAGGCATCTTGCCCAGACTCATGCAATCCCTCTGACCAGCTCTTCATCCAATTTCAGAAGCCCTGAACTCACTAGCACACAGTCCAGCCTCACTAGCCTACCCAGAAAGCTGGCAGATGGAAGCTACCACTACCTCCTGCCGTGCCACAGACTCCCGTTAAGCCTTGGCCTGCTCCGGCTGCAACACTGCATCCTGCCTCGACCCGAAGGATCTTCCGGACAGAGAACAGAAGCTACTTTGAACATTCTTTGATTATCTGTCTTGGAAAAAGACACGTAACTTATAAAAAATAAACTGGTCTCGGTTCACTTTTAATAGCCTTGTCAGGAGAGCAACGATGACATGGTGTCTTCTAAACTACTACTTCTCAAGGTGCTTTTGCCAACAACATCTCATGAAAGCTACTTACGACCTTTGGTCTATTCCCTTTCCTGCCATCAGCACAAGCCACCATTTTGTGTGCAGCACATGCCCAGGGAGATGCAGGATTATTTGCTTATTGCTGATGATCACCTGGGCAGGAGTCCTACAAGCTTCTATTTACCCACTAGTAAGGCAGATGCCACTCTGTGCAAACCAAACATTCCCTGTGCACAGACAAGCTACTTCTCAGGTTGGCTATCTGTCTCAACAAACACAGGGTCCTAACCACACTGCAGGCATTTGCATGAACAACACATGGCTACACAACAACAGTTAAAAACTGCTATGATGTATTCAAGTTGGATTTCAGCGCAATGGAAAAAGAGCCTAAGATGTCTGTAAGGCATTTCCCCAGGGCTGTGCACCAGCAAGCCAGCAGCACTCACTGAGTCAAGTATTAATTCCTCAGCTTGATTACAGATGGGCTTTGGCCTCAGTAGTGCCTAAATTCCCAGAGACATACATTTTTCTTCCCCTATGTTATACATTATTATTACCCTTATCACCATCCTGGGCCTCCACCTCTGGCTAGAATGAGGAAGTTAAAGGAAAAGATCCCTTTACCCCTTGGAACTCCATTCAGTTCAGAAAACTCTACAGGGGTACATACACTCCAGAAGTACAACTGCCTATAAGACTTCCCAAAACTCTGAAGGTATGGAATATGGTATTTACATCCTTTTCCTCTTCAAACCCTGCCCCAGGCTTCTGGGAAGCACAGACACACCTTTAGTGTTTATTTGCTCAGCAAAAATCTTAACTTCTCTAAGAAAAAGCATACTATGGGTAATTTATTTAGCACTGTTAGAAAACTTAAATACTTTATGGCACATAACTAAGTACATGTATTTTAGTTTTCTATACCATCAAGAACACTCAGAGCTCAACTCGCTAGAGAACTTGGATGTATTTTTTGCCTCTTGTCATATCACTGTTGTGAGGGAAGTAGATGTTGACAAGAAAACACCAGCATTGCTGACTCACAAAGAGGAAGGTTATAGATGTATTCCAGAATCAACTCTTTTCGACAGGCTCAAAATGAGCACAAAAGCAGCGGCTGAGCATTATCACACCGATACAGAAAACCACCCTTGTGACAGACTCAACAAGAGATCTGGCCTACAGAATATGGGCCACAAGTGACAGGAATTATATTTGCTTAATACCACACTCGAAATAACTTCTGCTGAAATACTTCCTGGTTAGGAAAAGCATTATAAAATCCTTGGTGTAGCACTCATATCAAGACTTGAAATATTTTTTTGGTTTTCAGTATGTGAGAAACAGTTATATACAGATTTCTTCACCTTTCAACTTTCTCAAAGTTCTCTACATACACGTTTTCTCCCCAAAAAAGCAAGCATTTAAAATGGCTGCTTCCCCCTCCTCAAGGCTTGCATTTCCAGCTGTGTCAGGAGAAAACTACTGAGCCCTTGTGAGAATCCAGTTCCACCCATGCCAAAACATCAAAACAACAATTTGATCTTTGGCTCCTCTTCCTGGGTATATAATGTCCCATTTGTTTTCTGCCTTCCTCTACCATTGTTGTTATGAACAAAGCAACTTGGCTGGAAGCGCCTTTGACTAAGGGAGTATCTTCTGCCAGGTAGCTTCAAGAAAAATCTGAACTACTTATGTTCAGCAGGATACAATTTTCAGAGAGGATGTAACAGCTATTGAGCTACTGCTACACTTGAACTTCGCCATTTACCATTCAAGTTGAACAAGAGTTATTGCCAGTGACTTCCACAAAGGATGCTTGTGTATGATCACAGAAGTCAAGTGCTGGTTTGTGCTGGTTTTGGCTGGGGTAAAGTTAAGGGTAGAAATATAAAAAATATAACTAACTCCTGCAAATTCTAGAAGAAAAATTTTACCGCTTAATGCATAAAGGCCCAGTACAAATACATCTAGTAGTCAATGCCAATACCTTCCTATGCGCACCTTGCTCTGCACAGATGAAAAAGTGCAACAGAACTTATGAAATGTCCTTTCCTGAAATTAAGATGTTAACCACAAATTTGATGCTGCTACCTAAACTGACACTACCTACCTTTTGAAGGGGTACAGACCAACCAGTGCAAACACCAGCTGAAGCACGCTCAAGAAGGGCACCTTAGAGTATACAGCCTGGGCAGACAAGCACAGGCTCTGCTCATGCTGGGAGCGCCCGTGGCCAAGCTACCGCCGTGTTGCTGCACTTCGTGTACCGCCCGCTTCTTACAGGGACTTCCAGCACCATCAGACCCATCTTGATTAACTGAGAGTGCTGCCAGATCCCGCGGTGCCTGATCAGGTACATCAGCGGTCTAACCAAAGTCTTCCTGTGTGCACTAATCCTGACACAGAAGTACTCTAGAACTGAGGATATAGGTCTGTTCCAGCCCTGACAGACTCCTCGGTGCCTGTGAAATGAGCACTGTACATGAGAATTAGATCCAATACTGCAAAGACTTTTCCAATATTTATTGCAAGCACATAACTCAAGCTTCTCAGGACTTCTCATGTAATTGATATGACCTATGTGGTGCATCATGTTGAATCGGGTTCCAACGCATATTAACTCAGGGGCAAGTAGACATCAATAAGGAAAGCCAAAATCTTCAACTGCAATAAGAACACCAAAAAGCAAAAAAGATCAAAACATCCTTATAGTAAGTATGGATGTAAGCTGTAGGTAAACAAGAAAAAAGGGGTGAGAGGCCACACATTTCATAGTCTTGTTCCAAGACTTATCTGCATTATTAGATAGATTTCTAAACCAGAGCTGGTTAGATAATCTTAGTTTGAAGCAACATACATTTATTGTTAATTACCACTATATCTTAAGTAATTATCACAAATAACATGATCTATAATATAGAGCTGTTACAATAGATCTCTATGTTCCAGCTCTGTAGGTGACTTTCTGGTGAGATTACAGAGTGTAGAACATAAATTTATTATTTTGCATCTAAAATATGACTCACAGTGTAAGGATTAGGTGCCATACGATTATATACACATCTCATTGTGCACAAATAATCAGTGACACTTTAACCCATTTAGCTAGCTTTCAAGACGCAATAAATTAAGATATTGGCACTTTAGATTCATGGTGTAAAATGTCTAACACAGCAACTAAGAGCTCTTACTTCATTTGAATAAGGACCATTTACTTTTATCTCTAGTATAGAAAGCATCCAAATGATCTCATGACATTTTATGGAGGCACAGAAAATATCATGCAGCAGAAACATCACTGTCTTGTGCTTAGCAATGTTTTCTTCTGTTAGTATCTAGTGCTAAATCCTGAGAAGTCAAGCTTGAGAATCTCCTTTTCATTGGAAAAATTTGTTCGATCTATGCGAGAACTTGGGCTTCCAACTTTACTCAGCCAGGATTTCCTGCAAGAAAAATGAGACCGTTAGCATATGAAGTGTTTAGTTCTTTTGTTTTCCTTCACTTTCTCCTTAAAAACAATTATTTAAAATGCATGGATATTACAAAAAATATTACAGAACATTACATAAAAACATATCTGACTAAAGGCTAAATCCATTTTAAGTCCTTATTCATAGCATTAAAATAGATATATATTAGCTTTGCCAATTCAATACTACACTTTCAGCAAGGACCTAAAAACCATTCTAATTGAAAAATATTATCAAGAAATCTTAACAGCCAGTTTACCCTTTTCTGACATCTAAAAGAAGTGAAAACAGAAATGAAAATAAGTAATTTCAAAACCAGCAAAAAGACATAAAGCAAAACACAATCAACGTGATGTCACAAAGCAACACTAAACTGCAATAATGTAGTCTGAATTTTATACAGGCATTCTTAATTCTTAAGCAGTCACTGCCTGGATTTGCATTGTGATCCAATCTTAAGTTATGGTGGTTCTCGCCTTCCTCCACAGCACAGTAGGGAAATAGTAGTGAACACAAATTACCATAATAAGGCTGGAAGCTGCCAGCGCAATGGCTGCTCCAACACACACACCCACTGTATTCTTATCCTGCAGTAATTTGCTAATCCACAGTAGTGATAAACTGGTGTGTGATAAAAGGAGGTGCACAAACACCAAGTGCAGCAGACAAGACTGCTCAGAGAGGCTTATTTACTAAAAATACTTGCTCAGTATATTCTGTTGTACTGATGTCTGAAAAATAGGAAAAAGAAACTATTTTATTGTACCCCATGTAAGGAGAAATGTATTTCTACCCAATTCTTTTTTATAACTGTAATAATGCATAAACTGGTATAGATACATATTGGTGATTAGTATTAAGAAATATATCATTATTCATTTAAAGACCAATCTGAACACCGTAACAGTTATGTCTTATTAACAGCTATGTTAATTAAGCCACTGGAACCAAAAAACGCCCACTGGAACCAAAAAACGCCCACTGGAACCAAAAAACGCCCACTGGAACCAAAAAACGCCCACTGGAACCAAAAAACGCCCACTGGAACCAAAAAACGCCCACTGGAACCAAAAAACGCCCACTGGAACCAAAAAACGCACACTGGAACAAAAAACGCACACTGGAACAAAAAACGCACACTGGAACAAAAAACGCACACTGGAACAAAAAACGCACACTGGAACAAAAAACGCACACTGGAACAAAAAACGCACACTGGAACAAAAAACGCACACTGGAACAAAAAACGCACACTGGAACAAAAAACGCACACTGGAACAAAAAACGCACACTGGAACAAAAAACGCACACTGGAACAAAAAACGCACACTGGAACAAAAAACGCACACTGGAACAAAAAACGCACACTGGAACAAAAAACGCACACTGGAACAAAAAACGCACACTGGAACAAAAAACGCACACTGGAACAAAAAACGCACACTGGAACAAAAAACGCACACTGGAACAAAAAACGCACACTGGAACAAAAAACGCACACTGGAACAAAAAACGCACACTGGAACAAAAAACGCACACTGGAACAAAAAACGCACACTGGAACAAAAAACGCACACTGGAACAAAAAACGCACACTGAGCATTATAAAATGCAATGTTCTTGCAGGAAGACTTAGTTTTGATGTCTTTATAATGAAAAATGTCCCTAGAGATTACTTATGTCACAGCAGTAAATAAACCACAGCTAGGGTATAGAAGTATGTCTTGTTAGAGACCCTCTGTGACACGAGAGGGTTTTTTTTTTTTTTTAGACAATTTCTGACAATGTAACACTGCAAAACATCTCCTGCGTCTTCCTTGGTTATCAGAGACAAGTAATTTCCTCCAAACTGTGCTAGTCCTTCCTAAGATTGGTCTCATCCCTAGCACAGACAGCTCCAAGCCTGTACTGAGGACCTCTGCACACAGCCTCTTCATTATGAACCAATATATATCCTTAACACTTGAAGAAAGCAGCTATGTCCTATTAATTATTTTGAGATGTAACCCTTGGAGTATGATTGGTGGATTATAGAGTTGCAGTGCCAAGGAGCAATGTGAGCTCCTTGCTATTTCACCACTAGAGTCTCTATACGGAAAGACTGCCTAGAAAACACAAACCAGATATGGATATCATGTTCAGAGTGTGACAAGACTTAGTTTAGTATATAGGAATTAAAATTAATAAGTCTGTCAGATGTTTACACATCTTTACACCTCTTGCTCTTTGGTTCATATTGTGAACAACCTCCTTTCTTGTCTGTTTCAGATGAAGCCTTTCCAGTAAGGACAGTATCACAGCAAGTGGAGTACATGAGTGAAACAGGAAAACCCAACTTTCCCCTCCGTGCTGGAGCCCTAAAGGCAGACCAGATATTTCAAAAGGAAAAGCCTAGTAACAGACCAGTCCATTTTGTTCCATATTATGAAACATCTGAAAAGCCCCTTGTTTATTTACTTGGATGTCTTTTGAGTGAGAAAAAAATAACATGTATTTTAAATACTGAATTACTTAAAATCATCAGTACTCTCTTCAGAAAACTAATGGGATATCCACAAGTCAGACTATTTCCTTTTTTCCTGCTTATTTTAAAGATTAGCTTGTACTAGACAAAACTAACAGACAAGTATTCCTTGCCCAGTTTTCACAACTGTACATAAGAGCAAAACTCATCCATGGCTGCTTCCCATCCTCAAGTTCCACTTCTGAAGAAAGTCACTTTGCAAACTGCACAGAGCAAACTTGATTCAGTCAGCTCCATATACTCTCACATGAATTATAATGAAGTACAAATTATGAAATTCCAATTAAGACAATCCACCTCCACAGAAACTCTTCATAGGATGAATTTATTTTATTCCTTATTTAGTGCAGGAAATAGGGAAGGAAGTGTTCCTTCCCTACCTGAGATGTGCCTGACTATAGGGGCTCAGTTCTTCACCAAAACACTAGTACTCTGCAATAAGACTTTCCTCACTTCGCTCAAGTGACAGACCATTCACCGACCACTGAGGTAGCACGTTCTTTACAAGCAAAGCAAGAAGGAAATCATTTGCTAACAGTATTTGCTGAAAGTAATACACAGTTAATAGTTGCTTCCTCATTTATCTACAGAGTAGAAAATATAGTCTCCAATATCTTTGGTAGGTATCTTGAAAATGCTTTTAACTTTCATTAGTAACCAGATCAGTAGACCTGAGGTTCAAAAGTTCACTATCCTCCTCTTGCTTCACTCAGCCTTCTTAATTTTCTCTCATGTGCACCATGAATTTCAGATCACCCAATGTGTGCAAGAAATTAGCTACCCTTAGTAGCCTTTGGAGTTTCAGCTTGCCATTTTTAGCATGCATTTTTAAAACTCACTGCGGCTACCCACTTTTCTTCAGCAGTGAGAAAGACAGCCTTCACCTCACTTGTCACATGGGGTAGGTCTGAACCAAACGAGGACATTCCTTTAGTCTGCGACACAAGAGTATACAGCTCCTCTTCAATGTTAAGCTCCATTTCTGAAGCTGCACTCCTTCACGGAGTCTGGAACAAGAGCTCGTCTCCAAACAGCCATTTCCTACCATGTTTTATTCTCAAGTACCTGATGTCCATGGAACCGCTCCAGGCCATACTCCGATCTCACTGTTCAAAAGTAAGCTATCCGTGTGGGGACTAGGCCGACCCAGATGCAGGTTAGTGTCAGATTCAGGAGTTCCACAACCTCCCGAGCGGGGACAAGCCAGGCCGGCCGGTGCCCCGGGGTCTCTCCTCAGGGCGGGCAGCACCCCCGGCTGCGTTCCCGCCCTCCGCCACAGGGCTAAGAACCCCCCGCTGATTGGTTCACTCAGACAGGCGGCACCTGGTGATTGGCTGTTGCCAGGGGGACCCGCCCACCGCCTCACGCCCAGTGTCCCGCCACAGCCAGGCCCCGTCAGCCCAGCGGCCACAGCTGGATAGGGACGATCGCGAAAAGACCCCCGAAGCAACTTCAGCAGCATTCCCAAGCATAGCTGACCCTCCAGGCGCTGTTACTGAAACCCCTCAGAGCATATTTTCCTCACCCTTCTGGGTTTTACTTCCTCAGCCCCATTCGGACCGCCGGCCTGAACAGCTTCCTGGCCCAACTTCCACACACACTTTCCCTGTCCCATGTTCCTCGAGCGTTACTCCTCGGAGTTTGAAACAACTGGATCCGTCATTCTTCTTCTCTTATTTCACTAAGTAAAACGAACCTTGCTAAGTGACTGGCTTGTTACCTAGGCAACCAGGCTCTTTTCATTCAACATATTATTAGAAAAACATCTCAAGAGCTGGGTTTACACCGCCCCAATTTAGGGTCTCACAGGAAGAGCCTGGCTGCGTACACTGCTCCAAGCAGGGCTCCTCGCAAGCTGAGGCACACGTGCCTACCTGTTAACTTCTCCAGATCAAGCCTCACCTGGTCAAGCCTAGTTCCTTCTCTGGAAATGTTAAAGGAGCTTTGCCTCTCTAATGCAAGATGAGAGTACCACAGCCCTAAAAACTACTGTGCTTGGAACACTACAGGCACTACAGTGACTATGACTTCCCTGAGTAAGACTTATTTTAACTGTAATCTACGCTATTAACCCAATTTCTCTAAAATAAACGGCTTGGTTCACATTGCTCTCTGACTGAAATCTTTTCCTGCTTTGATACAGAACAAGTAACACTGATGCAGGAGGATACAAGCCTTCTGCACCTTTACACAGCAGGCGTACCATGAACAAAGCAATTTCTCCCATGCTGGACTCTGTATCTAACCACTGAGATTCATAGGATGGTTCCACAGCAGGTCATTTATTGTATGCAAAAAGCCCAGGTGTTTTATCCTGAGACTGGAGCAATTTACAGTCTATAGTGCTACAAGTGGCCCTGAAAATGCCCCACAGCATTAACACTTGGTGAGCTAGGCACAGTTTAGGAATATGTTTGTTTTTCTTCACCTTAACTGCAGTGTCACTTGCAGTGGAACAAGAGAAAGGTGCACTTTTATTTAGAGGAAGAGAAAAGAAAGGCACTAGCTTGTTTACACTTTGTTTCCCTTTGTTTAGGATAAAATACTGGAGAGAATGCTGCTTTTTGAAGATTCTATTTGCATCTCTGACAGCACAGACTACAAATGCAAGTGTTTATAAAATACCTCCAAAATGTTGTCCTATTCTGAAACACTACTGTCAGGTTTTCAGAAATCCTGGTATTTAAATAGTTGCAGGAGAACTGCAGAATTTTTCATTGCTTTCTGGCTTCAGAGCTTTTGGGAAGAACTTTAGCCATGGTTTTCAAGCCTTTCTCTACAATCATAAGGGCTAGGAACATTCTACTTAAAGCCTTTGTTTTTATAAACCTCAAACCTCCATGTAGGCAAAGCCTCTAGCAGCCTGTGTAGTAAAGACATCTCCCTCAGCTTACTGTAGAGCAATTGCATTGTCCCTGCACCTCTGCTCCTGCTGCCAGGGCCTAATAGTAAAAAAGGGATCTAGTAACAAAACTTATAGGGTTCAATGTTGTTGTGAAAAAAGCTATCAGGAAGGCTAATATCCTTCGTAAGAAAAGTGTTTGAAAATAGTTTTGTTTGACACAATTTGAATCATCATGTGCTCTGAAGATAACTCATTTAGCATTTTAACTTTAGGAAAAGCAATTAAGGTCTTAATAAGGTGGAGAAAACAGGTTCTGAAGAAAAAACATGAGGGATCCTGGGGAGAATCCTGGGAAGAATTACCAATATTTTGGCACAGGATAAGATCAAGAGGACTCAAGCCAGATGTACAGACCACTTGCTCCTACTGGCCTTGATTCTCTGGTCTTTGTAATTTTGTTAACTCTCAAAACTAGACTCTAGCTTTGGGTAGAAACCTGAAGCCACCTGACCCAAAAAGCTGCTGCCTGTAGAGCTCTGCTCAAGGGGCCTCTGTGCTGCCATGGAGACTGCTGCACCCCCCGAGACAAAGGGCATCAGGTGGTTTTCAGACTGTTATACCTGCTGCCTGATACACCACCAAAACCACTGCAGGCAGCAGTCCACACTAGGTCAGGATCAAATTTCTGCTTTTAATTGCCCCTCCATACCGTTTGCATACACCTATATGCAGAAGGAAGGGGGGGAAAGTAGAAAAAGAACAAGGAGAAGCACAATGGAGCGAACTTTTAGAACACTGATTAGAATGACCCCAGCAGAGTCAGCCAAATAAAAGTCAAGTGACAGGTTACTTCAGAAAACTGGGAACAAAAAAAACCACCCTCAAGTAAGCCATCAGTTGTCTAAGGATAGAGGTCAAGAAGTGGGTGGGCTAGAAATAAAGCAACCTGCTGAGGCCTAAATACAGTACCCCAGAACGGGGCTGGAGCCTGCAGCTCTGGGGAAGGCTGCGCCACTGCTGCCCGTTCACTAGCTGCTCCAGGCATCCTGACAGCAGGAATTTCTTGGCCCATTGGATATTTAGCAGAAGTTCTGGAACTGTTTTAGAAAGAGCAGAAACATATTTAATCAAAACTAGTGTTTGACTTTGTTTTTTAAACACAGCTATCAGATGAATGTTGTTAATTTGTTTGTATCTCTTCTGTCAAACCCTGCTCCACTCAAGGCCAGTGTTGCTCTAAAGAACACATGATGAGCTTACTCTGATAGTAATATCAACAGCAAGGGCACATTAGCAGCATCTGATATATTTAAGATATTGTGGGACTCAACACTGAATATACTTCAAATACACATTTTTGTGTTGGATTCCTAGTTATAGAATGTGAGAGACATGACTTGTATGTTAATGTTCATCACATTGTATATATTATTAGCAAAATGTAACATAAAAATGATAAGTACCTGGTTTGCATTAGGACAGAAATTCACTCCATGTACCTCGAATTTACTTTGTTATTCATATCTGATTTATGTTAAATGTCATCACCTCTTAATTTCAAGAGGAGGAATTATCCCAGAATGAACGAAACAGAGTCTGAAGTTGTGGGGTCTTTTTTCTTCTATCCAAAGCAAAGACCTTTTGTGGACTTTTCTATATTTTGGTAGTAATTTACTTAAACACGGGGGCATAAGAAATGTATTTTTACTGAAAACTTATCAGAACACCTCTTTGTTTAAACCATGTTAGGCAAGTCACATTCAGCTTCTTTCATAGATCTTATCGGAAAAAACTAAACAATGTTGTAGGAATTTGTTCCAAGAAAGAAGAGTAAAGAAGTAAATGAAAAGTAAAACCGAATTCAGCCATTTCAGTAACTCAAAACAGCTTTTATGTCCACACTGACCTACAGAAAGAACAAGACAAAAGAGGATTTCCTGTTAAGCTTCTGTCCCATCTTTCCAAAGCAGTAAACATACTAGAAAGCCAGAAGCAGTAAAAAGGCCTATTGTAATTTTTCCTTGTAATATGTCTGCCTCTACAGGGTAGAGTTTGGCTCACAAGGCAGACTAGGAATTTTGGGTAACACCAGTCTATTGCACAGAACACAACTGAAAGTTAGTTCTCATTCCACATGTATTAAATCTAAGGTCACAGGATGGATCAGGAGGAACTGTTGCTGTCAGTCTACCAATTCAGGGCTCTGGAACAGAAAAGCCAGCTCTAACGCTCAGACACTGATCAGCACCCATCACCCACACGCTGTGTATTTGGAACAAATGGCTGTGTTAGACTTGAACAGAGAGTGAAGTACTACTGCCTCTGACCATCCATTTTATGCCAAAAAAATGTTAACTCAACCCTTACTTTGGCCATTTCAAAGCAATCCTACTGGAAGACCATAACGAATCATCACACTTTGACCTATTCACTTCTACTTAAAATCCTTTTCACTATACAGTCTGGTAAAAATAAAACAGCCACTACAGTAAAGGGCAGCGTTACAGCCATCCAGCTGGAGAACTCAGATCAAACCAATGTGCATCCATGGTCTGGGAAAGCATTCAAGTACAATAGGGAACTGCAGATGACAAGTGCAATCAAGAATTTGAATGACAACACTCTTCTGTTCTCTGGTAATGAGGTTCAGCAAGGAAGACAAACGTTAGTGCCATATGAGGACCAACCCCCACATAACCATGCTTTCATTACCATCCTCAAAATATTTCTCAGAAGACAGATTTACACAGAAAAACAGATTAATTTATTATGGAAGAACTAAAAATAATGGCAGGCCAAAACACAGTGAATTCCTTCAAGTACCACTGGGACTCTTGCTATTTTCTTCAAAAGTTTCTCTTACTTTACCAAGTAATTAGGATAGCTAAAAGACTGGAAAGTAAAAAAAATAAGACTGACTGAAAAATTGCAAGTTCCAATGTTAAAAAAAAAATGGAGATCTCAAAAGGGAAGCATCACCATTTTTAAAACATTCTGTTGTAGAGCACTGCTTAAGTCTGCATGAGAGCATTTGTTGTTTGCAGTGTTGCAGTGACTCTGCACAAGTTCACCTTTCTGTAGAATACCACTGTTGGAATAGGTCAGGTTGGTTCACTTCAAAACACACAAGAAAAACCATTTCCATCCAAGTACCCTACATCAGCATCCACACAGGAGCACCCATGAAGGAGCTGGTTGTCCAGCTGTTCCTCATGCTGAAGTGCATGTACCATCGCATTCATATGCACAAAACATCTGCCTGCCTGTTTTTATAGTAAACACAATACACACACCCCCCCCTCAGATTGTCACCAACATCTCAGCCAAAACAGTTTACCTGAAATAGTTACTTTGGATATGTTGGTATTTCACATAGATTCTCTTCTTACTATTAGGCCAACTGATTAATGTGTGTTGGGTAATGTTACAAATTACCATTAAACAAAGTAGATGCTGTGACAAAGATTTAACAACCAAGAACTTGATTTTACTTTTTATCTGCAGCTTGCAAAAGTGTTCTTAAATTTTCTTATTAAGTATTCAGCTAGTTCAGCTCCATTTTTTTCCACTGAGTTTACACTACATGATTTAATTTGGTAATTTAAATTGCAGAGTTTCCAAGGAGCAGTTACACCCATCTTTTTAACCTGCAATCTCAAGGAGCTTTTTTCAAAGCAACTGTGATATAAAGTAGTAGACATTTTAGTATATGAATTAAAGTCAGGAAAATGTTTTAATAATGTTGTATTAGCACAACAGCAAGTGGATTATACTGACTAATAGTCTACTTAAATTGTACACAATGAGGAAATTTGGCCTCTGTCAAGACTTATATAATGCTGCTGGTTTAGGGTTTTTTTGCATTATAAATATAGTTACAATATGGAGGAAGCAAACAATTAACATAAGTGTATGTTACAGCTATTACATTCTTTATTCGACAAGATCTATTTGTGGTTTCCAGCACAGGAGAACCAGCTCTTGAGGTGAACCCAGCACGGCACGTTTACAGGGAAGGAACGCGTACAATTTTATCCATGGTATACCAGAGGTACATATATGACTCCGTGGAAATAAAATCCCTTTTGCAATTGATTACATTTGTTACCAAGAACTACAATTTGTTGATACATATTTATTGTGTCCATAAACACCAGCAATAGATCTTGTATTTAAAACGAGTCATATTCTTCCCCAAGATGAGCCTGTCTCAGGTGCCTCCAGACCCAAACAGCCTACGGCAGCAGAGGCACAAAGGTGAGAAGTGCCCATCCTCTGGCACCCTGTCCCTCAGGGGAAGGCAGACAGACCTTATGGCAGCGACCACATCTCACACACTGTCACATCCCAAAGAGCTGTATTTCTTTTACAGTAAGAAAATTATTTTCATTCTTTAACATATTGCTTCTTTACGATGTTTTTCTCACGGCTTTCATATACATTAAAAATACCGTTCCTCAAAGACGTAATATGAAGATTCTTATATCTCTACTGGCTTTCTAAGTTCCATAAGCTTACTATCTTACTTGTGGGCACTTTGGTTTGAAGTCTGTAAGATGACACAGGCTATCTTCACATGTAGGTATTAAATACAGCATTTAAAGAAGCCTTTCAAGTCATGATCCCAAACTACTCTGACAGGAGGTATCTTGGATGTATCTGCTAAGAACTTAAGGTAACAGGTAACAAAGTAACTCAACTGTAAGTTACCTGATTTCCTACTTGTTTACATTATTTAAATCAGCTTTGGAAAACCTCTAGTTGTTAGGCTTTATACTTTCTATACTTTCACAAAAAGCTCAAGAGAAAAAAACCAGCAGCGGTGCTTCAAGCAGGCCAATGGCACAGTCCATTCCTGTGGTCTATAAACTGTCATTATGAATATACTCACTTAGTAGAAATAAACACACTTAACATCAAAGCCCCAAGCTATTTAAGGAAGCTATCAGAGCATGAACATATTGTGGTTCGATGCGTCTTTCTGTAAAAAAATTATGTTAAACAAGGCTTTTAATATTTATTGAAATAAGATCCGACACACGTTCTTCGCTATTCAGCAGTTCCTGTGCTATACTACGTATTTTTAAACCTGATTTTCAGACTATTTACTTAAACAATTTTTTCCTGTTTATTTGCAACACTGATAACATGAATAAAAAAAGATATTTCTTTCTACGAAAAGAAAATACCTTTTTTCCTACAAAAAGAAAGAAACAGACTGGAAATCCTAAACTGCCCCCTTCTCAAGGCAACCATGGTAAATGCTACTTACAGAACGCAAACCAGCAGATTTACTGGGGTTTTTAATTACTTTTATAAGGATAATAGGCTTCATCTTTCCTCCTAAACTTCCTGTTAGTTGTGGACATCTTCCTGCTGACTCATAAGAATCTGCCCTTCAGCAGTACATTTTTCTGGTATTGAGAGCTTCAGACTTCCAAAACTAGAATATAAACTGAATTCTACATAAGACAGCATCTTCTTTCTACTAAAGTCAACAGTAACTCTTCTAAGGAAGACAGCAAGATAGACTTAACCTCTCTTTTCACCAAGTTTAAACAAAAATCTACTTACAAGAAATAAACATCTAAAAAAGCCCAAACCAAGGAAACCATTTTTGCAAGATGATGGGCCCATACTAAAGTATTCCTTTCAAATACTGTTGTTAACTATTAATGAGCATCTTATCTTGCACAAGGAAAATTTTAATTTTGTTACTTATACTTCATATGATGTAAGCTGCCAGAGCAGAAGTGTGCATCAGGAGGCAAGCATGGAAAAAAAAAAGTGGTTTGGGTCAATGCGCTAACAGGCCCAGGAAACATTTCTCTCACTCATTAGATGTGCAGTGAACTGAGCAATATTCTGCACTGCAAAGGACTTCCATTTTAGAGAACATTTATCCCTGTGTTAGGATGACTTCATATTCCTTTGACATGGGTAATACCTCGCTAGATCTGACCTCTAAGATTTTTCTAGTACAAATCAACTTGTTTGGCTTCCACTTAACTGTTTAAAAACACATTTTCAGAAGTACAGACAATGAGCTAAGCATGTATGCTTTAATGAAACACTAGGACATTTTTTAAATAAGCCGTAAGAGTTAAGTAAAATCAGCTCTCTGCTTTTTATGTATATAATTGAGCACATGAACTGCCACATTTCCAAGAGCACTGCACAGGCAATGCCAGCTAACTCACACAGGTAGCTTAGAACAGCAGAGTAAGAGTACTATGGTGTGATTTCTTAATATACAACACATTTTGGTTTTGTGAAATGCTGGGTAAGAGCAGAACTACTGACAAAGTATAAATACATTCCTAAACTCATAAATCTTCCTATTTTTTCATCTTTCCCTCAAGATCCAGAGGCTGTTAAAAAGTATCAAAGATCTCATTTGTTTTCTGTAATTTATGCCATGTCTTTCTTTGTCTTCCCCCTTTTTTTAGGTTCTACTCTGCCTGGACAGATCTGTTTCTGATCACTTTCACACTGCAGACTGGTGCAGGGACTGTGCAGATTTTGTCATGTGAATTAAGTAGTATAAAAAATCCTAGAAAACCTGAGATTTCCTTAGCAGCTATTTTTACTGCATTTGTTACACACAAATACTTCATCAATATTATGCCTGACAAACCTAGGTTTTCTAGCTAATTGCCAGTGCCTCATTAACACACCAAAGGATGTGTAGTGAATGCTACCAGGCTAGTCATGACTCACCACTTGGAAACAAATTTTCTTTTCTGTTACAAAGCATGCACACCCCCCACAAAAAGGGCTTTCCAACACAGTTCAGGGAACTGGGAGAATTCACCTGTCTAGTCACCCGTGCTTGGCTGCATTATGTCTTTCCTGACTCAGGAGTGCTTCCTGTGATGGTGACCATGTGGTGATCACCTTGTGGAGAAAATGCTTTTACCAAACAATGTTTAACATACTTTTTAATAAGGCCTGGGTAATTGAAATGTACACAGAAATATCCTAACCTTGAGAACAGATACATCCTGGCAGAAATGCTCAACTGAGGTGGGTAAGAAAGAACAGCTTGGCTGGACAACAAAGTTGGGAAACATCCAAAGAGAACAAATTGTCCTGAAAAGACTCGTGACCATAACAGGGAACAAGGAGCAGGGGCCCAGCTCCACAGACAACCACCGACATCACCGAGACCCCCGCACATGCGCAGGGTAGTTTTGCAATGCCAGCGTCATGTACATGTAGTACGTAGGTGGAAAGGCAGAGACTTCTCAAAAAATGTATATATGAATCTTCATGTTTTTAAGGTGTAATATGTATAAAACAACGCCTTATTTTAGTGCATGCATGTTAGGAGGAATGATCCCCCATGCACCTGGCACCAAATAAAGAAATGCCTGCTTCTTAATGCCACACTGGTGTTCAGAAGTTCATTCCCCCTTTCAGGGACAGCCTGTGTGCAGGTGTTGGCCCTTTCCTCCTTAACTATAACATCTCTGACTCGACTGGGCTAACATGTACATTAAGGAGGATTCAGAACTACAGTCCAAAGTTAGTACTTTACTAAACTGAAGAAATAACTAAAATATTTCCAATAGCTCATTTCAAAGAACTCACTTCAAAATAATCTTTGAGTGACTTGGTGCTTCCTGTGACAAAGGCAGAGAGTTGAAATGCCAGCATTGAAGACCAGCACGTTCCCCACAATAAAGCCTCTCAAAAGGCACATGCTCATGCTCTTTGGATTTGCTCACAAAGGTCTCTTTGACCACTCCTAAGTGCATGGAGAATAAGAGATGTTTTCCTTTTTTGCAACACCAAGGCCTTATAAGCAAAATAACCTAACTAATCATTTAGGAGGAAGAGTTATGCAAGCTTACAAACATTAGCAGTGTCTGATTAGGGGGAAGCTGCTGTAAAATAATAATTTTGTCAAATTAATGTCAGAACAGTTAATGTTATCATGCACTTAAAAACCACGAGTATGCCCCATCTTCCTTGTTGTCCAGAAAAAAAGAAAAATAGCCCAAACACTACATAAATCAGATCAGTGAATTATGAACTTCACGTGACAGCAGCTGCAGTGAAGTTCAGGATGAAAAGTCTGGCTAGACCACAGATTTGGCTCAGAAACACACTAGAAGTCTTCAGGAATTTGAATGCCCATTCTGAGATAAGCAAGGCCCAATTTTTAAGAATATTTATGATTATATAACAAATTTCACCACCAAACAGATGTAACTGAGATCAGGAAGGAGCTCAGTGGACATCACTTCTGCAAGTCACATTCCAGGGTACCAGAAAAATAAGAAAACCAGGTCACATAGGAAAAGCAGAGAAATCCCCACCTTTCAGAGCAACATTTAATGGTCTTGACTGATCACCTTTTCTTCCTGTTTTATTCACTGATGAGACTGGTGAAAATGGGAGTCATGACCAGAAGCTACAAATCTTACTACACAAAGGTCTCTGCCTCCTCTGAATAAACTCTCCCTGCACACTGAGTAACCCAGCAATAACTGTACTTTGTGATGATGAGCCCTGACTGCACAGGCACACATAAGCAGAATTAATTTTAATGCAATAAGTCTTAGACAAACCCTGAATTTCACCAATTCCCTTAACCCTACAGGTTGCATCCCCCTCCCACCAATACCCCTCTGCCTTCCCTCAGTACATATCTTGGGAATAGCTTCACCTCTGTACAAGTCCTCTGCTACTGCGCCTGTACCAGACAAGATAACACACTATTATTTGTGCTTTTCCTACTGGATGCTCCCTTCAGGAGCAATGCTGCTTCCAGGGAAGGGAGATGGCTGTGCTAGAGTCCTCTCTGTAGGAAGAGACACCAATTGTGTGAAATTCTCACCCTGCATAAACCCGTGGAAGCCCTTCCAGTGGCACTGAACCACAATTTCATACTTTATACCCCCAACAAGCAGGTGTGCGCATAGTTTCATTCAATGTATTACAGAAATACAAGTGCAAAGGAATACTTCTGTTTCTGACATCACACTGAAGCAGTAGCATAGTATCCCATACAGGTTTTCATTAGACAACACACATGCAGAGATGTCCGACATAACACAACGACTAGTACTGTGTAAGTAGAGGGATGGATACATCCTACATGGGGCAGAACCTGCATTATACAGAGTGTAGAATATATCCAGAGCTAGATCTTTACTGTGACACTTCTAGACACTATTTTCTCAAATACACGTGTTCCCAAAGACCTGCATTTTTTAAGATCAGGGTCAGACAAAACACACCTCAAACTGCTGAATAGCAATGCTATATTAGTGACCAGAGCACATTTCCTCTTAGATACACATAGGAAACCACACGGTAAATCTTTTAGGAGCACCAAACAACTGCAGGAGACTGGAAATCCTGGTACTCAGAAGCCAATAGATGTCAATATCCCATCAGCAAGGACTTCTGCTGGTAGTGCATCAGACAGTGGGTACTTGCAGTGCTGATTCTAAAAATTAAACATGTATAATGCCATACACAACCCAGTTGATGACTCTGCTTTCATTGCAAGGCATGGAATTTTGCCACAGAACTTCAATTAAAGTTATGTATAACAGCTGTCCAACTCTCCTGCACTTCTATCAAATTCTCAGTCTATACTGAGTAGCATCAACAACACTGTACTGCAAGTTAAGGGTGGCCACGTTTAACCTCACTCTCCTGTTCCTTCATTACGTGAGTAATAGAACACGACAAGTCTAAGAGCTTGAAGAGTTAGGAACATGCCTGCAAGTAAAAACATTTATCTCAACTCTTAATAAGAACAACTTTTTCCTCTATAAAGCAGCAAAAAGGGTTTTTATTTAATTCAAACAGTACAACCATTTCGGCTTTAAACTTAATACAGGATGTTACAGTCTCGCCTACATATTTTTTGGTTTACTTAAAAAATGGAAACAAATTCATAATTCAACTATTGACAGACAGATCTTATACTATTATGGTACAAATAATTCCTTCTTTCATTCTCCTTTGCTTTCATGATAGAAACAACCCTTACTCCTTTACGCAATTTTGGTTTTTTATCCATATATTCTGATACAGTATGTAAGAAATTTCCTACATTTTCTTATTTTTTAATCCTCCAAAAAATATAAAACTCACATTTCAGCTTTACGTTAATGGTTTCAGCATCATTTTTTGTTTAACTGTTGGACATATTCCATGACCTATCTTCCAAAAACTGGAAGACAAAACCCGAAATTCACAGACAGTGAAAGGTCCATTTCTTATTTCAGCTGTTAACAGTGAGTGCTTCATCTTCAAGGTGCATTAAGGCTGAACTCAGTGAAAGTCTATGAAAGCTAACCACCCACTCACATAGCTTCTTATTCATGATACTCACTTATAAAATTTTTAAGCAGAGAGCCTGACCCATTAGAATGTACCCAAACAACTGGTAAGCATATCTCAGTGTAACTAACTCCAGATTTAAGCGTATTGCTTGATGAAATCTGGATTTAGCTTCGTAGACAAAAAAAAATACACTGTATGAACTTGAAGAGGCAACACCCTTTTTAATCCAGACAAAAAGTTATGTGATTACCATAGAGATTCAGAATATTGAATTAAGTACATTAATCTGTCTACTGCATTGCCTTGCAATGATGAAAAAGCCAAAAAACCCTGCCCAACTAATCAAAATGTAGTTGATGGTTGAGAGAAAAACCCTTGAGTCCTCTCCATAACTCAGACCTGAGTTACAGTGCTGGGCCTATCTACTGCTCATTTACTGTATCTGGAGACAGAAAAAACACTCCAAATGGCTAGAACCAGATTTCTTGAAAACCCACAGCACTGATGCATCAAAAGGGTGGAGAGCTTCTAAGAAATGAATGAAGGGGTGACAGTTTCTTACCTTCCACAAAATGCAAACCACTGATTTTATTAGGAAAAAACCATACATTCTTCCGAGACATACAGCTTATGTACCACCAGTATGACCAACAAATACCAACTAGGGAACAGACAAAACCCTGAAACAATAAGGCACTTGGAAGATATTATAAAAAAATTCTTTTACCTAAACATGTACACAGCCCTTAAAACATCAAGATAAAATACAGTTGGGGGGGAATGTAATTAAGAACCTCAAGGAGAACAAGTTACCAGAACAGACAACTGGGCATAAACAATCGAGGCCTTGATCTGTATGTATAGCTTTAATACAATTACATTTACTATGAGCACATGGGACAAAAACAGTTACGTGGCTGAGGTTCTAACATTAACTGTAAGCAGTTCAGAGTTGCTATTGTTAAGTACAACAGCCACACAATTCTGATAGAAACCTGGCTGTACACCAGATCCAAACATAGAGATGCTAGGGGGATGCAGAGACCACTTATTTCAGAATTATGGTTAGCTTCCCAAAGCATTTTTATATGTAAAAACCTTTGTCTCTCCAATTTTTCTCTATGCCTTCATTACATTACTTTGGTATGTATGTCTTGCCACATACATAGTCTATTGCACAGCTTGAGTGCTGTGAACACAGCTCTAGCTTGTGTTGCTTTCCATTAGCTCCATAAGCAACTTCTGACAATCAAATCAGAGGTCCTTGCCAGTCCATCGAAGATGCAGCTGGCACAATGTTTCCTTATGAACTGTTGGTACTTAAGACAGAAGAGAACTGCTCATCAGCAAAATGGACAAAGGAAAACAAGAAGTTGTTTTAAGCACAGTTAAATGTGGCAAAGACAGAGCAAGAACCAAGTATGAACAGTAATAGTGTGTTTAAATATGCACAGTAAAGAGAGAAAAGCCTATTACAGCAGCACCCTGCAACAGATCAGCATTCCCATCCTCTGTCTTCACCATTACACTCAGAAGAGCCACAGTCTGCATGAGCACCGGCGGAAAAGTCCATGGAGAACGAGGACATGACTCAAACCTCCTGATCAGGTTACTGAGTTGTTGGGTAGTTGGTAGATGGCAGGAACAAAGGACGCCCAGTCAAGCCTCACATCAGGGGTAAGACCTGAGACAGAACATCTCCAGTACACCATGGAAGGTCGAGTGACAGGGGAAGATGAACAAGCCCTCACTTTCACCCATGCACTCAAAGATGGAAGCAAGAGCACCAAACAGCTATGTACACTTCCAAAGAAGTCCATGTCTAAACAGAATCACTCACATGCTTCTACAGATATCACTCCGTAGCTTGGTCCAAAGGAACACCCTCTTAAAACTGGGGATTTTTGTGTAAAGTGTGATAAAGGATACCTAAAGGTCTGTTCTATGATGTTACCACATAACATTCCAACTGCACTCTTTCCTGACATGTTTTTAAAGTAAATTCAGATTTAAAGAAAATTGCAAGTCCCAAGCAATTACTTATTATTTACTGTTCTTCAGGGCACCTCAGTGAATTCTGTAAGAGACTGTGTTTGCTAAGGAATGCAAAACACTTCCCTTAAGGCAAAATTCTTTCAGATAATGAAACTGTTGCATGATAAATGTTGCCTAGGGGATACAAATCATTCCAGCTGATCAAGAGGGTTTGTTTTTTTTTGTTTTTTTGAAGTAAACTATTCTTCATTACTACTTGATGTGCCTTTGTCACTTTTAATAGGTATTTGAGACAAATTTATGTTAAAATAATATACATTTAATAGCCATTTTTATCAGCAGTATCCATATCCAGGGAACATGGCCCAAGTGACTCTACACTCATCCCAGAGGTCAGAAAGAGCTCTCAGCACAGCAGTGCTTAGCCAAGTTTTCCACAGGGCTGGTATCAGTCAGCTACAAATAGTGACAGCCCCCTTTAGTTCAGGGCCCGGGGATGGTGACTGTTAAACTGGTCTCTTCGACTGGTATTAAGCACTAGGCCAAATAAATAAAGCATAGCTACGAAGACCACATTCTACCATACAACTACCAGGAATCTCTAGTGGAAAAAAGACGGGCTTAAGTAACACACCAAAAAATTCCAAACTAAGAAAATACTATTTTAAAGAAGTTCTAAAGTATTTTGAGCTACCAATCATAATTAGGTACCAAAATAAGCCTTTAATGTTTTAAAACTGATATCCCAAAATACTTCCTTTTAAGAAAATATTTCCACACAATAGTCCCAGTCACAGAGTTGCAGTTGTACGTAGAAGTACCACATATCAATAGAAATACCTTCTTTAGCTTAAAATTGCCATGATGAACTTCTCACTTGTTTTCCTAGCTAGCCTGCATTCACATCTGGTTCTACAGAATCACACAATTCTTCAGGTTGGAAAAGCCCCTTGGGATCATCGAGTCCAACCCTCAGCCCAACTCTACAAAGTTCTCCCCTACACCACATCCCCCAACATCTCATCCAAACGACCCTTAAACACATTCAGGGATGGTTTAAAGAAATAGGAAAATCTTGAAAAATAATTATATTAAGAAAGTACTGATATGTAATTGAAAATTTAAAAAAATCATAGGGTCTTTTATTTTGCCCAAAAGCACTTGAAAGCTTTCAAGAACTTGGTAGTTAATGCAATTGGTTAGGATGCAATTATAAAGCATGTAAAACTTAAAAGTGTGTTAACTGTGATTCATTTATTCAAACATACAAGAAATATTAACTCTGATTCAAACACGTAGAGACATGCAAAAAACCATGTCATGCTTCTTTAAGAAGAATTTTAGCTACATTGGTATACCACTACTAATGCACCTAAACTATAACAGAAGTCCTACATGATATTAAGGACAGAGTTACTGTTTGAATGCTTTAATCTGACAGAATTAGAGCAGAACACAGGACATGCTCATGGCAGAAATAATTTGTTTGAATATTTCCAACTAGGGTCAAGTTCATCTTACACAGACACTAATTAAAACATGTTTAAAACACTGCTTGACCAGGAAAAAAGGAAAAGTCTTCCAACTCATGTTGAAGCTGGGCCGTGCTGCCGTCAGCAGAGGCAGTTCAGGTGCAGCATGACAGAACACAGCCCCTCAGCCATGGCAGGCCATGCCCCAGCCCCCAGCCAACGGGCACAGCCAGGGACACAAGGGAGCTCCAGCTGTGGCTGCCAGCCAGGCTCAGGACAGCAGGGATGACTAAGCACATGAGCAACAGTTTCATACTGAATCACATTTACCTTTATCAAAAAAATTATGCAAGTTGATAGACCAATTAGCTATTTCAGTGGTATCTAAAAGTGTATCAGGCTTTTTTCAGGAGTCAGGGAAGGTCTGCCTCAAAACTGGATCTAGAACACAATGAAAGAGGTTAACAATGGGGGAGTTCTATTGTTACAACTACTGTTACTTGCTCTGTGACTAGACCCTTCCACTTAACTCCCTGAATTCTGCCAGTACCATGCACAGCAGTAATTAGCTCCATTTACTTCTAAGCAATTACTTGGAGTAAGATTAACATGTGGAAAAACCAGTACAAGAGGCAGACACTTCCACCTGTACCACTGCCAGTGTCTATGGTTTTCCAGTCCTCTTGATGGCTCTGCAATGTCAAGGTGGGAAAGCTTTTGTAAACGACACTTGGGTACTCAAACCCAACACCCTAACTAGAAACCACATGCTTGCACCTACGTTAACCAGGAACCCAGACCAGCTGGAGCAGGTCTGTAGAGCACAACAGTGGGTGCTGAGGACCTGATTTCCAGACAGCATTACTCATTTCTGACAGCTGCTTTTTCCCCCCCCTTACCATGATTTCTTAAGTTAGAACAGAAAAAGGAGGAGCAGAGTAGGATATAATATTAGAAAAATTACTTTAACTCTTTTTTTGGAAGTGCTTCTGTTATTCCTAATACTCCTACCTCTTTGAAAGTCGTACTTAATTACTTAAGAACTTCAGGATTCCTCTGGAGTTAAGTACCTCAGTCAGCTGCAGACAGCTGCACGCAGAACATCCATGCTTAAGTGCATACAGACAGACTCATGTCTCCTGGCTGGCACGTGAATATCATGTTCAATGGACTTCAAATGCCTCGTGTCATGTCTGCTACTGTAAGCCCAAAACTGTAGCGTGTTTTGCAAGCACACAATATAATCACAGTGTTCCTCCTTTACTTCAATGATCTCATTTGAGTAAGAACTTGCAAGAATGGAATTTGAAAAGAGGGAAAGACTTGAAGAAATAAGAACTGAAACTACTTTCTCTGCCTTTTTACAAGTTACACATTTTTCTATACAAGACAGTAGACAAGATTATACTATGTATTTTTATAATCAGTATTCTCACACTTCCAAAGGTTTCATACTCAAGTTTCACTCTGTTGTGAGAGCAGTGTTCCTATTAAGTTTTATTTGGCTCATCTTATATCCCTCAACACACTGCCTGCTATAGGAATCAGCAGGACAGAGCTGGGGTGATATGAGCACCCATCTATGATTCCTTCTAGCTTAGCATTCATTTCTGCAGCCTTCGTTTCCTGGGAACTTAGAATTTCTTCTTGGAAACAGAAGTTTTACAGAGCCAACGAGAGACCAATCACACAAGTATTGAGCCTTTTTACTAAACTCTGTTGCTACAGCATTCAAATACTAAGGAACAGCTCCCAACAAATATTAACAGGTATATTAAATTGCTGTTTAGCCATCAGAAAACATAGTTCTACCTAAGTCTTCCCAACTTCTGCTTCTGTGCTGTTGAAATGCCATTTTCCATTAATGCTGTAAGCCAGCTTTATTGAAGTAGGATTTTAACTACACATGGCAACTCCAAAAGTGCTGTCTTAGTTCGAAGAAGTGTTTTTCACTATTTGCCACCAAAAGAAAACTGGTGTTTAAATTTATCCCTTCTCTTGTGGCATTGATTCCCTTGCAAAGTAGATGGAAACAGGATTCTGGTAGTGCAGTTGGCAAAAGAAATATCTAGAAGCAAAAAACATATAGCAACTTCTACATACGCAGGTAGATTGACATCTAGTGTGAAAAGACTGAACTACAAAGCCTGTACTGCTTATCAGCCAGGTTGAATTTAAAATAAGTACAATATATATTGATTTAGATGACAAGAGAACCAAATCCTCCAAATACAAGCTTTAAATCTTTTTTCCAATTGATACACAGAGCCAAACACATTGTACTAGTGACTGAGAAAGTGTAGCTTCTAAACAGGAAGAAATGAGATGTTAGCAGTGAATCTTTAAAGCCAGTGACAGAATCAGGAGAGAAACTCAGACAGGAAGTCAAAGGGGAGGAGCACTGGTTAGCTGGTCAAGCAGAAGCTCTTTTTCCAGCCTTGGATAAGATCAAGTAGAAAAGTTAGAGACAAATGCAGAATGATTTCATGATTTCTTTTGGAGTTGAAGACTGAAAAACATCTTGAATGCCACAGTTTCTGTGATGTAGGCCCAAAGACTGATGGGAAGTGGTTTAAGTAGCCTCTAGACAATTATGTTCTTTAGCAGAACGCATACAGCCATAAAAGAAAGTCTATGCTGGAGAAGAGACCAAAAGCTCTTCATAGTCATTCTACAAAAGATTGAACCCTAGTAGCAGCCTCATTATCCTAGAATTTAGCTTATTAAATATCTTTACTCCAAGATGCTTTCCTTCCTGCAATGTAATCTCAAAAGGGTTTGTCACCTTTTTATCCTTACCAGTATATGTCGTCAAATTTGTGGTAGCGTTAGCAGAGATTTTGGACCTAAACACATTTTCCTGGCAGCTTCAGTCATTCCAGGCCTATTTGCAGCATCTTGCCTGTAGTAATTTTATAAAAGCAGTATCTAAAAAATAGTATCTTAAGAAGCTGACAGAAGTACATTTGCACTACAACTTCCCTACTCATCTATGATTCATTTACTATAACAATATTAGGATGCATCTTCTGGCCCCTGCCAAGATCTCCTCAAGACTATTCATTCCATACCCAGAAGTTTAGATACTAGATTCTTTACATAAACTAATAGTATCAGCTTATTGCTAACATTTGTGTGATGGCTCTTGCCCGTGCAACCCTCCTTTAGCATCAGCAGGGAAAACAGCTTTTAAACACAACACACACTTTCAGCCAAAACCAGTTTACAAGCCTCCTACTAAGGAAGAGTGGAATTACTCGGCAGCAGCTGGAGCTTGTTGGAGATGTCATCCACATGTACATTCTCACTGCAGGTATTTAGAGGCAACACTCACAGCCTGTCCACCCCCATCCTTATGCTCAGTGTATGAACACAGGAGATAGATCACAACCATCGCTGTCTCATTTCCCCCTCAACCACAGAATTCTGGAATTGAAAAGCCTTTGGAAAGGCCTTGAGGGAGAGGGGCAGGAGCATGGAAGTAACTATGCACAGGGACAATGCAACCTGCAGATATTGGTAAGAAATTGTTTTACATATTTGACTAAGTGTTCACATTCACACAAGGAAGCCTTCAGGCCACACACTCTTGGTTTTTTTGCATTTAGCATCACCTAGTATTAGCAAACCAATATGAAGGAGCAGTCAACAGCAGATACATGGCACACATCTCCCATGAGTTTCTATATTTCCCACTATTATCCCTCAAATATTTAATTTTTTCTTCCTGTTGCCTCATATCCAAAAGCACTGATGATTACATTGTGTTCTGATAACCACCACTCAGGCCAATAGGTTAATTGCCAAAATCAAGTCTTTTCTGACTAAATAAGATTCCTCTGTCTGACATTGACTCAGTATGTTAATCATTTAGAAACTGTCAGTTTCTAATGTTGTAGATCTGACCAAAGGCTTTTTTTTACCCAGGAAAAATTCGGACTCAAGGGAACCTCTGTGCCATGAGTCAGAACTGAGTGATGACTTCAGGATAAGCTCTGGAAATGATAAATACATCTGGAAAAATGAAGCCAATAGCTGCTCACTCAGCCATTTTTGTGAGGGTGCAGAACAGAAAGCAGTAAGCCTACACATTGAAGTAAAGCTTTCCTCACAGTAACTATACTGTACATGGCAAGTCAACTGGAAAGTGGTTTCTTGGCACCATTTAAACTGTACAGAGTTGTATAGAGAAAGCTAAAAAGAATTTGCTCAATACCAAAGACCTTGCTAATCTCAACTATACCCAATTTCACTTTTCTAACTAAGGATTTTTAGAACAAGCAGACTGTAAGGAAAAAAATCAATATCTTGTCGATTTGTTTCGAGCTAGGAACCCGACAATACAGAACGAACTGGAGAAATGCCCAGAAAAGATCCATGACTGCACCCAAGGTAGCTACTGCAGAACATACTGAAAAAGAACAAAAATTACATTTTTTTTGGAACTAACAGCTTAAGCTTTGTCTTCCTTGAATATCTGACAGACTAAGTTCCCTTATACTTGCTTGACTCCATTCACCATGTCTTACACATTAGACATACAATTTTTAATTCATCAAGTTACTGTTCAGGTTTATTCCTACCAAAAGCAGTTTGTGTCTCATCCCCTCACACACTAATCCTGATCAAGTCCTCCTCTAGCAGCCCTACTCAGTACACACCTATTTTTTCACTGGGCACAGGGAGTTTTAAGACCACTGTAATTTACATGTGATAAATCAAGATATTTTCTATGCAACTACAGGAAGAGAAACAACACAAGCCACTAATTATACTTCCCTAAATCCTAAGATACAAAAACTCCACAGTTCAAAGAAGTGCAGGAGATTAAAAAAGGAATACTGAATGGATGGAAGAAATCAACACATGCAGAAGCAACACGTGACATTCCCACTGTTGAGAAGCTCTAATTATGAAGCAGTCGATATTTCATTCCACACTTCATTGGTGCATGACCTACGCACACAGCACTATATTTTAACTTTGCTGTAAGCCTGAGAAATTTAGGGTCCCCCTTCTAGATTCAGATAAAGCTGTGGCAGAACACTTCCAGAAAAAGAATTCAGAATTCAGTTGAACCAACTACCAAACATGAATTCAGGATCTGCTTTCTTAGTTGTCATTAGTATTACACTGGCTCTGATTAAAAATTAAGACTTAAACATATGATGGCATTACTTGAACATAATTGCTCTCTTGACTTTTACCATCCTTTTTTCTTTATGAAAACTAGACATCAGAACATGGGCAATGAACCTCACCAGATATGACACAGAACAAGAAATACCTGGAAATTATTCATAATAGTCTTAGTATCTCCTTTTCACTAACGATTAGTAATAATCCCACATGTTCAGATTGATAAATCAAGTGCCAGAAAAATCATGAGCTGAAATCTTAGGAGATCTTTAAAATAATATCCAGAGTTCTTACTTGCCTTTGGGTTTTGACATTACCCTAACAGTGTCAACTTCTCTGCAATATGCAAGACTGGAAACCTTTCTTTTAAACATAACTGCAATTCCTACATAGTAGTTTTGTTCCAACCATCAGGGCTTTAAGAACAAACATCAACTATAGTCACAAAAATCTTTACTCAGCTTTCCAGTCAACCAAAATGCAAGCACCAAGTCATTGGCAAATTAAATGTTATCAGTGTGCCTTATAGCAGCCTTGCCTGTTCTCTAGAGTTCATCAACTGAAAGCCTCCCTTTCTATACGTTTTATTCACCAACTACAGCACACCAGTAGTTATTTGCTACAGCAACAGCCCTCTTTGGATAATCTCGTAAGATATAGGCCTTTCTCCCATAGACATTTACTTTTTTACCTTTCTTGAAAAAGTCTTTCCATGAAGATCCATGCGCTTTAAAAAAACCCTTTCTGAGACTGCTTTATTTTTATTTTATTACTGGATCGCTTAGATTTCATCAAGGCAGAATTTCTTTTACCATCCAGTCACTTTGGACCCACTACAGTGGTATAAACATAGGCAAAACTTCAATGGAAATTGCCAGAAGAACTTGTTTGCTGTCAAGCTGTAGTAGAGCCAGAACAACTGGGAGGGCAAACTGCTCATGGATTTCAGTGTCTGCTGCCCTCAAGACAGCTGCTCTTCTTGCTGTTGCAGAGTGGCACAATCAAGAACAGAAGTTGTTATTTACAAGTACTTGATTCTCCTGCCCATCTTACTCTTTCCTCTTTGAGATAGTTACATATTCAGAATTAACATTTTCTTTTATGTGAGCATTTAGAGTACTTCATCTTATGTCTTCCTCCTAAGTGAACTCCATCTCACTGCCCCCACCAACTACAAAGGTAAGAAAAACATATTTTTGCTTATTATGTCAACAATATGTACCCTCAGCAGAGGGCAGGCTCACAAGGTCCTGTTAGAAATACTGTGTACAATGCCAATAATGCAGAAGTTAATGTAAGTGTGGTGAAGTTTTCTTATATAACAGTTCTTTAAATGGAAAAGCTTGTTTTAAATCAAATTAAGAGGCTTATGTTGCACTGCCACAGACTACAACTCTGTTTCCTTTAAATATGCAGCAACTTTTCAAAAATGCTAAATTCACTGTAAAGACCAGGCTGACTGTGTAATAATGATCGAGTGCACATTCTGCTTGTCTACAGCAGGCACAGCGGGAACATGTAGCACAGCCCTTCCCTTTGGTACTCCTGTATTTAGCTAGGACTTAGAGATTAATTCCCAAAGCCCCTGGCACATGTTACACTGCTGATCCACTTAAAGAGCAAAGAGTCAGTCTGAGAGGAGAGAAGGGTTACCAACCACAATGCTCTAAACAAGCAGCATCAACACTAACTTGAAATGGACTGCATGTTCCACCCTCAGGCAAGCCCGAGTCACCTCTGTTCCTGCTCATTTCACCACAAACTTTCACCAGTGGATTTGCCTAATCTTGTGACCAGCTGAACATGACTCTTCTGGACTATATTTTAGGAGGTGTGATCAGAGAACTTATTTCTACCTAAAGACAGCTGTTTAAAATTAACACTTGCTACATACCAGATATAATTTATTGACATCAACACATTATTGAAACTACTATAAATTCTCTGTCCTTTCCACTTTGTCCTTGGAGGTTTTTTCCAACAGCACC
The DNA here is from genome assembly GCF_047716275.1 of Strix uralensis. Lineage (NCBI taxonomy): Eukaryota > Metazoa > Chordata > Aves > Strigiformes > Strigidae > Strix > Strix uralensis. Next base: position 135,212,733 of record NC_133974.1, read on the forward strand.
AACAATAAGCAACCACCTACCAGGGAAACCACCACTGCAAACAAACACTTTGCTACCCTGGAACACTGACTCACATTAACCAGAGGGACTCACGCATTTACTGCCTTCAGTGCTCTGGCACTTCTGTTCCTTTTCTTCACTACAGAAATACTAGGTTAGACAGGGCATACCACCTGGCAAAGAATAAGAAAACAGCTATTTTTGTCAAGTCCCCCATATCGGTAAGCACATGCTGTGATTTTGAACAGGCAGTGAAGTGGAGTAAGGCAAGTGTTACCCCTAACAAGTGCCATAAAGTCAGGGAGATACGCACAGGCAGACCCCAGCACCAACAGAGTCCCAGTCAAGACACCTGGGCTCCATGTTCGCACAGAAGCTACCCATTTCAAGATTCATGTCATAACTTCTCATAGCCACATTAGCTGGGTAAACATTTATAGCATTTACTAAGTTTGATTTTCAAACCACATCGTAACACAGACCTTTTTCATGCCTTTTTACAGGGGGTCACGATCCCAGTGACACGATCCCCTCGGGAGAAGACAAGTTGCCATGCAAGACTCCAACTGAAGCCATTAACTTCACTTTTTACCTCCATTTGGGAGGTGAGTTAAAGCACTGTCAGGACAAAGAGAGCCAACCGCTTTCTTCAGGGTGCTGTTCTCAGGGTAAAGGCATCTAGCAGGTCTGCAGTGGGAAGGATTCTTCAGTGATCCCTGCCCATGTCACAGCACTGTCCCACAAGCTCCAGCATCCCCTCCCACAGCAATCCCCCACAGCAATGTGACATTCTAATTCACTGGGCAAGGCACACACTGGCACCTACCCCATCAACACGCCTCATGCCCAGGTCCCATGTGTGCTCCATGCTCTGCGATTTCCATTTGTCTCCAGCAGGCATACCTTACATGCCTGACCACCAGAACACTCAAGATCATGTAAGTCTATTAGATTGCTCTCAACAAAAATCAAGCAAAATATTCAGCATTTCTCAGAAAATCTGTGGCTCAATATTGAGGTTGTCAGCCTTCTACATGTTTCAGGTTGGAATCACAGGAATACCTCTTTTAGTACCAGCTACAATAGAAAAGCAGACACTAAGTTGAATAGATTTTTGTTAGCCTAAATTCACTGAGTAATTGTGACTAAACTCAGGTAAAAACTGCTTTCAGAAGATGAGAATAAAATACACTTTTAATAAAAGCCTACAAGTCTGGTTTTTTTAAATGTTTATCTATGGGTCTGCAAGCCTGGAGAAATCTGCTGTATGTACTCAAACAGCACAGCAGAGAGAAACCCTGCCTGCTGTTCTGGTCCTACACCAAAACCCTTGAAAAGGATAATGGAGACAACACCACATTTCATAAGAGATTTCCTGAAAGCCCGCTGGGCTGACCTTGTTTACAAGTACTCACTGAAACAATTAATTGGCCATACGTTCCACTCCACGCTGCTGAGACTCCGAATCTTCTGCCTATTCTATCCATATGGACACGAGCCAGAAAGAAAATTTCTAACTATCCAATTAATTATTATTAATGCTAGCATTTAAGAAAAACATACCAGCTAGCATACATAACAAACACTTCACTTCTATTGTGCAAGAACTACAAAACACAGTTGTTTTCTTATTAATAGCTATAGAATACAGACAGATTTGAACAGTTTTGTTTTAAACTACAAGATCAGAAGGGTGAAGTGAGTAGAGGAGCGAAGGGCTGGACTGGAAGTCCAGAAACAATTTGAATTCCGAGTCTGCAACAAAATTCTTGCGCAATTGAGCCCATCAGTTCATCTCCATGCTACAGGTTTCCATGTGTACATTAACACTTTCTCACTCTCTGGCTTTATTACTCAATTCTACTACCTGCTCTTTGGGAGTAGGAATCTCTTTCAACATGTTAATAAAGCAGAACAGGGTCCTGACTGACTCCAGCCTATGATTTTTTTCTTTGTACTGTTTAACATCAGGGGGATTTTGAGATTAGGAAGATAAAATTTCTTTTGAACCTAGCAGAAACAGACTGCTCCAGCTGGCCCAGAGATCAGCTGATAAAATAACACAACAGTATGCTTTGACACAGTCCAAATGCAGTTACTGGAGACTAGGCAAGAGCATACTACACCTGGAAATTTAGAGCAAGGTGTTATTCTTCAGCACTTTATTGACATTAGCTAACCAATGCACTACAGAACCCCAACAACTTAAGGGGAGAAACCTTGTTCTAATGACTAGTGTAGGACTGGCTATCAACAGGCCCACACCTTCTCCAACTCCACCACAGATCTGCTCTGAGACTGTACTGATGCTGCTCTGTGCCCCAGTTCCTCCATGTACAGCATAAGAATAATCCCTATGTAACTACTCAGTAAAAGTGTTTCCAAGTTAAATTCACATTTGTGTCTCGAATTTATGATGACAAGTGTTGACCAAAATTTGCCTTGGCCCTTATTCCAAACAGCCAACCTCATGGTTATCAATTGTGGCTCCATGACAATAGCAAAAAGTAAATATGAACACTATCTGGTTTTTGAAGTTGCACTATATTGCTACTGATGTATTTGTGACATCACTTAGGACAGGCAGAGCATTGAACACCCCCCAGGCTGGGTAACAGCAGGTCCTGACAGCTGAACTTCACACAAAACTGTTGATGTGTCACATGGACCAGACAACACAGAAATCAATTACATCATGACCTTCAGGGGATGCCACCAGACACCCTGGCACACCTGGCATACAGAGCACTCCCATCAAAAACCAAGCAGAGGTGTACCTCATTTCACTCATGCTAATATTCAGCACTTCTTCCTCCCTAATTGAGAGGATACAGCAGTTGGAGGAAGGCTGGAAACACCCCTCCAACTGTGTTAGCAGGGTTCATCACCAGGACAGCCACCTTCAACAGCTCTGCTCTCCCTAGCAGGTCTCACACAAGACATTGTTGGGATCACTGCTGAGTGCTGAGAGGGCAGCAGAATAATATAATACAGCAACTCATGCTCATGCAAAAATGTGGAAAAGCAGTCAAACAGACAGCAGTCCTTCTGCAAGGTATCATGGGAGCTGTTCGACTGCACTTCTGCAAAGCTGACCACATCCCAGCCATGACTGGTTTTAAGCCCAAGTAGACATCATGAGCCATGTTTGTGACCAACAGCAGGGAACAGCAAATGTGTTTTTCTGTCACTGAAGCTCAGTAACACCACTCCAGCACAGTTCCTCAGCCACATCAGGCATAGCACAAGCAACACTCAATTGCAGCAACACAAAAATTCTGTGTATATTCTCAACCACAGATAGGTTACATGTGTCATTCACTGGACAACAGGCAGCTGACCTCAGAGTTTGAACAGACATCTCCAAAAGGAACTGAATTTGCACTCCAAAGTGGTTTTCATCAGAATATGCTGCTAGTTTGACTATAAGGCTGCTGGGGAGCCTGTGCTTTCGAAGTTCACAGCCCCAAGACAGTTGTGCTATGCATGCTTGCTGAAGACCAACCCTTCCAACCCTCCTGGCTCTGCAACAGCCACTGCAGAGCTCCCTTAGGGCCAGAGTCCTTACAGCCCCTGATTGACAAAGGTGATCTGTATCCAGGCTCCAGTTCCTGGGTCCACAGTCTGCAAGAGCAAGGCAGGGAGATCTCAGACTGGCAGCAGCCAGCTGTTCTTCTCCACCCCTTCCACAACACAGAGCCAAACCATCTCATGGTCCTGAAATCTTAAAAAGCTCCTCTGCCAAACACTGAGCCATCTAAATTTACAGAATATTTTCAACCTACACAGACTGACAGTGAGTTATAGCTTGTCCTATCTGATAAGTCTCCTAGTACTGACCTTGAAATCTGATCTCAAGGGGTGGCTTATATTACACAATAAGCAGGGCCAGAGGCTCAGGATTACCATTTGTACAGTATAACAGGATTTCAGGTGGGTTCCTATATGGCAGACCAAACCTGCTGTGATCTAAAAATATGATGGCTGAAATTCCATTAAATGATTGCTGGGAGATTTGAGAGCTGAAATAGATTGGCTTTGTTGGTCCAGATGGTTTGTTGTCTAGTAAATATTAGAATCCTATGGCTTAGAATCAAAGAAAGAGAAGGAAAACTATTTGTCCAGGACCCTCTCCCATCAGAATGGTCATTGGGAGTTCAAGGAACCTTATTCCAAACATAATATCAGCTGCCTATTTTAAAGCCTCATTTTCTTTCATTAAATTCTGAATCCTTTCCAGACTGATTTCCTCTGTTCCTTTAGCAGCAGGGAAACAAGCAGGAAGAGCCCAGAGCATCACAACACAGGAGCACAAGTCTGAACACCAGTGGAAAACATTCAAGGTACACAAGCAGAGTATTCATTAGAGATTAAACCAACCAGCAGTTCCACCCCAGCTACGGAAAACACATCACAAAGAACACCAGCTTTGAAAAGAAAGCTCTTAGCCAGTAACACAGAGTGACTACAGTAAGTCAGCTCGAGAGCAAAAGGATGCCAGACCAAACTCAGTGTGTTCTCCAAGTTTACATAAATGAGTCTCTGTAAAAAGACTTCAGTACCCCCTTCAGAGGGACCACATAAAACAGGAAGGCAAAGATACAGAAAGTGATGTTAACTCTACAGGATAGTTGGTGACATCCAGCACAGTTAAAGGGAAAAATCTCAGAGCAGCACATGAAGCAAATAAACACTGTATTACCCTGGAGTGTAAGACAAGGGAGTGGAGGGAGGGCTTGGGAGAAAATGAACAAGGGAAAATTGAATTACATCTTAGATAATGAAATTAACCAGAAGTAGTTTTTTTCTACTGTTGCAATGTACAAATAGCAGCAGAGAGAAGAGCAGCATCAGAAGCAATTTTGATTTTTTTTTCCTCCTGTTGGCAAAGGGCATATCTCAAGCACATAAGTGTGAAACATTTATTTTCGATAAAAATATGGTAAATAAACTGAACACAGGTTGCCTGTGAATCAAATCAGTACTGCTGTAATTTGTAGAATAAAACAAACACGTATCTCTCAGCAACATAAAAAGGCTTCAGACCTCCCTCCCCATAAAACAAGCTGTAACTAGCTTCCTCTTCCTTTTCAGCTATCTGTGCAGTGTGGCATAAGTAATAAAGATTTCGCTTAAAATACTAGATTCACCTAGTTCATTGAGTGCTTAAATCCTAGAGGGATGATGCTTTTCCAAGTCTGCATTTTTACCACCAGAACATTGATAAAATCAGTAGTAGCTCAATTCATAACTGCATAATCACACTAGTGACTTCAGAACTACATCAAATCCACCCACTGAACACAGGATTCATGGCTAACTACCTGCCCCCTCTGTTGTATGCTGTCCATTGGGACTACAAAATCTTTGCAGTCCTATGGAAGAGCTCTTGCACATCATGTCATTAAAACATCTAAGAAACACTCCCTCCTGATTTCGCACCAGATGCAAGGGCTACTACTAGCTTCATCCTGAATCTGTCTGCCTAGTTCATGACACTTTCCTGGGGACAGCAGAAACATTCTTGCAGAGGTCTTTTCACCCTTACATAATGCAATCTTAATATTAGTTTAATGTTGCTTTGTCCCGTCAATAATAAACACAAATCTCTAAACCCAGAACAACACGCTTCATCCCTCTTAAGAGAGAAAAGTGGTCATAACAGGCTCTTACCCTACTTACTGGAGTATTAATCTTCAAAAGTTATCAGCACACACAAAAGGAAAACAAAGCCCTTCAGCCATTAAGTGGGAAGATCAGAGAACAAAACAGACATCATACTGCACTGTAGTACAACTCACTCTAGTCTAGCCCAACTTTTGAATGCTTGGCTGTACTAATTCTGTAATGATTGTTTAACACTGCTCTGCACATTTAATTCCTGTTTTTATACCAGTTAGCTGCAACCTTTTCATTCTCAATAAGCTTCTGTAGGTTAGAACACCAAGTGCACACCATTATCAAATTAAAAGTTGGTATGAACAGCGTTAGCTATCCTTTCAGCATACAGAAGACTTGCAAATTCTTATGCCTTGCACTTCTCAGAAGGCAAAAATCCCCTACGACACCCTGCTACAGTGTAGGTATCCCCGGTTGTTTCTTGGTTCGTGCTAAAGTCAGTTAGCACCTACCTAGGCAGAAACATCAGAATTTACATGGTAACAAATCAAAAATTTTCATACCAGAATTTATACCGTACTTTTGGCATGGCTTCCTCGACAACACTGCAAAGTCACAACCATCCTACACAATCTTTGTGCCTAATCTGCTGAAACACATTAGCCTTAAGCAGTGCAGTTTAAAAAAACCCTTCTAAATGCCCCAATTTCAGTAGAAAGAACACTTCAGAATTTAAGGTCAAAGAAACTGTGTTTGAATACAAAAAGCCAAACACAACACTAGATTTGGGAACTTGTTCTTCAAGAACCACATTAGCTGTTTTTTACTTTTAAAACTTCTTTGAAACATCACACGCAAGCTGTGACCAAGATGCCTTAGGATAAACCCCAGTGAGTTTATACACAATTGGATGTGTGTAATCCATGTGCACAAGTGAAGTCAGTCTCACCAGCATCTCAGCTCTTTGCTACACAGGAAATTATGACAAGTTTGTCAGTTTCCTTCCCATTATGTTTATGCAGTTTGATATAGGCAAACACGAGCAAGCTCTACCATGTGCTAAGATGACAGGGAGCTACAGAGTGTTGTTGGTGAAGCACTAAACTCTAGCGCTAAGCTTGAAAACCCTGCTGAGAAGCCAAGTACAGCAGCTTTGGTTCACTGCTGTGAAAACAGTCCCACAGATTTTGGCTGTTTCAACAGGGGCAAAGGAAGACTGTGCCATCAGAAGGCAACACAGACGTTGTCTCAGCAATCTTGACCGAGTAAGCCACATTCGGTAGGACAAGCATTTAGAGCCTCACATCACTCAAGTACTAGATTTATTTTGTAGAGCAAAAACCCAGGCAGTTTTGTCAAATACAGCACCTAGAACAGGTTTCAAGGAAACCTATGCTTTTCAAGTAGATGCTTTATTAATAGTTACCAATTTGTTGCCAAAGATCTGTTTTTAACTGTGTGCACACAGTTTTTCCCCTTGATAAGCTGGAGTACATAAACCTCCTTGAAAATACAGTTTAAACTGAACTTGTACTCAATATTTCTGTATATGTTGTGTTGTAGCAGTAAAGATGATCTAGAACACTTTCTTCATCAGAAAAAGCCAGAATAATGGTATTGAATTGTTCCACATAGTACTGTATCAGTAATAAAACATCTTTGCTTTGAAAATACCAAAGCGTTACACATGGTCCCTGTAATACCAACTAGAAAGAATGCATATATACTTAAAATACTCAAATGAATAAAAAGCTTCCAGTGGATATCACATATCTTTATGTCATGTGCATTTTGAAAATAGTTTCCCAGAAAACTCAACCAATCCTGCCAAGAGTTGCTCTACAATAGTTACTGTGCTTTAATTAAAAAGATTAGAGTCAAATTAAGTTCCTTGAGTTTTGACCATTGATGTAAGAAAGGCATATAACCTCTAATTATTCAAGAAAATCCCTAAATTGATGTTGATAGCAGTTCCACTTGCCTGTGTTTATAGTACAATCCAATGCAACATCACAGTCCTACTTGCTTTCAATTGCAGAGATTTGAGAACTGAATACTAACAGAGATAGTTGTCAGCTAAGCAAATCAAAGTCTAATTCTGCAGCAAGTTAGGACTTCACTCAGTAACACTGTTAAAGAACTGTGAAGCATTAATGCAACATCCCCGTGGAATCATCTTTTCCAAAGACACAAGGCACCAGAGACATAGTAAGTAAAAGTTGAGTACCTTGCCCAAAATCAGATACTGAGTTCTGCAAGACACTGTACAGACTAACACTTCTTATTCCAGAGGCACAATTCCAGAAATAGAGTCCTGTTTAAATGCAGGAATAACATCTGGTAGATGTCTATGAACATAAAAAGAAATCAACTTGTGTCTTCTGTATCCAACGTATAAACAAATATTAATACACTCACTAGTAACAAGAACAGGAGACCAGGTATGTATGAGAGGCCTGCAGCAACTTCTCTTCCTGTACAGATACCTACAAACACAAAGTGTGGAACACCTTAAAACTTCAATGAACAGAAGGAGTCATATGGCTCCTAGTAAAGCAAACAGACATTTCTGGCAGTTTCAAAGGGAGCTGGAAGGAAGAAACATTCTTCACTGAATCAATTCAAACATCAAATACCACAAGCTGTCGTGAGGTGCCCCCCCCCCCCCAATGAAAATACCTCAGTAGACTTGTGTTTAAGGTATGAGACTAAACTGTAACATGTATTTTGATTCTCACAGCTATTATTCTAAACACTGCACTGGTTTAGTAACCTTAAGTGTCAGTGAGAACATGGAAGATTCAACAGGAACTGGTTTTCTTCTCAAAAACACTGCTTAGCCTGCACTCCTTCAAAAAATCTGATACTCAAAATGTGAAGAAAGCATGTAGATTAAGCTCTAATAAGATAGTATTTACTAAACACTAGTTAATTATTTCTGTTGTAAGCCTACTTTAGCATAATTAAATTAGTACAAACTATTTTATCAAAATATGACTACTACAAACATCTCAATGACCAGAAATTAAAGCAGACACTTTGAAGAACTCCAATTCCACTGAGCTACTGCAAATCCACAGTGACTCTAAGAAAAAAAATATCTACAAGGTGACACAAGACAGCTATCTTTATACCCCAGCAGAAGAAATGGGGGTGTGGAAAACATCCTTTTTGTACTATTCCAGATCCAGAAAGACATAACCATGGTTAAAAGCTTTAGTGGTTTCTGGCATTTCAAAGTGAAGAACAGCGACAATCCAGCACAGTCTAAAGGACAGGGCCTGTGCCAGGAGTCCACTCCTATTCCTGGCTGTCACTCGTGGGCTGCGTGACCTTCAGAGAAGAGCTACACCTCTCTTGCCTCAACCACTCCTGGTCCACAGGGACAGAACTGCCTTCTGCTGTGGCCTAAAGTGACAAACCAGAGGGAACTTGACTCAGGGGAAGTCAGCACTGCTGCACATCCATCTAAAATAGCAAGGGCACAACGAAGGTAAGCCACTCGGCCTCCAGTTCTGTGTTGGAAGCATGCAGCTCTCCCCTTCACGTAAGTATCATTAATATCTTACAGGCTTTATTCTCAGGAGCCAGTAACAAAAAAGCTGCATCTTCTGACTTAACTGACCCACTCCTTGTCTTAGCAAACAGCCTACAGTTGCTATAATAAACTATATTTAGTTCTTCGGTTAGCTAGTTTTGAACCACTAAACCCCCAAAGAACAATGTTTAATTCCAATCTTTTCCAGGTCATTAGCAGTAACATTTAGTAAATGCAGTTTACAGGACAAAGCTCTGAGCCTGCATAATTGAAATAGTTCAACATTTAGTTGGTCAACTTTAAGCAATAAACAAATATTCATAGATAAGAAACTAATACCTCAAACAATCAGTATGAGCAAGTGGTCACATTTACCATTATACTAGCCACAAAGACTATAGTTTACCACTAGTTAGTTTTCCAGTGTAGGTTAGTTTTAAACCATTAAAAATAAAACAGAACCAAAAAAACCAAGCTTGTTATACTTAGACCCACACTGAACTACAAAAACCCAATTGTATTACTTGTCATCTGACTGCTATTGAGTCACTGAAATACAGTAAATCACCTTCAGCAGTGATTGATGCAAAACCTGTACTTTTCATTAGAATCATAAATGAGAACACATCCTAACCCTTTTCACTGCTTCCCATTTTAGCAAAGCATAAAATCACATTCTTCAAGCTGTCTTGTTATTTCCTTCTCCCCTTTCCTTCAAAATATATCATGTCACCTTGCCAAGAACCTCACATGCAGGAAATATTTCAGCCATACTATTATGGCACATAACTGCCTCAGTGAGAAGACACAAGGTACACATGAAGTGCTATGCATCAGAGCAGATGTATTTTTTTAGAAAATTATAGAGAAGAAATATGGGAAAAGTCTTAGTCAAATTTTATGTTTTCTGTAACACTGAAGCATATAACGACTAGTGCTCTTTGCATGACCAACTTACAATCTAACAGTTGCAATTTTGCATCCATGTGCTTTTCTAGACATGTGTGACGCTCATGTTCACCTTGGCCTACACACTCCTTGATCAAAGACACAATGGGATTTCAGCCAGCATGTTCATTAAACATGGCTACTAATTAGGCCATTCCAGTAACATTTTTACCACCTTCTAATAAGTACAACCCTGAACACATGTACCTGTGAATTTGGAGCCTATTTTGGGAACAACTGCATTCATCTTAGAACAACAGTAAGAGTTTCTCAGAACCTACTTCATTTGTTTTAGAAGTACTTGTATTAAGATGGTGTAATGATCTGTTTCTCACTAGATCCTCTCTACTATGGTTGACCATAAACTTCATTTCAACCCCCCGTTGGTATTTCACTCCCACCACAATTAGCTCATTCCTTTGACATTCTCCTCTCCCACACTAACAGATTTCACAATTTTCCTTCTATCTCTAAGACCAATCTCCCATAATGATTTTTTTCTATTACAGCACACCTTTGGTTACTGTATCTCTGCCTCTAGACATAAAATTATCTCTGGAAATTTTGTGTCTTCTCCCCTAATCTGATGTCACTCACCACTTCTTGAATCTACAGATTCTGTCTGCAATCACATCATTTTACAGATCAGCTGTTGACAAACACAAACTGACTTCCATATTCTCTCCCTAATGCACCAATATTCCCAACCTCTCTAAACTTTTCACTCAGCCACCTTCATCGTCTTCTCAATAGCAGGCTTCTGGGTGTATCACGCATGTCTTGAATTAATCTACAAACCTCAACCACTTCCTTGTCTGCACAAGCATGCCCTGGAGATGCATTTCTACTGTTAGGCCTAGGTTCATGTGCAAAGCATCACAGTTTCTTCCCCTAAACATGTTAATTGAATTCCCCTAAATATGTTAATTGAATATTGGAAAATATGCTGTTAAAAAGGAGAAAAATCTCAAAACAGAGTAAAATATTTTCATTTTTTATCTCAACATAAATTGGGTATTAATATCTAGAATTACCCTCAAGGAACCCAAACAGTCTAAATACAAAGGGGGTTTTTTTTTACTAGCATTTAGTTCCATTTCACATCATCAGCACTAATCTATGTAAAAATTTAAATAAATGCATTGAAAAGAGTGTTTATTAAATGCCAGTTGTTACAGACAGGAACCTTGGATATACCTAATGAAACAGAACAATAGTTGTAATAATAGAGTTCCTTTCTCCACTTTTACATGGTCAAAATCTAGATTTTTCTACGCAGGTAAGTGTTGAAAATAACTTGAGTGTATATGTCATTTAATATCAATTCTTAACTGACATGATATAAAAATTTAAAGCATTCAAACCAAATTAACATTACTTTACTAATTAAAAACAATTTCCTAGACAAACAGTCTATATTTAATATCATGCCTTTCTATGAAGACATTAAGAATACTTAAAATGCTGTAATACACTACTCGCCTCTAAAAAAAAGTCCTAAGATTAGACATTTTAAAGTGTCAGCTTGATTGGAAATCTTTGATTTTTCAAATAAATTCTGAACTTCGCAATCTACAAGAGTCTTATCTTCCTCTATTCATGGATAACGAAGCAATATGTCAAAGTTCAAAAAATTCTCATACAGAAGTCATTTCTAGCCGGTCAATGCAAGTTGCTATGGCAACAACCACGATGACTATGGAGGCTCTAACCTCATTTAATGAATAAAACCAAAAAAATATCACAGAATACTATAATGGAAAACTGAGTACTGCAAGTCTTCATGAAAAAAAATAACCCAAGCACTACCTCCTCTACCCCACTTAATATCTGGGCTGGCAAAAAAGCCTTCAGTTTACCATAAAACCTGATGTCATTATGTTTTATAAACGCTGTGACTCTGCTTTTCTTGTGATTTTAGTATTCTTTGGCTTACAGACAGGTAAGAGACTGAAAATGACCTTTTAATATCTAAGGATAATGGGTGTTACCTATGTGGAGTAGTAGCAGCAAACAGGACTATAAAATACAGTAGGGAAAGAGGTAGTGGAGAAAAAGATGGATTCTACCATAACAGCCTAAAAACAGATTCACTTCAAATGAAGCATGCACAGTTCAAAGTATCTACAGAACAAACAGCTCCATCTAGAGGATAAAAAGCAAGGGATAGTAAAGCAAGCTTACAGATAGAAGGTCCGAGACTTGTTAAAAATAACCTCTCCAACAGTCTGCAAGATCTCCCAATTAAAATTAAAAACTGGCTTCAAAAAACATTCTGTAAAATTCACCTGATCTCTGAGAATCTAAAAGTTTTTTTTCATTAAGAACAAACTGAAGGGTAATATTGAAATGAAAATACCTAAAATCAAAAACTGCTCATTCATACCTTAAACTTCTCCCATTTCAGTGAAATTCACACTGAAACCAGAGCCTCAAAGTCAGAAAAATTTGCCAGTTTTCAGTGTGATCAAGATTTTATTAGAGAACTTGACAAAGAAGTCAGCCTCCCAGCACCAATACAACAGAAGTTTATAGCCATGTTCAACACTAAGCCAATAGTTCAGTAGGAACATCGCTTCCTGCACATGCAGCACTTGACAGGCCCCCATCCTTTGTACTGACCCATCATTTTCCACTTCTTTCTGCAGGAGTGAGAATGCTCCTGCTAAGTTGTTACATGCTCCAGAGGAAACTGTTTTGCATGTCATCTTTCAAAGTAATTTCATCATGATCATACTTCGTGTTTGCAGGGAAACCATTACTTCCATGTTTTAGGACAAAATCCAGGTTTCGGCACCTTAGAGGAACTAAGCCAGGCTGAGTTACTTTACCCAGCAGGATGGGAAGGAAGCAAACCCACAGGCCGGTGCCCACATTAGCAAACACTCTTCTGTGCTGCATCGGCAGCAGTAGATACATAAGCTTCTGGCTGCCTTCCTGCACCTAATCCCTCAGTTCTACCACAATAAAGTTGTGCTTCACTGGACTAGACTCCCTGAAGATCATCAGTTACTTGGCCAACTCTTTTTCAGAATACATCTTCACTAACATGCTCTCAGTTCCCTAGAGAACTTCAGGTGTGGATGGATAGTCACACCTCCCAACTCTCCTGCCTTCCATCTTATGTTCTCCACTTCATACTGGTTCTGGTCACTCTTCATCTAAACTCTACACATGCATTACAATAATGCTTAAAATAGAGCACCAGGACTATGCTCATAGTTTCTTCCAGATGATATTTTACCTTGCAATCTGCATAAAAAAAGCAACGCATACAGGCATTGATTCTTGAGCCTGTACTGCACACTTCCCAGCTGTGCCTCACAACACAAGTCGTGATACAAGGTAGAATACAGGGTCAGATAGTCAGGCACAAAGGACTGCTGCTGGAAAACCACTGGCTTGGTGGTCTGTGCACTACTGCTCCAGAACAAAGGCACACTTTGTTGTTCTTCACTCCATGCTTCTGGTAATGTCAACTGCCTCACCGTGTTTTTCCCACTGTTTTCCTTTTACACTTTCCCTATCTTGATCCTCTTCAAACCCTTATCCCTCATTCCTCCCTCCCATTATGGTTTTGCTGTTTACCTGTTCTAGAACTGTACTTCCTTACGGCACCCCTCCCCTCCTTGATTCTTCTTAGCATCATTGGAAGACAAACACTGTTTATGATAGTCCAAAACACCTCTTCCATCTTCCCCCAGAAGCACTAACATTAACAAACCACAACCAGTAAAACTAGTGAGAAATCAGTTTATTACCATTAATACATGATCTTTTTAAGAGTCCAAGTGCTGCACCTCTGACAAATCAGGCTATCCTGTGCTCTAAGCTTAACTTGGTAACTTACAAGGGGGAAAATGCTTAGCCAAAAGACACTACACAGACCCTTTTTGAAAGATTTCTACCAGGTAACACATGGTTACATTATCTGAAATAACATTCACCGGAAAGCTTTCTTCAAATAACTTCTAACTCTGAAAAGTGTTCAATTTCTTTAAATATGTACATCTCAAAATTTTTAAGTGTCATATACATACAGTCTCTTTCAATTTCTAAGCATCTAGCAAATACAAGCCAGAGCTTGCATAGCAACTTGGTGCCAGTTTCCTCCTGGTTATTTACCACCATTTGAATACCATTGTGTGTCTAGGACTACTGGTTTACATTTATTTGTCATAGCAGAAGCAAGTCTCATTTTGCCTTTAAGACAGCATTTTAAATAACCCTTGAATCTAGAACACATGATTATAAATTTCTGGAAAGCATGACCAAGCATTACAAAAAAATGCTGTAAGCTCTGGAAAAAACTTCAGAAAAACTCTAACATATTTTCATCTCCTAATGACAGAGCAAACCTTTCAAAGTAGCTGTTATATACAACAGCTCTGATTTTACATGCAAGTTCACCAATTTAACAGCAAAAATGAACTTACTACCTTCTCGATTTATCAGAGCAGACACATGGAGCAAGTAGTGAACTGTTTCTCCTTCAGCACCCTACACTAGATGCTCCAATTTAATAATCTGTACCTCAATGCATACTTCAAAATTGTATTTCAAACTCACCACTGCAAGATTATTTCCACATCAGAGGAAAAAAATTATTTCCAGAATGAAATGAAGAAGCAGCAACTCAAAACAACCTTTTTATTTGCTCTGAATATCAAACACAACATCTATCAAAAACTTCAGCTTTTTTTACTGAAGCTTGCTGACCCATGTAAAATAGCATAACAACGATAAACTAAAACTTTTATTTCTTTTTGGAATAGTCTCTATGCCAACACATCTCTGCGAACAAGCCTAGTCTTGTTAGTCCAATTTTGCAGCTCTACCATGAGATCCCGTTACACACAAGCTTTCTGGTGTGGGGGTAAGCGTGGTTTCCTTTAAATCCCATCAACAGAGATAACAGGAGAGGGAAAAGGATGGGTAAAAACACTGTTCTGCAGCAACCCTAGTTCATGCAGATACAAGAAATAGCAAGAGCTAAACTGTGCTTTCACTTAAACCCGCTTAATGAGAATAAATCAACAGAGTAAAAATTTTTAAATTAAGAAGCACGCCAGCAAATCAAAACCTCATTTTGGTGTTCTAAATTATAGTACTAGAGAGATGACACCAAGGTAAGTGTACAAAATATTTAGGTCCAGAAAATAAGTACAAACTTGACCCAAGAGAACAACTGATATTTCTCTGGCTTTGTAAATGTTCTGCAGCTCAAGATAGACAACCTAATGTGAAGCTCAAAACCAAAGAAAATGACTATAAATACTTCTGTCACATTAGATAACCATATATAAATCTCTTCACCAGAAAGTGTAATGCTATTTTCTCTGCAGAAAGCCAACTTCACTTTATCTAATTTCAGTTTTAAAGCAATTCCTGTATCAGTAAGTGCTGGCAGAATTTGGACCACTAATTGCCCATCCATAATAAAGCCTACAAAGAAAAGTTTAACCATCAGTCACTATTTGTTAAGAGAACAAACCACTGAAGGATTTTTCAAAACTCTCAACAATCCCCCTACATACACTTGTAAAAAACATGATGGTTGGAAGCAACTGAATTAGGCTTTGTGTTTTTTCCAGGCATCATTTCCTCAGAGTGATAGCTTTAAGCTTTTGGAAATTGGCAATTTAATAAAGAAAGTTACCCGTTCTTTTAAAGACACCAAGATATTTCAAAATGTACTTCCAGATGGTAAAGACTACAGGCCTTTGCTGGAATGTGTATTTAGGTATTAACTTTGTTAAAATAAAGAAAAAAAATCATTTTTAAACCCCATTTCCTTTAAATTAAGTACAAGCTGAGCAAGCATTTAAAGAAGTTCCTCAGTCTATTTCTTAACAGAAAAGTTTTAAAGAATTAAAACTCAGATGTTTGCACACATGTATGAATAAAGGTTTTTTCTTCATTTCACAAGAAAAGAGTTGTTAGGGAAATACACTGACAAACTGTGTGACACTAGGAATTAAAAACTTGCTGATGCTACACTATTTTTAAAGCCTAAAGACTTTTTTACAGTTTAAAGAATGCATCTCCTCAAAACTAAAACTCTTATTGAAAGTACTGTTACATTACTGACATGAACCTGCCTGTCACTTAGCATTAAAAATGCTTCTGTAAACAACTTTAGTAAGATTAAGAAAGAACACAGAAATACTTACATCGCATTTACTTTATCTTCTGGGCCCTGAACTTGGCCCGTTACAGTTCCTTGACTGGTATTTTTAACCCAGCCAACCACTCCTAATTTCCTAGCTTCCTCTTCTGTGTACTGATTTGAAAAACAATGAAAGAGGACAGTCAGTGTCAGCACATACACCACATGTATACCACTTAAAACCCCACTTGGCCTTCATGTGGGGTTTTTTGGCACTTTAAGACCCACACTTAAGAAAAAGAATACATGGATGATGGTCATACCCAGGTGTTAAGACTCCTGTCAACTCCAAAATTGCAGCAGAGGCAGCCAACTTTTGCACAAGAACGGGATTTTACATATAGATAATAAATGCATGAGTTAATTCCCTCCCCTGTTTTGACACTTCTTAATACTTTCCTTCAAAAAAACTATACTATGGTGGCTCCCACTAAAGACATTTACACTGCTCACAATAGAAGTCATCTTCCTCTAGCCTTTCTCAGGTGTAGATGCATAGAAACCTTCTGATGGTGTGAGGCTTTTTTCATTCACAGTGAGGCCAAAGACTGGCTTCACTCGTTTTAGGAACTTCTAACAGCTTTGATCGCCAAGGACTCTGCTAATCCCACACAACTCCCTTGTACCTACTCTGTTCCTTCCTATAGCTCCTATCACCACTTATTTGCCTCTTCAACAACCACAGTGACTAAAATCATTTAAGAACTTTATATTTCTTCTCTCCAATTTCTTTTTAAAAACCTTTCCACCTGACTTTGACCCCAGCTGCTGCATCACTACTACAAATAGCAGCAAAGGTCATCATTTGTAATGGTTTTCTACTATTTCTGCAATACCATAATAAATTACTGTTTCCCAGCTATTCAATTCTCGTGATGAAATGTGGAATTTGCAAGTACCCTGGTTTTTGAGCCATTTACTTTTTTTTAAATTTTCTCTTTCATGCACATATGAAACATATGCCTGGTTTTCATAACTTGTCTCTGAATACTGAAAGGTAGCAGAAAGCCTGTTCTACAGAAATCCATTAAGTTTTTGTTCCATGTAGGACAATAAACCCACTAAGCCAAAACGCAGTGCTTCATTTCATTAATAGCAAATCTATTCACATTAAAGGTACCTCCTCTGTTTTGCTTCTTGCACTTTTAATCTCACAGCCCATGTTTTTAAAGTTTCAAATTTTAAAATTTACTAAATTTTATTTCGTATTACGGAACAACAGACTGATGGCTCTAACAATAAGATCTGAGAGTTTTCACTACATTTTGATGAGAAGTAACCAGCAAGCATTTTAGAGTATGTGCAGTAATACCCAAAGCAGTACACAGATACGAAATGGGCACACTGCATTATCAGGCTCTTCAGACACTTATTGTAAAGCCAACAGCCAAACTTCAGGTCACTATGAATACATTACAGCAGGCAAACCAAATTCTGGGGTAATTTAGCCAATGAAAATGTGTAACTAACTATGAAGAGGATTTCTTAAGGTGATGATGAGCAGCTTCTCGATACTAACATGTCCAAAAGCATGGGAGTGCAGCTGACAAGCCATTTCTCCACAGTGGTTTAAGAGCTCAGGACTGGCACCACGGTGTGCATTCACAAGGCTCCAGGTCAAGGCAGAGCCAGCGTGCACCTGCCCACCACCCCACACACGGACACACACTTCCCACTGGACAGAACACTTAAATTCAAGACATACTATATTGTAACCCTCTGCCCATTTCAATTTTGCACTATTTCACAACACATACAAACTACACATAAATGTTTTTAGGTCTAATATTAAGCACTGTCCACTATTTTCAGACAGAAGAACTGCTCTTATTTGAAACATGCCTTCTTGTTTCTTGGGTTTCTGTGAAACGCCAAGCTACCTGCTGCATGTTCAGAGGTGGTGGAGATGTTTGGCTGGGATATGAGCCACAGACCGCATGTTTGTAGCGCTCAGTCACAAGGAAACACAACAAGCTGCTTCAAATGCTGCTACTATAATTGCCATTAAAAAGATTAAACAGGAACAGGTTGTTTTAGAAGCCAGTATCAAGAACTTCAGAGTTAACATATCTACAATTAACATCATAACACTCTTGTGGCTGTTTTATCACAAGTAATCCAAACACAACTTTTAGATACTAGACTAACAACACATTACTAAGCTTTTAAAAATACATTTTAATGTAACAATATAAGCCAAATATTTTTTCCTTTTAAATCCACTTGTAACATTCACCCACCCAACCCAGCAGTCCAAGTTCAGGCTGGCTATGTTTATACCCTACAGACCTGCTGCCCTATTTTTAGCACTGCCAATGCTATACTTGCCAAGCACAACGCGTAAATCAGACATTGCCTTACCATCCTGAAACAGACACCTAGAACAGAAAGAAAAAAAGACATTGAAATATATAATTTGAAAGAAAACTACTTCCAGCAATTTCACTTAATATTAAGTCAGAGTAAACTGCACACAAGTCATGTGTGGTCTTTTCTTACAGAAATTTCAGAGACCAGTTATGAAACTTTAACACTGGTAAAACTCTACAGACCTTGGTACAAGCTGACCTTGAGCCTTCCCTTCGGCAAACTATTATTTTCATTAACGCGCGTAGCTTTCGCTAATGAACATGCGGCAGTATGGGAATTGCCTTGGACTTAGTTTTCACAAGTTTTGCTGCCAACCCCGGGAAGGGGGGGGCGGGAATTCCCGCAGAACCGCGCTAACAGAAGACGCAGCACAAACGCGGGTAACGCCAAGTGCTTCAGCGAGAACACCCGCGCTGCGCAGGGAGCCCGGCGCCCCTCACAGCGGGGGCACCTCCCCAACCTCTCCTCCCCCATGCCCTTGCATCTGCAGCCGAGGCGGCGGCCGCTCCCCCACAGACGCCGTCCCCTCAGCGGCCCGGCGCGCATGCGCAGCCCCCCGCCCCCGGGCGCCCTCCGCGCGGCGGCCCGCGCCCGCCCTCCCGCCCGCACCTTGCACTCGGCCGAACACCTCGTAATCCACCGACTTGAGCGCGCCGGAGGCCTTGGCCAGCGCAGACATGGCGGCGGGCAGCGCTGCTCCCAGGCGGCGGCCGAGCGCGGCCAAGTGCCCTCCGACGGCGGCACCCGACGGCAGCGCGCGAGGCTCAAGCTTCCCGCCGAAGCGGCCGCCTGGCGGGGACGCGCCGAGGGGAGGCAGCGTCGCTCCCGCCCTCAGGGACGCGGCCCCCGGCCGCCGCCGCGGGCGGACACCGGCAGCACCTGCCGCGCCCTCGTCAGGGCCTTGGCCCCCTCGTGTCCGAGATCAGAGTGGAACAACGATCTGAGCGCGACCGTCTCGTCCTTCAGCGCTGGGGCAGGAGGCTGGGAGCCCAGCTGGGGTCCCCACAGAGGTAACCAGCCTTAGCCTTTGTGGGGATTCACGAGGCATCTTTGAAAGAAAACAAGTGTTTTCCATCCATAGCCCAATTGAGGTAACTTTGACTGACAGGGTGGCAAGTTAAGTAGTTGAAAGCTAAAACATACCAAAACAACCCAAAGCAGATTTGTCTGGGGCATCCCTCCCTGGCAAGGCTACATGACTGCCTTGGCTCACATCTCCACCTTAAACTTTCACCCAGACTTCTACAAGCTCACTTCTCTTGCCTTTCCAACCACTGTGCTGAGGCAAATACCAAAGCTCCAATACTCCGCAGCTGGAACAGCGGGCCTGGGAGATGAAAAGCTCACCCTCATGCAAACTATTCCCCAACCCTCAGCAGTATCCATTAGTGCTGATGTTTTCATTAGCAAAGCTTCCAGAAGTGTTGGCATGTCAGTTCTTCTATGGAGATTCTCCATGTGCAGAAACACAGGCCTGAATTTGGGTGTTTACTGCGCTGAGTCTCCAACCAAACACCACACAGATTTTTTTCTCAGGTATTATATGTCTGCTTGCAGTTTAATTACCCCCCTCCCACCCCCATATTTGCTTTTTCTTAAAAAAAAATGTAAAATCTATGTGTCTTCAGGCAGAATTCTACATTCAGAACAACACTTAACCAACCTTAGACAACAACTCACCCTTCTCTTACCAAGAAGCAGGTTAACTGCAACTTTAAAATAAAAATCAAAACAATAATTTTATGTGCTCAGTCCATTAGGCAATTCCGTCCTACACACCAGTTCATGTCCTGGCAGTAACACAGCCTCACCTGAGTTGTTGACATGTTTGGATCTCACGACTAGAGGGAGGTGAAAAATAGATCAAGACCCAGAAAAAAAAAAAAAAAATTGCTTTTCAAAGACACAGGAATTAAGAGAAATAACCATTCAATCCAGTGCAGAATCAAAATATTAACATAAAATCCACAAAAACCTATCATCCCAGGGAATAAGAATGCCACGGACAGTTTCATCATTTGCTTTCACTATAGAACATGTTCAATCAAACCCCTTATCTTTTACAGGGGTCACACATTGTGCAGCTGTGGAATCAGAACCATTTTGTTTCAAACGAGGAGGATTCTACAGGAGGAACAGAATGCAGTATGGACTGAAAATCTTTTGTCATTTGCTGCCATCTATCAGCAGCGAAGAGCAAGACAGGTAATAAACTGACAACAGCAGCCCATTTCCAGCGTAAAGCGTGGTAACTCAAGCCTTAAAACCCGAGCTTATTCTGGTAGATCCCACTTTGCTGTCCGCAGATTGCAGTGCCGGCAATGGCAACCTTGGTTTTACCAAGAACATCTCGGACCTTTTGGGTGAGTTTTCTTGATGTCACGCAGTTAGGGCTCCTCACATCCACACTGGCTCCTTCTCGGGATGGGAATCCATCCATTCCTGTCACTGTCCTTGAAAACTTACTGACTCACACATGCCCTCATCTCCTGTCTTCCTACTGCTATTGTCTGTTTACAGAAAAGTCAGTGTAAGGTTTTATTTTTATCTGCCACAAGAACATGTTGCCACTCCTTCCCTACTCAAATCAAAATTCCTCATTATTTCTTGAGAAGTACCAGAGACCATACAGAGCCTGAATAACTCCAGAAAATGATACCATGAAACACCTAAGATGTCACAGTCCAAGTAACCAATACCAATAAAAAACAGTATTTAAATAGTCTAGTTAGCATGAGAGCTTTAGCATACACTATCAAGAGATGTAAACAGTCTCTATGAAGTCAGTCAAATTCTCAGTTTTTTCCCCCCTTTTCAGCCCTTAATTGTAGGGCAGTGATGTTGGCCTAAGAAGAATCACCTGGTTGCACTTTACCTAAAGCTACAGCAAAGTGTACTAACTGCTAAACACCTACATCTGTTAAGGCATAGGATATATTCCTTGCTTACACTGCAAAGGAATGTGCATGGCTGCAAACATCTCCTGCAACAAGTTGTTGTACCTTGAGGAGAAGCACAAGAAGTAATGCCATAACACATGTAGATAAAATGCACTATTTCATACTGCTGCCAGCTTAGCTAATACCACACATTGGATTCAGTTTGCTGCTGAAATCAGTAAGGGAGACCTTCTTTATTATTAAAAGAAAGCAGCAACAGTCACAGTTAATATCTGAGTGAGAAGTCCCAGGCTGCAGTGAATTCCAGGGATGACCATTATAGTGCCAGTTTACCCAGGCCTTCCCTATGCTCACAGCAGTTGCTTTTTAAAGGTTTATCTCCTATATCACCATATGCATTTAACTTCTTTTTTTCTGACCACTGCATATACTTGTTAATTCAAGTATGTGCTAACTAACTTTTATTCCTCTGTCTCTTCCCAAAGACACTATTCTGTGTTTTCATTTCTGATATACAGGTTAACTTTCACTCCCAGCACAGCATCATTTAGGAACAACTATTACTGCAGTTCAAGATTGTACTCCTCTATTCTGAAAGACACCTCACTTAACAAACTTCTTACAGTTGGTGAAAACTCTATTGCATATAGGTCTAGTTTTACCATGAGATTATATGTCTCTACTCCAGCATTAAACCTTTAAAAAATGCCTCCCTGTAATTACTCTAAGGACAGTAATGTTCTCCCGCTGTTCTCTTTATATCATAGTGTAAAGGAAAAATATAGTGTAGAATGTTAATACTAGAAAACACCAAGACCCACACTGGTGCCATTGCAGCCAAACATCAAAGAGCACAAAGATGGCTACATAAAAACCTGAACATAAACACAACATTTTAGTGACACAATGCCACAGTACCTGAGCCCAGCAGGAAGAACTGGAGATGGCAGGAGAATACATCCAGAAGCAGTAGGACACTAAACTCCAACCACAACTATAATGTAGAAATAAAATACATTTAAAAAAATACAGCTGAACAAATGATTTCAAAGCACTCCATCTTACACTGAGAATAGAAGGTGTTCAGCGCTGCATTTAAAGAGAGCTCTGGGCCTAAGGAGCAGAGGGGGTGTGGTTGGGTCCCAGCTGAGGCTGCTCAGCACAATTAGATCAATTTGTGCCCTTGACGTTGACCAGCATCAATAAAATTTTTTTGATAAAATAGTATCTCATTTATTAAGCTTTTCTTTTGGTTATTAAAATTATTTTGAAAGTTGTAGCTTCATTATTTATGCTGTTTGTTCATCTCTGGCACAGAATAGTTGGAAAACTGTTAAAACCTTATTTTCTTTCAATACCCACTACTCCTGCTTTCTATGTGGCGGTAACCTCACACCACCACATCTACCTGATGTTTTCCAGTCCTACAATTACTGTCTTTGGCGTGCTCACAGATGTCCCATCAGCCGGGTAACCTCCCACCTTGCTGTCTGAATTCCTCCTTCAACTTGTAATGACACTGCTATCTTTCTGCACCATTTTATTTTAACATTAGTTCTCCTTAGAGCTGTTCATGATTGCAATTCTGGTCTCCTGCTACCTTTTTGTACAGTTTCTCTTCAATCTACAAACTATTAACATTCTGATTTTTCTTCGGAGGTCCTCCCTGCCTGGCAGCCATCAGCTTGATAGCTAACATCTTTAACTGTGCATCTTCTTTACAGTTTTTAATATTTGTGCAACTTGGTTTCATCATTATCTGAACCAAACTCTAAACCGATTCAGTTGCAAATGGTCCCCAGCTGATTTTGATGAGTGTTTTCCCAAAGGAGACCAAAGCCTTTAGATAAAAGAAGCTACTGCTCCTCTTGCCTGGTTCTTACTGTTACTTAGGGACCACTCAATACTTAAAAAATCAGTTAGAAGCTGTGTAAGGTTAGTTTGTTTCTTTTTGTTTCTTTCTTTAGCTTGTTTTTTGTCAAATGTAATATGTTTCCATTTTTCCTTTATATGTTTTAAGATAAGGTTTTGCTCTTTTGTTGTGTTTACGTTGTCAAGTGAAATGATAAACTTTTTTTTCAGTGACTTTTTTTCTGTTTTTGTTTTCTTACCATATTTTCTTTCTCTATTGCATTTACTCTCGTTATTTCATTTCTGACTCAAAATTAATAGCGTTTCTATCTTTACAGACTTTACTTCAAAATTATAGAAGCTTTTATAGGGTTTTTATTTTGTAGTCCTTATTTACATAATATTAAAATATGCAAAAAAGATTTTGAAACAGTAATTTTGATTAATTGTTAAATAAGGGACAGTTGCATGTCATCCCATTTTTTCTTCATTTTGCAGATCACTGGCTATTGGTAGCTGTCATTTCTGTAGCACTAAAGATTAGATTTAGAAGCTTGAAGAACAAGACAGGCACACAGGAGATTTCTTTTAGAACCTTAGTTTGTTGCAGAACTGCTGAAAATAAGTGTTGTAATCATGCAGAAATAAACACAAAGTAATTTTTATTTCCTAACTTTTAGTAGAAGACAGTGTTTGTAGCTTGTAAGGGTTTAGCCACTATTATTACCATTAGTCATGAGCCAGCTTATTTAAAAAAAAAAAAGTGGAATGGATGTGTCAACTCAAGTAAAGACTTAAGCTTTATATACCTTTCATATAGTATATTCATATACTGTAGAGAGTCTAAGCACTCTGTAAAAAAGCAGAGTAAAAGGGTGTTTGTTAAGAGAGAGGATCCAGAAAGAAGTTAACAAACCAAAAAACGAAGTAGTGCTTGCAGAAAACTAAGTGTTGTGTTAAAGCAGAACAACATAAGAGGAAACTATTTTCTTTAGCTGCACCATACATGAAAAAATACTTTTTACTGTAGAATTGTGAAACTTGATATTCCAGTATATAAATTTTATAATACAATCTATTTGGTTACTTATAATTATTATTGCAGAGAGAAAGAAATTAACACAATGGTTGGAAGTACTGCATTCAGTTTTCAAAGAGTAGATGATTACCCTTCTGGAAAAATAAAAATGAAAGATGGTTGAAGTAATAACACGTGGAGAAAAATAACAATTGTTAAAATACTTGCTTTGTGGTTGACTGATTAAATACGTTATAGATGAATCTGCAGTACACCCGCAGCCCAGGCAGGTGACCTGGTTACAACATTTGTCTGCTGAGCCGTTTCTAATGCAAGATCCAAACCCTGCCATCTGATGCATGTGGGAGGACCCACACACCTGTGCAGAGGCCCCCTGGAGCGAGTGCAGTGTTGCGCAGGGGAAGGGTCATGCCTACACAGATCAGATGACAGGACTGCAGCCAAGTTTTGGGCATGGGACCTAAATTTGTCCTGCTACTGCTGTAAAATCATGGACTGTTCGCTTAAAGTAACATAAGTTATATGGTGACAGACACAAAATAGTGAATCCGTTATTTTACTGTGGCTAGACTGTATTCTGTAGGTTTTGTGTTACTTTGGGCTTTTTCAAACAGTTATTTTGAGATTGCATTTGTGAAACCACCATGTTCCTGTGCAGCAAAGTGCACTGAAGACTTTTTGTTTTGTTAAAGCTGTACTTCACTCCATGCTGATTCTCTCTGGGGCATGAAGACTTATCAGCTGTATTTTTCTGTGAAACAAGCTTTTATTTTTTGTGTTAAAGCAGTAATCCCCAAATTCTTTTTGCTTGTGATCATATTAACAGCTCAATAATTTTGTTTGACATCATATATAGATATAAATATTTAATGAAATGAAACTTCTGTCCACTTCTCAACATTTTTTTAATCATTGCCATGTAGAAATTCTAATTTTAACACTCCTTACATAAAGATCTAAGGTAATAAACCACTCAACCTCCACCAATGCAACCACTTGAAAATAAAGTGCAGATTTTTCAGTCTAAAGCTTTAAAAAGTAATTTCACTGATATGTAAAAAGAAAGAATCTTCAGGTAAATGGGTTCTAGTTAGTACTAGTGAAAAATTTAATCTGGGAACGTAATAAAGAACCAATCCGCTAGGTAACAATAAATACTTACTATGAGAAAATTGGCTCTCAAGAATTGCATCATCATTGCAAAGTTCTCTTAAATTGTAAAGTGTGGGTAAATAAAACATGAGCATATAAACTGATGTATCCCACAGCAAAAAAAAAAGAATAAATCCATCTCAAACAATAATGTGACTGGTGAAGTTCTATTATTGAGTTCTAAAGCATAGGAATCAGAGGGTGCAACTTGGGGTTAAGTCTGTCAGTCCGATGCTGGCAGGGTGCATGGAGTAAGTCTTGGCTAAATGATTAAATCGAAACACAAACCCACCTACTATAATGCCGGCAAGGGTTTACGTTCACTGGGTATAGTTTCATTACAGAAGATAAGTATAACTTGACTTTGTAAGCAGTTTGAACAAAGAAAGAATTTAACTGTAATATTTTAATTATCTGGATCCGAGACCTAGGAGTTTTATGCAGACTAGATTTGATCCTAAACTAACAAACACCTAAAAGCAATATTTTTCAGGAAAAAGTTTATTCTGCATACAAATAGAATGTTAAAAGTCTTCAATTTCACAAGATGCTCTTTTGGCGCTGTCTTTGTGACCTCTCGTTTACCTGAATTATTATTTAACACTTTGAAATGTCATGCTTCCTGAGGTTTTACTGCAGACATGGGTGAGCTCCAAAGGGGAAGAGAGAAAGCACGAAAGGACTGGGGCTCAGGGAAGAAGGGGAGCCCAGACCATCCTCTTACATTTAGAAGGGGCACGTTAGAAGTGTTAGTCACGTGGTTTGGTAGGAAAGCAGAAGGAGATTTATCTGATGTTCAATTTATGAAATATCCGTTCACGGAAACACATTAACATTTGGGGAAAACATGGTCTGAGGTGCTGCTGATGGTTATATTTTTTCTTCTTGCACTACATGTTGAGGAGGAGGAGAGGAGGTCATTTAAGGCAGTTAGTTCTCTATTCCCACTGAAATATGGGAAATTTAAACATCACCCTTCCCACAGCCACTAGAACAATGATGTCAGATTTTGTGGAGGATTTAGGGCTCTATAAAAGATCTAAGAAAGCACAAAAGAGTGTGGGTGGGTAAAGGAACGGTGTATAATGGAGGTGGGTTGACAGCTATTAAATTTTGCAGTTCTGTGAAACTATTTGATTCATTCTCATTAACTGCATTAGCCCACTATTTCTTCTCAAAAGCAACAGAAAGAAACCCTAATTAGTGTTTCGGAATCTTGAAAAGTGTTAGCGCAGCCTGTGTCATCAAGTATCTCAGTCAACTCTTGCTGAATTGATTACCACTTCAATTCTTGGAACGGAGTAACTTCCAAAGCTTCTGTTACAGTTTGTGCTGAAATAGATAAAATGAGCTATCTGCTATTCTTACAGGCATACCTGAGAACCAGTGGTTGCCAAGCACCTGGTGCTGATGGACTGAGGGGTGGGAATAGCTTCTTAGATTTAGCAATAAATATTGTCATATTGTTATTTTAATTCAGGCATTCTCTGTTCCAAACATTTCCTTTAAGTTCCCATAGTATTGCCTCCTTAAATTGCTTCATTGAATTCTTATTTCTACTAGAAAATTAAATGTTAAATTAGTAATAGCAATGAAAGTATGTTTATATGCTCCTCTTGCTAAGACAAAAGGAGAGAAAGCTCTAAAGGCTGAGGTAAGTCCATGGGTAATGTCTACATTGTAACATGTGAAAACTCTCAGATGGTTTCAGATAGTCCTCCTGTCCTCTCGTCATCGTTCCCCAGCACAGGACCTGGTGCTGGTAAGAGTAAGCTGGTAAGAATAACAATTCTTTCCTAAAGAGGTGATGTTTATTCACGCCTTGTGTCCATCTGCCTGTTGACCTCCCATATCTTTCTCCACATTTGAATCTGCCAGCCAACTCCAATGAAATGAGGGGAGGATGTTTCAAAGACAGTAACTTGTGACAAATTTGGTGAAAATCAGCATCTCGCTGAAGGAAGAGGTTCTCTTGGCTCTGAAAGGTGGGATCCATTTTTAAAAAGCTTTTGACAAAATCTTGTGTTAGATAATTCTGGGCAGTAAAAGCAAGTGCCAGTATGAAGAACTACAGAAGTATCTCATTACAATAATTGACTGTGCCTTAAAAAGACTAAATTCAGTGCTATTAAACAAAGTAATGTGCAGAGCACACCAAACTATGCAAACACAGTGGTGGTTGCTGGATGAGCCATTTATCAGTCAAGAAAGAGATTCTGGAGTTACTGTGAACAGTTTAGAGAGAAGATCAGTGTAATGCTCAGCAGCCATCAAGAAAAGTCCTTAGAAGAACATTAATAGAGAGCAAACCAGAAAATACCCTCAGGTCACTGTGCAAACCTTGGCCATCCCAAATATCCTGTTGTAGCCGCCCCTCGCCTCAGGGATGACAGAAAAGGCAACAAACAAAATCCATGAGGATGATCTGAGCCCTTGAACAGCTTCATATGATAAAAGCCCAAGTAGACTAATATTTTCCTGTGTCTTCTCAAGTCTGTCCAGTGGATGCCACACAGGTCTGTATAATTATAAATGGTGAATAAGCCCCATTATTTCTCACAAATGAGAACTCAGCATCAAATGAAAGTACTAGCTAACAAGTTTATGACAAACAAAAGGGAACAACTTTTCACACTCTGCATGAATCAGAAATTGCGGCTGTGGAACATTGATGCCAAAACATAATGAGCCTAAAAAGCAGATGAATGAGGGGATGAAAAACCAATTTAGCACTGCTAAATGCAGCGAAATAGCCTGTGACTCAGGATGTCTCTCTGTGAACTGAAGAAAATGGAGAGTGTACAGAGGGGAAATAAAATTGTATGCACGCCCAGTTCTTAGTCTTTAGTTCTTAGGTTTAGTCTGGCCACAGGAAACTGTTCTTGCATGCTTCCGCAGCAAAGACTGAGGGCAGTCTTAAAGAAATCGAAAGCTTTCCTGGAAAAAAGAAATGTTTGCGTGGGCTGGAGACAGAAAAAGGCTCAGAGCCCAGGAATCTAATGAGAGAAGAGGTGAATGTCTAAGTCAAAAATAATCAAAATGAGAGAACCAAAAGGAGATACTGAACAAAGCAACCCTGGTGGTACCAGCCACTCCCTGAAAAGCACCTGCAGAGCTGGGGGATGCTGGGGGATGTTTTGTGCAGAGGTGGGATAGTGCTGGGGACACGGGGCTGGTGGTCTTACCTGGTAGGGCTGTTAGCACAGCCTGCAGTCTGAGTGCTGCAGCTGGCGCCACACAGACGTGCTGTGCTCTGGGCGGGCTGTGTGCTTTGTGGGGATCAGAAAGTGATCCCTGCTTGGTAACACCTCTACCTCTGACACCACCCCAAATTCCCTTTCCTCCCAACTGCCCATTTCAAAATGCCCTGCTTTTCAGAGGTGTTCGCCTGCCGGGGATAACCCCAGTGACTGACCCAGTTTCTTCTCATTTCAGAGCCTGTGAGGCCTCCTGCTGATACCATTCTAGATGCTGATGACCAATCCCTTACTCTGTCTTTCCCAGGCAAAGAGGGCTGGAATTTCCAAGGACAACCATTTTTCCAGCCGTGTTTCACCAGGCCTTTGGGTGAGCAGATTAATTCATAGCGTGGTTATAGGATTTGAGCACGCACTTGGCAAAGCCAAGAAAGCATGAATCAGATTCTGTGTTCATCCACTGCAATGGTACTGAAAAACACATGGGGGTTGTAGATAGTGGTATCACTCTGCGTCTGAGGAAATAACAGTTAACGCCTACCGTGCTGTCCTGCAGAGCTCTCTTTGGAGATTACAAGCTATCTTTTTTGCTCTTTTTGTTCAAGACAGGTTCTCTTTCTCAGCTGAGTTCTTTAACCTCCTTAGCTCTTTCACCCAGTTCTTGGTACTCTGCCCAGCAGAAGGGCAGCTTCTGCATTTATACTAAATATGGCTGGTTTTCACTGGGCTTAGCCTTGAAGTTACAATAGACAAATGTGGCAAAAGTGACTTTTCCCTCTGCCTGGGGTTTCTCTGGATTTACAGTCCTATTGTGTTCCTCAGTTAGAACATTCCTTCTACCCTAAATGGCCTTTTAGACAGTTATATTTCCAAGGTTGTTATGAAGTGTTAATAGTCACTTTCACCTTGAACTCCTCTTAATGAGACACCTGACACAAAAACAAACCCCACCAGTTTACAATCCCTCAGATCCCAGTTTTAGTCAGGGGGACCTGCATTGTCATAATCACACCCCTGACACATTTAGATTTACTATCCCCGTGTTATTAGGACATAAGCATAAACAACTTGCCACGTTAGACCAAATGAATGCTAGATAGCTCTGAACTTGCTTCACGTGATCCTCTCAAAGGTTTGTTAATCTCCTGGGTGTCTCCATAATACCCCGTGAAAGAAGCTCCTGCTTTAGAAAAGTGCCAAAAAGTCTACCATGCAGATTCAGTGTCTGAAACCATGCAGCCAGAAGCCAAGTATAAGTAACTCTTCAGCAAGACACAAAGAATTGCTTGCTTAAGGGAATATTTAAGTGAGCTTGCATCTCTTCCAGAATTCATAAATATTTAAATATTTCTGATCCACATGTCAAAACAGTGAACACACAATCCACCCAGAGAGTTAAAGCACGAACAACCACTTGAGCTATGGCCATGATAAACAGAACAATTATTTGTGCTGAATGCTGCTTGAAACAAGGTTGAAAACCTGAACAAAGATTTCTGGCTGTTATTTGATTTATCCTGGGCTGGGAAAACAGACCTTATACTTTTTTCTTATTTTTAAAATAGACATTGCCAATTTGTTCTCCTAACTGGAACGACATGGAAGACGTTACATTTTCAGTTAATGCTTAATTCAAAAGAAGAGAGACTGCAGATATTTTAGGATGAAGAGTACCTGTCCACAGATTCCATCTATCAGTGATACCTAAATGGGCTTTGGAGGCTTTTCTAAAAGAAAATATTTATAATATTCTAATGCAAAGAAGCACACTGCTGTGTATGGTGCCTCACTGAAGTCAATGGGACTGTTCAGGATACTACAAAGTAAGCTGGTATTTCACAATTTGTTCCTATTTAGAAAGATAAATCCTGCCCAGAAAAGTTATATATTGTTGCCATTTTGGTAACCTAAGAATTGGAAAGAGACTGAAATGAGAGAAATGAACGGACATACTGGAGAACTGAGAACTGCAGATGAAGATGCAACAGATGCATCTACCCCTGGAAAAAAAAATACCCTCAGCTAGTCAAGCACTTGGGCTAAGGTCTGCCACAATTCTGCTCTGCAAACGCGGAGTAGCTGTGTGAAACTGCAAAGTCTGGAACGAACACTTACTGTGCAAGTGACTGCAGGCTGCCAAGGGACTGCGTTTCCTTGATTTCCTAGAACAGCAGGATCCCTAGGATTGACCTTTGCAAGCTCGCTGTCATCACATGCTCCTCTGCAGCTGGTTTCTGTTTGGCAAGACAGTGAGACAGAAAAATCCATCTCAGTGCCTCGAGAGGGGAAAAAAAAAAAAAAAAAAAAAAGTGTCATTTCTCTTTCCCCGAAGTTGGCTGCATTTATTTCATATCGAAGGAGTTGTTATTTATTTCAAATAGCTATGAGTAATTTGGAAAGAAATCAGCAGTAAGCTCCTATAATGAGGCTCAACTCTATTACTTTTTCTCCCTGCAGGCACAAGAGTTTCCAGGGATATCTTCAGAAGGAAACAGACTGTCAAAGCCAGATTCTCTTGCATGGATTTGAGACAATTTTGCGTTCCAAATCTTAGGCAATAAGACACCTAAAGAGAACAAACCCAGGAAGTGGAGAGGGAAAACCAATGTTGCTGTAAATTAATTTATTTCACCGAGGAGGATTTTGGTCCTGTTCTTCTACAAATGGTGACTGTCCATCCTTGCAACAAAGCAACCCACTAACTTTAGCTGGGAAAGAGATGAGGCCAAATACTATCTTGTGAGTTGATACAACTGGGGATGGATTTATTTGCCTGAACTCTCACAAACAGAATCCCCAAGAACATAAAGTGAAGGTTAGCAGTGTTGCACGCATTGGTTCAGCCTTCTCTATGAAACAGAGTTTTACAAATTATACAGGTGCCCATATTAAAGCTTGAACCCCTTCACAGGTGCCTTTTATTTCTGTGCAATAGAGGCTAAACTGAGAAATGCTCTGCTTAGGTCAGAACATGTGTATCTAAACAGGCTGAATAGCAACAGAGCAGTATCAGTGCTCAGTGTATCTGCTTTAGACGATACTGAACCCGCCTCCCCATCCCACTTGAAACATGTAACAGAGTATTTAGACAGCCTTACTTTAGGGACCTAAAATTAGTTCCTCTGAATCACACTTTAGAAGAGCCTATTTTTGTCCCATACTATACAGGAACCATAAGTACCTTGGCACCTCATTCAGATGCTGTAATCACTCTTTCCCCCATCCTCCAAATAGACACATTCCCTGTAAAGTAGAAGTTTATGCAATAGGTATGTTTCTAAGTTGTTTTCTTCTGGCTCATGAAATTTTCTCTCTATTTAGGCAGAGCAGTGTTTCTCCTATTTTTTTTTTCTTAAAATATGGCAAAGCAGGTCACATGTCTCCAGATGAGATTTTTCTAACTACAAACCAATATAGATATGTTACTTTAGAAATCAGCGTTTCTGTTTCTGTGACTTAAACTAGTGATTTACATCACATTCGCATGCTTCAGAAGATTGGTTAGACCGACTAATCCTACTGCCAGTCTGGCTTATTGTTTCTCAAGAAAGTAATAACTCCAGTGGAGTTCCTAGGGGCAGGAGGGGAGAGGAGCAGCTGTAATTACTGCTCTTCACTGTTTATAGCAGACAAGGAAGTGCTACTAACCAAAATCTTTAGAGCAACTCCATCTCCCAGGGGCAGGGGAGCAAACGCTTTCACAATAGGCTGTAATTATGGGCTCTTCTCGTGTCCCCATCCTGAAGGGACGGAGCAGCTCCTTGCAGTAAAAATGCCCTTGTTAGTCTAAAGACTTGCAGCTAGTAAACACAGATGTTTCTTCTTGGAGAAAGTAAGCTACTGGCATCTTCTCTGAAAGGTGGCGAGTAGGACGGCAGCAGCTTCTCGACTCTGTGGCATCTTTCAGTGCCTGCTTTGGATGACTGACCAATTTAGAAACACAGGGTAAGATCAAGTCTGACGATCCTCATCGCTGACAGTGTCAAAAAGCAAGCTATTCCTCTTCATGTTTGTAACGGGACGCTTGGAGCTATGGGGGATCGCAGGCCAGAACAGGTAGGGGACAGGGAACACGAAGCTCCCGTTGGATTGGGTATTCTTTTCCAAATTGTAAAATATATAGAAATCTGTCACTCAGAAAATGATTCGACTTTTAACTTGGGTCAGAAAGGACAGACGGGTCACTAAGCAAAATGTCTATGTGAGAGAAGTGGTTGCTTGAGAGCCGAGATAGTAGCAGCCGTGGCTAAGGTTGAGTGACAAGTGTCCTAAATAGCGATGACAGTGCTGGTGTTGGCTGACCCAAGGCAGCAGCGTCCAACAAGGGAACGGCACAACAATGCGCAGCGTGACTTCAGCCACCGTTAACAGTCGAAATTTCTCATGAATGGAAAGATTGTATTTTTTTCACAACTACAACCCTCGGATTCATCAATTCTCAAGATTTAATGCCAAAAACAACAGGTGGCAGCCATATTTGGGTTGCTCTCAATTCATATTCCTCCTACTTAATAAGAGAGGAAAAAGCTGTTGATGCAAGTAGCACAGACGGGTTCCTTGTTATGAAAGCTAGTCCTTCATCATATGACTCGGGAACCAAATGTGCTTTTACACACTGCTGCAGCCAAAACATATTGCAAACTTGAAGAACAAATTTATTTTTGACTCACTTGGCAAAACGTATTGCTTTCTTTCCTTTTAAATAGCAGAATGCCAGCATACTGGGGGTAAGGAATTAGTTTTTTAATCATAAGTAAATTAATCCATATGCAGAAAATACTTTGAAAATGCAACTCGTATATGTATGCTTACTATTGTAATTGTGAATGGCCTCAGTATGTCCTTTTTCCATGTTTCAGATTCTGAAAACAGCAATCACACTTCTGCGAGCGAGGAGGCCGCGTCAGTCCGATGACTACCTGAGGTGCTGCTGGCACACTTCGCACATTTCTCCCCCAGAGGTGTTGAATTCCCGTGGAAGGCGCGTGTGTGTCTAAGGTACAGCAGTCATGGATGAGGAGACTTGCTGGGTCAGGTTAAGTAGGTTCCCTGAGGTCAGAGGTGTTTATTCACGTTGCAAAATAGTTAGAAACGTTTCAAAAACCAAGTGTCGCTTTTAAGGGTTAGAAAGGGAAAAAACTGCAGGAGTATTATTTCATGATAATGTAGCTAGGAAGCAGCAGAATGCAGCTTTGATGTTCCTTATGGATCTGCCAACTTCAATTTCAGAAAATTGGACTGTAATTTTGATATTTTTTTCTCCAAGTCCAAATAAACTCTGCATGTTTCAAATTTAATAAATGTTTTCTCACAATGAAAGCAGCTCTTTGAACAAACCACCATTGCAATTAAGTAGGAAAGAAGAATTGCCCCTGACAGAAAGTAAGTCATTTCAGATTTTTCAGATTCAAAGCACATAGATTTTAATTTATAGTTAAACATGGACTTTTTTTGAATTACAGTTTCTGTGCAAGTTATCCAATTTATCCTTGTCCAAATTGATAAAACTATTCATTTCATAGTGTTTAGCTACACATCTTACTTATTCCTGTTTTCACCAACACTAAAACAGTATCTACTTTATCCCCACAGAAATTTGACCATAATCAAGTTTCATTTTTAATTTAAGCCCAAAAGGACCGAAATTAACGTATAAGTTGTTTTGTGTCATGTAGATCTGAGGCAGTAGAATGTAATTGTAAAGCCAGTGTGAAAGATGTCAACAAATACCCTCCAAATCACAATAAAATTGTAGCAAAGTCCAACTATTCTCTAATAACGTAACAGTTGATAGACATAATCTGCAAGATGATGTGATATGAAACCTTCCAGAAACAGAAGGGTATTTCAAAAGCACTGAACACTAAACCAAAGGGGTGTGCTTCCTTTAGTAAAAGTAGAGGTCTGGGAAGGTGAGAAAAGGTAGAACTCACTTTTTCTTTGATACCTGCTTGAAAAGGCTTGGCCTTCGTAGCACTGCAGGGGAAATTAGCAAAGCCTGTTTTATTGTACTGTCACCCCACCACCCTGAACAATTACCGTCACCGAAGCTTTAGGAAAAGGAGCTATTTGGTGAGCAAGGTATTGCCAGGAAAATACTCGATGGCAGAGCAATGAGGTAGCATCGAGCCTCCTTTGGGCACCTGGGGAAACCTTTATATAATGATTTGTCAGAAGAAACCTACAGGACTTGTGCTGATTATTTTTTTGGTGACTGTAAATCAAAGTAGGGTGACTCTGCTCATGCGGGTCTGGGTGAATAGAACACGCCGGATCATCTCCAGTGGACTGGAAACAAAAATACTACGTGACTCAGGAGGTGTATAACAACGTGGTATAAACGTACTCTTCAGGAAAATGCCATGGCAGTATCTAAGCATTACAGCCTTTGCTTATCACACTGAGGTTGTGGCGTTTCTCCTTTTTGTAATGTGTTTCAGCATTTAGTTAGCCTTTTTTTTTTTTTTTTTTTTTAAGCGGAGCTAGTTTAAGCATAAAGATCAGAAAACAGGATTTACCCTCGTCAGTAGCTTTAAATCTAATCAGTTCGCAGCTGTTGTACGGTCACGATGTAATTCTTGTGGGGAAATTCAATTAACGGTTCTAGGGAGGGGACAGCTGGAGCTCAGCGCCACCCGCTCCCCGGGCCGTGATCACACATCCGGCCGGCTTTATCCCCCCGCCGAGCGGCAGGGCCGGGCCCGGCGCTCCGCTGTCCTGAGTAGCGTTATTATCCACTAAGCCTCTTAGCGCCCGATCCGCCATCACCCCCCGGGGGTAATTACCGCCGGCGCGAGGCCGGCAGCGCCCGGCTGGGTCTGCTCCCCGCTCCGCCCGGCCGCACAACGCGGGGGGTGTTTCCCTGCTGAGGGGACGCGCTCGCATGGCGCCAGGTTGTGGAATCCACCGCAAAGCCCCCGAGGGCGAACTCTGACCCCGAGGAGGCGGCGGCGCGGCCCCGCTCGCCGCTGCCCGGGCCGCGCCGCCCCTTCCCCTCCGCTCCCGGGCCGCCGGCCCTCGCCCGCGGGGCTCCGCCGCTGCTCCGCTCAGCGCGGCCGGGACGGAGGCGCCGGGCGGGGGGACGGGGCGGGCGCGCGCCGCCCTCACCCGCGCTGCCCTCACCCCCGCCTTCCGCCGGAAGAGGGCGGGGCGGCGCTGCCCGGCCGCTGCCCGCGGTGACGTCACGGCACGTCACGGCGCGGCGCTGGGCGGGCGGCGGCGGCGGCCGGGGCTGAGGCGGCGGCGGGGCGCGGAGCGGAGCGGCCCGGAACGGCCCGGCACGGCGCGGCCATGGCGCCGCCGCCTCCTCCGCAGAAGGAGATCGTCTACAACAAGCTGCTGCCCTACGGGGAGCGCCTGGAGGCCGAGGCCGGCCGCTTCCTCGGGCAGATCAAAGACAACCTGGCGCGGGCCGTGCAGCTGCAGGAGCTCTGGCCCGGGGGGCTCTTCTGGACCAGGAAGCTCTCGACGTGAGTGCCCCGGACCACCCCCCACCGGCCCCGCCCCAGCCCCGCCGGGTCGCGCCCGCGGTTAAGCGGCCTCGCAGCGGGGCCTGCGGGCGTGGAGGGTGCGAAGCCGGGGCGGCGGGCGCGTCCCTGCCCCGGGGGGGCCGCCGGTGGGGCCGGGCGGGCGGGCGAAGGGCGGGCGCGCTGCCTAACGGTGCCTCCCGGCGCCGCTGGGTCCGGGCCGGGCGGGCGCGGGCTGCCCCGGGCGCGGCCCCGCGCGGGGCTCAGGCCGGGCCGCGCTGCCAGGCCGGGGCTGGCCGCCGCTCGCCCAGCCCGGCGCTTACACAAGGCCCGCGGAGGGAACGGGGACAAAGGTGCCTTCGCTTCCAGCGCCGCGCCTGTCCGCTCTGAAACTTCCCTGATTTTACTTTCGTCGGTTTCTTGGTGGTTTGAGAGTTGTTTTTTTTTTTCTTTAAGGCATACTCGGGCACCCGTTTCATCTCTCGCCTTTTTAAGCGAGTTGTGCGAGATATCATCTCCGTGTAACTTCTGCTCTAGGAACGTGAAGGCTTTCTCAAGACATGCTGTTTGTTAGTTCAGTGCTAGCGGGATTAAAATCTGGTTTAATGCTGTGTCAACACCCTTGGTGCCTTTGATACCTTGCTTGTGCTGTGGCACGGTGTCGTTGCTGTCGATGTTGGCTCTGCTGTGTCTGTTGCCGAGCTGTTGCGAATACAGATAAAACCACCGTGGGTTCGTAGATAGCGCTCAGCGGAACACAGGTTGCTCTTAGTTTTACAAATCATGTTGAACCTTTTTTTCTTTTGGGCGCTCTGGCACTGAAAATGACATCGTATGACAGTGACTCCCGTAGCTTCAGTCAGTAAAACATATTGCTGCAGATGTTCATCCTGGTTTTTTTTTGCTGAATGCTCTGTGTGTCTCCATAAATGGTGTTTGCTGTGTGCTAGGAAGGATGAAATGTGTGCGTTCAGTACAGCTTTGAGATCTTCACTTAAAATTTTCTCCTTACATAAGTCATTTCTTTAATATTGACAATCTAATATAGATTGGGCACTCAAATCTGTTTGATACGTGTGTATTGAAATGTAAGTGTCTTTGTATTTGCCAAGAGCCCTTCTTAGATAGAGTTACATAGATGGTTGCGAAATGACTCACATGTTTGTGTTAGGTGACAGTTTGAACCTGCTTGGAACCAGCTGAATACTGTTTCCCTTCCCACCCCTCAGCCATCTGTTAGCTCGTATGGGTTTGGGTGGCACCTGTTGCCTTTGTACCTGTGGTACAACTTGGTGTAGTAATCAAGTTGAAATAGAGTGTAGCAGTTCCTACTACGAGAGAGATCAACATTAGCTAAATAGGCCAAATGTGGCACATCAGTCCTCTGAGAGCCTGTAGGGTTGTGTTAGAATCACCCTATTACTCACTGCGGAGATTGCAATGACTGTTCCCAGTTTAGGCTGCAGGGCAGTGAATTTTTAGCCTATTGAGAACTGCTGCTATGCTACTTCATGAATCACAGAAAGGTCAGGAGGCTCTAATTTGTGGTTTTCCACCTACTCTTTGAGGTTTGAATTTATTGTGTGTGTTTGCAACTTGTCTGATGCCTGTTAGTCCCAAGATTTCTTTGTGGCATATTATATGCAGTAAGACTCTGAATATCTTTGGATGTAGGTAGGGAAGGAAACAGTGGGCTTGGTTTAAAAATAAACTGGTATACTTAACATGAGAGATGTTTTGCTGCTTAGTTTAACTTGACAAAGTACTTCCGCGGGATGAAATATGTTAATAAAGGTTTAGGCCTAGATGAAACACTTCTAACCATATGGTGTTCTGATGTCATACCTAAATCAAAATAGAGGATAATGACAATAAAATCAAAAGTTTGATGACTTGATTAGTGGGTGGTGCACCTCCAAATCAACTTAATGCCTTTTTCCCCGCTGGACAGCTACAATAAAGAGCACATTTGTTTGGTAAAAGAATCTTCACAGTGGTATGATCGCTCCTTAGCTTTGTTGCAAACATCTGAGTTATAAAAGCCAGTATTCTCACAATATTCTGTGAAATAATTTGTAATTGGGAAGCGAAGCTGACATGTCTATAATCTATTTCTTGCACAGATACAAATGTTAAGAGAAGCACTGTAATATGTACATACATATAAATGAAGAGAAAAATTGCATGCAGATTATATACGGGTGGAGTTACACCTCCTCAGGTACTGGCAGCTTTGTACAACCCGCAGAAACCCTGTAGAGTATGAAGAATGAAAGTGAAACTCAAATCTTTTTTTGAATTAAAAATTTGAGTATCAGTTACTATTTCATGATGAAGTCTGAGGTGTTGTATTTCTTGTACTCCCAACAGCTGAAAACATGACTTGCACATAGTTTTATCTTAAGAGCAGCTGTTTCACCTGTTTGATGTCACAGAGTAGGGAAGCAAAAAAAACCCAACAAAATTGAAGTTTATCCAATATAATGTCTGCAAGCTGATTTGCAGAATTCTTCTATGCACACTTTTGAGTGATGCTAACTGGTTCTTTGGTTGGGATGCATGTGTGGTGAGAGTGTGGTGAGAGAACTTGCTGTCCTGTGAAGACAGGAATAGTGCAGTTACTTGAGTAACTTACGACTTAGTGGGACTCCTTACACAAGTAAAACTGCTTGCCTCAAAGACTTGCGTTTAAATCTGTAATCGTTACCCCAAGATGCCTCCAACTTCAGCTAGTAAAATCTGTATCTTTGGAAATGCTAATCCAGTTGTGAAAGCAGACCACCGAATCTCAGGATATAATTTACTCCTGGGGGGGCAGTGGGGAGAAAGCGGGTTACGTCGAAATCATTTGCTTAAATGGACTTGCCTCGGTCTTCTAGGATCTCTAGGTCAAAAATAGGCCACTTTTCAATTTTTCCTTCTTTCATGTTTTACACAGAAACTTTGTGTGTAAATCTACTTTTTGAATTTTTTATTTTTAGACCATAGTCTGTAAATGTGCATGTTAGTATAATATGAACATTTAATAATTACTGTACGCGTAGTTGTCTCTGCAGCCCAGAAGACACACAAATGTCTTGCTGTACTTTCTATTTCACTAGGCAAGGGTAGTGTTTTTGGAGCTGATGGACATGGTTTCTGTTCATGGCAGTGTTATTTTATGTGCTTGTCAGGTATAGGCTTGTTAAAAATGACATTTAACTCTCTTGCTGTAAGGTGTGGAAAAAATGCAGCTCAACTGATTTGATTTAGAATGACAGGACACAAAGTTAAAGTGAGGATGGAAACATTTCAGTGGGACTCTGCTGAAGTGGTTTAATCACTGTTGTGTATAAATCTGGTTTTACACCTATTTCCCTCTCATCTTTATCAGATGCATAAGGGGGGTGTGTGTGTACTGTATACATGATTTAAATAAGTCTTGTGGAGCATGATTCATTGTTTTTCACATAATTTGTCAAAAAAACAACTTTCAGAGCAGTCATAGTCCTGTTCTGTGTGTTAGAAAATGCACATAGCTAGCTCTGGATTTAGGCGAGTGCTCGACTCGGCTTCACAAGCGAAGGCAGTTTTTAACTGTAGCAGAGCAGCCAACTTGCTAGGGCAGTTTAGGATGTCCACTGGGTACAACAGTACGTTTCCTAAAAATAGCTCTGTTGTAATTGTGCAGTGAGAGATTGGATACCTAATACTTTTAGAATAGGGAATTGGCTTTTTGGTTCTAATTTTTTTTCTTGCTGTCTCCAGAGATGCTGTACTCTGTACAGAAGGATGGAGCTGCAAACAGAATTTTCACTTCCAAAACATGTTTTTTAGGGTGGGTGGGTGGGTGGGTTTTGTGGCGCTTATTCTCTCCATGTAGCTAAACTCCAAATTGGAGCGCAGAGGACCAGCACAGTGAAGGACAACTTGTTTATCCTTCTTGCAGCTCAGTGGTAGAGGTTGAGAGCTCGTAGAACCTTTGATAGGTTTCTTAAAGAGGGAATCAAAAGGGCAGTAGAATTAAGATTTCAAGAATCATTTCAATGTAGTATTTTTTGTTTTGCAGCAGTTTAGTTGTAGAATTATTTTTCCCCCAATAACCCAGTTAATAATACATTTTTTTTTATCCTGAAGAGCCACTGTTTATATGATGAACATGCATCTGTGCAATTAGCCCCTAGTCATCCTTCAGGATTCATGAAGTTCTGCCTATATTATTTTATTTAGTAATGGTAATAGTTCATCCTTTCTGAGGGGA
Source organism: Strix uralensis (assembly GCF_047716275.1). Taxonomy (NCBI): domain Eukaryota; kingdom Metazoa; phylum Chordata; class Aves; order Strigiformes; family Strigidae; genus Strix; species Strix uralensis. The sequence continues at coordinate 135,253,222 of NC_133974.1, forward strand.
TATTCCAAAAATACTGCAGTTCTCTTCTGTTAGATTTTGCTTGTTTAATCTTGAGGAAAAGGTGATTAGCCTCTTCCTGGAATTAATTCTTCTCTGTCATTGTCATAATGCACAACTGGATTAAGACAAATAATTGACAGTTGTAAAATCTGCCTCCCCCACCCATATAAAGAAGCTGTATATACGGGGGCAATTTGGCATCTAGTTATGCTTCTTGGACATAGTGACATCTTTGTGTTCATTTCTGTGTGCTTCTCTTCCTTAAACAGCATTTTGTATAATAGAACTGCTGTTAGCAAAGGTCAAGAAAGGTAACCAGCCAAACATTTTGGTTTTGGATATATATAGCAATGCTGACAGATTAATTGGATCTTGTGTAGTGTTTTTCTGTAGTTAAAACTTATTTTTCAGGCTTTCTTTAAATCGTACATGAGGCAGTGAAACCAGTATTCTTAGTTACTTTAGAGCTTGTATTAAGAGAGTGCAGAAGTACCTGCAAGTTGATGTGGCTGAAGGATAATGAACTGGAAGTTACTGAAGGTTAAACTGGATTTCAGAATCCTCTGGTCCCCAGTGAAATGAACCCTTGCTATTGGTGTGTAACTGGTGTTTTCCTTCCCAGATGTGTACTGTTGTGGAAAGTACAGACACTCTCGTAGGCGAACTCCTGTCGACTTTGGTCATTGCATCAAACACTGTCTTACCCTTTTACTAACCAGTAAGTGAACACAGAGGGAAATGCCCAGGTGGGAGTGGTAGGACTGTGTGGCTGGTCGTCTCTCTCATGGTCCTATAAAATGCCTCTGTCCTGTGAAGTCTAGACTGTTTCCAAGGCAGGTGCTTTTCCTTTTGATGTGCTGGGAAGAGCTCTTAGGTCTGCTTATGAAATTTTTGTCTTGTCCTGATTGTTACCCCATTTAGCCTGAAAAAGCTTCCAGACTTTCACATGGGGTTTTTCCCATACAGTGTATGAGGGATGTATGCTTTTAGAAGGTAAAATACTGCAATTAATATAAGTATTATATACTTCTGTTAGCCCTCACAAAATCAAGTGTCACCCTTTTTTTTTTTTTTCTGGGGATTCTTTTTGCCTGTCCATTTAATGCATGTGAAAAGTGTAGGTGTTCAGCTGTTGTTGGTGTAATTGTATAGGTAGATAGTAATTCTGGCCAATTCAGGTAATTTAAGTTCCTGTGGTAGAAGAGTGGGTCATCCTCTGTTTTGTTTGTTTCCTTCTGTATTTGAAATAAGTAGAGCACATGGAAATGAGCATTAGTGAAAATAGTGCCCATCAAATGTAGAAATCCTCCTTTAAAATCAATGGAAGAGGAAAAAGGAAGTGGAAAATAGTGCTGTAGAGTAGTTCGGGTTTTTTCTTAATTTTTGTGAAAACTGGTGATTATTGGTTTGCCAGAGTCCTGCAGCTTTTTCCACTGTATCTTCAAGGGAAACTGAAGGAAGAAGGTTGGAAAAAAGCCTCACAAGGAAAGAGCAAGGGGACATGATATATGTGTACTTAAGGAGACTAACTGCACTGGGTAACATTACTAGCTGTGGGTGATCCGGTAGTTCAGAGAATATTTTGTTTTAAATTGAGTAAGGGGGATCTGGGGAAATAGCAGAAAAGAAGTATTGGAGCAGTTGAGTCCAAATCCCCTGTGCTTTGGTGTCACTGTGTGAAATCTGCTTGGTGTAAGTGTGTTTTACTAAAGGGTCTGAGTTGTAGTTCTCAAATAGTCAGCTCTACTCTGGGAGGAATAAAAGTTTACAAAGAGGGATCTAGTATGGAACTGAGTTCCTCGATGTGGCAGGACTCAATTTCAGAAACCGAGTTCAGGAATGGAGAGAGGTTGTTTTCAGAGTGAGATCAGGAACTGCTCATGTCTGCCCCTTGCCAGTCGCCTGGCCCCTTCTGACTTAGCGGTGGGAGCCCTCCTGAGCCCGTGGTGGCTGGTTGCAGGGTGGGGTGCTGCGGGCTGTGCCGCCCCGCACACCAAACAGCCGGGGGAGAGCGGGGGTTTCACATGGCCAGAGCCAGCCTTGATGCTCTGCGGGGGGATATTTAGCCAAGAAATCAATCCAACCTCGACTAACTCTTAGAAACAGTAAACAGGCTTCTCAAATAGAAGTTTTATAGGGGTTCCCATCTTGTATGCTTTGCCTGAGTGCTGCTTGGAGGACAGCGTATCAGTCGGGCTTCTTGGGAATCCTTATGGAATACTTGGAGCAGTAATAAAAAGGCAAGTGTGCTTCCAGAGGAGCAGTGATTTTTAGTTGTGTGACACCTAAAATGCCACACTGAAACCTTATATAGCTTTATCTGGTTCAAATTATCTTTTAAGACTTTAAACATATTCTTGTGTTCAATCTGTATTTGAAAATAGCAAGTGCTGCTTCCAGAGTCAGTCCTGCTGGATCCGCACTTCCTTGAGGCACTGAGTACGGGGACAGCAGTGGGACAGACTGCCAGCAAACTGGTGTGGCTACAGCAGTTGTTGGGCCTCACTGGAAGCTCTCAGATGTGGACTTTGCTTGAGACTTCTGTTTTGTTTTTAATTAGCTTCTGGATTGTGTCCTGTCTCCTTCTTAAAGTGCCCCAGCTGAAAAGGGTAGAGTATAATAAGGTTGCTCGTGACAGTTTTTCTGTTTTGTTTAGGGTTTTTTTAAGAGAATTAAAACACATGGGGATACGGAAATACTAAATTTAAGGGCTAGTACATTTTGAGCTGAGGTGAAATAGTATGATCCTTGTTTTTGTGGCATCTGGTGTGAGCATGAAGTTACAGTATTTGTAGAATCGCAAATGTTATTTGGTCTTTTTCTTTCTGTAGTCGGTTTTGGTTGTCAGTGTTCCTTTGCTATATACCTTCAGGTTCTTGTTGGACTTGTGAAGCAGGCTTTAATTTTCTTTCATTAAACAGCAAGTCAGATGGAGTCTGGCTCAGGTCGTAGATAAAACGGAAATGTTTAAAATTATTGCTAACCCATCTTGTGCTTTGTTTGTAGATACATTCGATTATATGGGAGAAAATTTAGCCGAGAAGATCATGTGCTTTTTATCAAATTGTTGTACGAGTTGGTAACAATTCCCAAACTGGAGATCAGCATGATGCAAGGATTTGCACGCCTGTTGATAAACCTGTTAAAGTAAGTCCAGATTCCTGCTGACTACTGAAACTTCCGTCTTTAGTTGATCAGTTCACTTGCTTCATGTTGTTCCTTACTTCAATGTAACAGAAGGTTCAGTTGCAGGTTACTTCGCTGCATCTCCCCTGTACAGATGATGTTGGTTACAAAGAGTTCTTGTTGCACAATCACCTTGTCCCTTTCAAAGCTTTAGGAGTGCTATTGAAAGTGAAAGAACATCGGGTTTTTTTCTCCTGTTAGGAAAAGAAAGGATCTCAGCCAAGTGTTAAGGTTGAATCTCAAATAGGGAGAAGGTGAAGACTGTCTCACGGCTTGGCGTTGTTTATTTCCCTTAGTCAGACTTTCCGTGAAGGCCGTGAGGGGTTCTGGTGGCGCAGGAACGTGGCGAGTGGCTGGCTGCTCTCTGCCTGACCTTCCTGCAGCTTCTGCCAGGCGCTGGGGCTGAGGGCAATGCAGAGAGTCACCGGGGGGTTCTCATGGGCAGGGCGGTCATGGAAATGTTTAATCCAAAAGTGATCATTGTTTGGTGGTTTTTTTCTATTAGGAAAAAAGAACTGCTTTCCAGGGATGATTTAGAGTTACCGTGGAGACCACTTTATGAAATGTTGGAGAGGATTTTATACTCCAAAACAGAACATCTGGGATTAAATTGGTTTCCCAAGTAAGTTTGCATTTTAAAACATTTGATAGGTTAGAAGCACCTGTAATGCTTGAAAGTACTCGGTAATTTTTTAATATCTGGTATTTGATACACAGTAAATATTTTGCATATATTTTGTGAAGTCATGAATTATTTCAGTAATTCCGTGCAAGACTGTCCTAAATAATCTGTATTTTTCTGCTGCTGAATTGTGTTTGTTATGTTTGTTTATCCATGTGAGTTAATTCCTAAATATGCTGGAACAGGGCTCTTCCACTTATGTCAATCCACAGTTTAATGTTATTTTTAATGCTATTCAAGGTAAATATCTGTGGTTATGTTTTATTTCACAACAAGGGTTTGGGAAAAAAAATAAAACATTATAACTGTTCTGAAATATGTACTGTAACCACTCCCACTATGTGTAATCTAGGTGTAAATCACTATGCACATGAAAAAAGTGAAGTACCTTCTATAGCAAATACATATACACGTATATGTACTCAAAGTGATGATAGGGACAAATCAATTTTTTTCCCAGTTAAGAATTTTGGAAATGTTCTACTGATTTGGAAGATGAAAACTTGTTTTCTTTGCTTTCTTTGTGCTGCCAGTTCCTCTCCATCTGTCAGATTTCCCAAATTGCAATTTCTGTAATAATTCCAATTAGAGAAGGTCCTGCTCTATAAATTACAGATGATAAAAAATATTACATGGGTAACTCATTATGTTTGTTTGAAGAAACTTCATGTAAAGAAATGCAAGCTTAATTAGCTTAAAAAAATAAATTTTCTGTCCAGGGCTCTTGAAGTACTACCAGTGATTTCTTTTACGGAGTGGAAGATCCTGTTGCTGATAAGTGACAGGAACAGACAACACATGTAGCCTTGTACCGTGTTACAGAGCATTTCATGCTGACGTTCTCTTGTGGCTAAGTAGCTGGAAAAATAATTGCTAAGTTGCATTATTTTGCTAATTGTAGATATTACTTGTAAATGAAAATCGGGAAGAGCAGAGCCTTTTTTAGTAGGTTTATTTTATGCCTATGGCAGCACCTACTGAAACTGCCTCGTCTGCTCTGCAGGGATGTTGTCTAGTCACTTGGCATTGGCTCTGAGAGAAACTTGCACAGTGGGGAGGGGACTCTTCCGAGGGGGAAGAGGAGGTTAAGCTGGGAGGAGTATATCAGTTGTGATGGTCTGTCTGAAATGTTGGGCTCTTATTCACTGTATTAGATACCAGACACTCCATCTTAATATGCAGTGCGATTTGTTCTCATACGGTGCTTACTCTTTTTTTAACGTCAATTTCGAGGGGTAATATTTTGGTGGAAGTCAAGATACTTTTAAAAGCTGATTGATTTGATTTATAGGTGTTAATTTAATTACTGTTTTATTTTTGTTTTTTACATTCAGTTCATATCGACCAGGCTTGTCTTCACCTAAAACATTTGTGCTTAATGTATTACATAGGTGGTAAGAATGACTTTTTGTTTTGTTCAGCTCTGGCCGATGTGTCATCTTCTGCATGTTCTGTTAGACTGTAACACTTGTCACACAGGTGTAATTTCCTGCATAAATAATTGTATTGGAAAACCAATGTTAACATTACACCACTGTTTATGAGAATGTCGCACTGTATGTAAACCTTTCTAATTGGGGAACAAGATAGCGTGTGTGAAGTGGCTGATGAAGTGGCTATATGCTAACTAATTTAACCAGCATACATACTTCAGGGGTCAAATGAAGGGTAAATTTTACGTTTCGATAATTGCTGTGTCTGAATATGGACCAAGTCAGTATTGGTGTAGGAGTGCATGTTACTGAGTAAGTGTACCTTACTATTAAAAACGATGAAATCATGGAAAGAGCTTTAGCAGTGAGGTAATACCTGCTGGAAAAGACACCCAGTAACAACCTTGTAGCTGTGAAGTCTGAAACAAAGTGTCTGTGTCTGAAAAGTTTACTGTAAATTTTTGCAGTGAAAAGTGTATCAGGAGTTTCGGTGTGTGTGTAGACTCAGAAGACTGGTATAAGTGGAAGTGGAATTGCAGTGTTTTTTGCTTTGTTTGGGGTTGTTTAGGAAGAAGTTTTTAGCTATACTAATCCAATGAGAGATTGGTATTTGGCTCACTGTAATTAGAAATTCACTAAAACAATTTGTGAAACTATAGCTGGTTGCTCTTTTCATTGTCTTAATTTAGGCTCTTGTAATGGAGTGTCCACTGCAGGGCTAGAATTTCACTTAAAGTCTTAATCTGTCCTGAAAAACTGAAAATTGTGCTTTTACTGCTTTTTGATAAAGTAAGGGTCGATAGTGTGTGTTTAAACATGTTTCTCTTTGAAAATGCAGGGGAATAAACCCCCAGATTTATGCATTAATGTGGTCACGTCCTTTACAAAAGAGGAAAATAGTCATGTAGTGCCAAAACGATGACTAGTGGGTTAATAGCATTGTTGGGTGTTTTAAATATATCCATGTGGCAAGATAGAATGATAAACTAAAAATACTTCAGGTAATAAGGAGGAGATAAAAGCAAAGAAAACAGAATGGGATGAGACATTTTCCTTTATGTCGTTAAATATGCTGTTATTTCGGTAACTAATAGGGGAGACCTTCCAGTCTAAGTGGCTTCATTATCTCTTGATTACAAAGGTAATACCTTATCCAAATCGTCAGCATTAAGTACCCGAGCAAGGGCAGGAGTACAAACTATGGCAGGGTGATCCACCCCAGTGCGGTTTAAGTGTAGAGTTGTCTGCTGTTGTGCTCTGTTAGTCTGTGGCTAGGTTAACTAGTCGAGCAGCGTACAGAAATTTGTGAGGGGGATAACTGTACATATTTTGGATCAATTCTGCAGTAACAGAAGGTCTAACCAAAAGTGGAACAGAAGCGACTGCTAAAAAGTTAGTGAGAGTTGGTCCAAAATGATAATGACAACAGTAACCAGCTGTCTCTTGTTCTCCCCAGCTCTCTTGTCCTGCCCTTTTCTAACTAGCAGTCATCAAACAGGAATTTTACAAGATGTCTTCTGTGGTTGGTCTGTAATTAAACTGTGTCTGAGATGAAAGTTTCCTTATGTACCATATTGTCTGCTGCTATTTTTTTCTTTCTAGCTTCCATTCCAAATTTGTGATCAGAAGACAGAAGGGGACATCCCTTCCAATCTTTCTTCTTTGCTCTTGTCCACTAACAAATGCGGAGATCTGACTGAGAGCTTGTAGATTTCAAAGACTTGGTCATCTCTGGCATCAGTGTTTCTTATCAGGTTCTCCTTAGCAATGGTTTACTTCAGTATGGGGATAGCTTTTTTCTTTATTTTGTCACAGAAACTTTTTTCTATGTTAATCTTTAATGCTTTTAAGGCGTGTTGCTGGTTCATGCTTCATTTGTCTACTCCTGGAACAACTGTTACCTATTTCTAACTCTTTCAAGAACAGAATTCACTTCAACCCAGAATCTTTATGAGCTTCTTGCAGAGTTTGATGTTGTTTTTGTTTAGTGGATGGTTGGCCATTCCTCTTCACATAGTAGAAGCTGTCAGTCAGCTCAAAATTTTCATTTTGGGAGAGATCATGGATTTACTTTGTCACTGCTTCATGAAATGTACAGGATTTGCATCTTCTAGAGAGCTACTTGAGCTGAAGTACTGTTATGAGGAGTGAGTGGGCTTTTGTTGGCTTGCATTGAATGTTGAGATGTTGAAGGGAAATAGTGGTTTATCCATTTTATATTTCTCCTGGCTTGTATGGGATCAGTTTATGTTGTGCAGGACTAGAGAGAGAGAGAGAGTGTGTGCATGCTCAGTAGTTGTGTATCTCCATTAATTGACCTAAACTGATCTTTGGTAAAACTCTAAAGATGATACATTTGTACCATCTTTTTCTGATCAAAATAACATTTATGTATGATAGTTTTTCATGATGAACTAAAGGCTGCGGTTTTTCTGTTAAGAGTACAGAAAGTACAACTAAAACATAGAGGAAGTTCTTCTGTCAGAAAGCGTGCTTTTCTTTTTTTAATTCAGCAAATGTTTTTTGGTAAAAGTGCAATTTAGTCTTGAGCTTGTCTTGTAATTAACACAAAATTTGAGTAACATGGTAATTTACTATCTTTATGGTTCCATTGTTGGATCTTGCTCACCTCCCTCTCCCTTTTATTCTTTGAGTTTATTCTGAGACTTAGTCTTTTTTCAGTGGTTTGATGGCAACCTGTGACAATTCCTATTAAAATGATTTCTGAAGTAAGTTTTCTTGCTGTGGGTGAAAACACTTTTGGAATCAGCTGTTAATTCTGAGGGAAGCTAATGAAATAACCATTGATTTGCAGATAGTTCACTTGTCTTTCTTAGAACTACTGGACAAAAATCAAAACCAGATTGAAAACCGTATTTGGAATCTAGTAACAACTTTCTGAAGTGCATTGCCTTTATTTACGTTACAAATATTTATAAAGTCCATAAACACATTTGTTCTGTTTGGGTTTTCAATTTCCCCAAGAAGTTACCTTGCTCTGCTGGTGGTTCATGGATAAAACATAGGATGGATATTATAACAGAACCATAACACTTCTTCACTCTTCACCTAAATGCAGTAAATAGAGTAGTATAGGAAGAGTAGAACTGGGAGTTGAGCAGAGCAAATTCAATCCTTGTGGTTAGGTCTGTGTAGAAGGCAATTAGCTGCTGCATGTTCACAGAAGACATCTAATTGTGTCAAAGTTACCTTAAGCTCTTGAGGGAAAACTCAGCAAACGGTTGCTTATTTTGTGCTGTCATGGAAATTTTGTAATACACTATCCCTAATGTCTCCTCTCTTGTTTCAGTTCTGTAGAAAGTGTTCTGAAAACACTTGTGAAGAGCTGCAGACCGTAAGTGTTCATTGGTTGGTTGGTTGGTTTTTTTTTAAAGCCTGTATGTTTAATAGTACTTTAAGAGGGGGAGGAAAAGTTGTTGTGGTTGTTGACACAAGAAGAACAGCACCCCACCCTAGTAGTCATTCCTTGGCTGATGTTGTTTCACCTCGTTGAAGAAGTTTGGGGTGGAGGGTAGAGACTTCTCCATTTTACTGCATTATGAATGATCAGTCCCTCAGGTTCATAGGCTGCTTAAAACCAAAATGACAGGCGTGTTCCATGTTACAGTATTTAAACAGAGTGTAAGGTTGTTTGGTTTGTTAGGTTTTCTAACAGCCTTGGTTTAAAATCTAGTAGTTAAGCCAGGATATCACTAGATAAGGCCACTATGTCTTTTGCACTTCTGTGCTGTTATGTTCACTGGGAAAGTGTGTGCATGAGCTAGTGTTGCTGTCTGCACTGATCGACTTTGTCAGCAGCTTAAGGTACTGCAAAGATGCAAAGAGACATGTCTTCTATTTACCATTCACGTGGCCATTGTCGTTACCTGCTTTCATGGGAGCAGTTGTTTCACATCCTGGTGTTACTCCATTGAGCGTTCCTGGAGGAGATGCTCTTTTATCCTATACTAATAGTGTATATTTAGGACAACCTTACACTTGTCCAAAATACATATGGTTTTGTAGCTGAAGAAAACCCATTAGGTTGCAATGTTGGTTTTTCTGGTATCTGTTATGAATACTAAGTCATTGAAACACTGTTTTAAAAATGAAAATGTGATATCTGTCTTTTGAAAAATATAACTTCAGGTTGGGACACCAATAATGTTGCTCCCAGTTGGCCCTATATCAACTGCAGTAATTATGTTGTATAAACGGTTGTATCTGGTATGCATTTTAAATACTGCATTGCATGGATATTTTTTTTTAAAACAAGTTAAATAACCGGTGTTCTGGTAATATTCTGATAAATGTTCCTAGTGCCTTAAGTAATCTTCCTTTGTATTGCATCAAATGTGAATCATGATTGTTAGAATTTGACCAGCCTTCACGTCAGAATGGCTTTGCATTGTACAGAAACTTTTCTGGTTAAACAAGACAAGAGTATTCTTGTATTTATGGTCTTAAAATGATGCACCATGATGTCCTTCATCTGAACTCCATGTTTCGTGAAGGTTAAGTGGAGTTGGGAACTGCCTGTCTGTTGCCCCTGGGTACATGGTCGTACTGTGAAACTAAGGTTTATGACAAGTTAGTAAATAGTTCTAAATATGTTTATAAAAGACCCCAACTTTAAAGCCAAGCCTGTATATGTTGAATGGTTTCCCTGTTTTCAGGTATTTTCCAGAAGATGCCACTGCAGAGATGCTAGATGAATGGAGGCCTTTAATGTGTCCGTTTGATGTCACCATGCAAAAGGCTATTACCTACTTCGAGCTATTCCTGCCTACTACCCTTCCTCCTGAACTTCACCAGAAGGGTTTCAAGTAAGAGTAATGGAATGTCTGTCGTACAGTATTCTGTTGCAAAGGCAGGCAATCATCTTGTACAGGGTGACTTGAAGTCAACCAGCAAAATGAGTGATGGCTCTGAACAGCATTTTTGGAAGGAGTTCAAGACAGAAATTCTGTCAGCATTCTTTTGCAAAAGTAACCGGGGGGGGCGGTGGAAATCGTAGTACCTATTCCCTAATCAGTTCTCCCTTTTCTACCGTGAAGCACACAGTATACAACAAAGTAAACTAAGCTGAGTTAAACAGTCCCACAAGTAAAAATCATTAACCATAGTGCAGCTTTAAGTCCTACCTTCTATTTAACTTGGGCTGGCTTCTGATGAGTCCTTTCTGTAGGTTAAAGTACAGCGGTTAGTACACATACGGGATTGTGAGGTAGGGGTCTGCAGTTCACGGTCAAGATGTGGAAATGTGAGACAGTGGGGAGACTTGCTATACGAAATGAATTTGAGAATTAAAGGAGAAAGGTTTGTGGAATGGGACAGTGTGTGGGTCATATTTAAGGTAGAACTGTTGAACTTCGAAATGTAAACCAGTGATGTTTAGGGCATGTAGAGATTGCTTAGGCTGGTTAGCTTAAAAGTATATTTGTGCTGTAGGGTTAGTGAAAACTTGAAGGAAGGGAGTGAATACATTTTATAAAGTTGATGAGTTTAAGTAAGGGGCTGGTATGGAGGGTTTACATCCTTGGCTTCAGATGAATTCAGAGTAAATTACACTTGTAACCATCAGTCAATATGGACAAATTTTAGCTTTTAAGATAGAGGGAATAGAAATGTGATTTATTTTCATCTGTTTGGCCTGCGTTGGGATGGCAATACGCAATGAAATGGGAAAGCTCAAGTAGATGAGCAAACTCCTGTGGAAACACTTGTGCGAAAGGGAGGCGATCAGAAAAGAATAAGAGGAGGAGAGGTAGAAGCAGCAAGGACTGCAACTCAGGATCAGAGCTGGGGGCAGGGGGTGCTGTGGGAGGCAAGGTGATCCAAGCATGGCCGTGTTGGTGCCTGTTCTTGCTGAATGAGTTGAGGGGCCGGTGAGTTCCTGTGACCGCCTGGCAAAGTGAGGGAGGAATATCCAGGGAGGGAGCTGCCTTCACATTAAAATCACTTTGATTCTGTTCTCTTTCAGGCTTTGGTTTGATGAGTTTATAGGCCTTTGGGTGTCAGTTCAAAATCTTCCCCAATGGGAAGGGGTAAGTATGTACTTTTCACTTAGACTAGAAGAAATCCATTTAAATATTCCTACAGGGTGCTTGCAAGGCATTGAAGTCAAACAGTGATGGATTTTTTTTTTTTTCCTTCTGCTTTAACTAGTACAAGAAAGCAGAGACAATAATTTCATGATCGTTAGCAAGCAATTACTGGCTGAATGAATGAGACCACACTTGTGCTTGGTAAACACTGTTTAATGGCTAGCTCAGGCGGCTTTTCTTTCCAGCCTTGGGAATGCTGGCATTTTCCAGACTGCCTGCTATTGCTTACAATGATGCAAAGTGCTGTTGCGATTTCTATAAATTATAATTCTGTCAAGTCCCATCTTTTATATCTTAACGCACCTTTCGTGATCCCCAATTTTGAGTAGTAATGCTTTGCCTTGACTGCAATGGGTTGTTGTCACCTTTATTCTAGGTACAGTAAAGAACTTGTATTCCCCTTGGCCAAAAATACCATTGGGCTATATCTGTCAAGGAAAATAGTCTAGCGTGTACCTGTCTGCCTTTTTTGTGTGTCTTGTATGACTACATAAAAACTGGGGAAATAAAATAGAATCTCATTCTTGAGATAACCCCACCAGCAGCTTAGGTGCTATTGGTGTCAGCTGACCTGTGCTTTGGCTTCGCTGCAGTGAAACTTGGCATATTACCAGAGTTTTTCCATACTCGGTATGAACATAAGCTTCTTCACCATCTGGCTCCTGTTACTAATCTGCCTATATACACGAGGAGGACTTCTCAGTGTCTTTGGAGAAAGCTGCTTTCCAAAACACCGTTGAATGCCACCTTTACAGCACGCTCTGTTTCTGGCAGTTTCTCTGTGAAAAGGCTTGTGTGTAGGTCTTCCAGCGTTGAGTTACGTTTCGTCTGAAATAGAGGAAGACAGTCATTGTTCCAACAGTTGGCAATTGTCCAGATTTGAACGGGGGTGATAGCCCAAGTTTTATTTGAGATTGTCTGTAGACACTTCTGCATCTTTCTGATGGCTGTCCAAAAAATCACAATTCTGTCTAGTCTTTCGACAGAAAGATGACAACCTGCACTTTAATATCATGATTGGGTTTGTTTCTGTCAAATGGTCTAAAAAATAATCATCAACACTCTTTCATAACTTATCTCTTATATTTTTTCCCCTCTTCCACTGTATTCTGACAGTTTGCTTGGAAGGCCCAAACAATTTTATTTTTTCCCCAGAGCTTTCACTTCTGGTTTCTGCTGTCTTGTCACTTCTTAAGGGCAGGCTTGTTCAATTCATCAGGCTTGCATGCAGGGAATTAGACATATGGGTTCTGACTGTGCAGTCCAGTTTAAGCCTCTATACGCTGCAAGCTCTTCCTTGGCTTGCTTGGGCAGGAGTTAGACTTGCTGTTTGAAGGGGAGCTATAGAACCCATTGCCTTTGTGCCTGGGTAGGTTTTTTTCAGTGGGTATTTCCTAGTATCAAACAAAAAAGGTAGGTCATTCAAGAAAATGTAACACTTGTCCTCAAGCTGTGTCTAGTGTGACTGTCCTGAATTGAATTCTTGGGTTTTCCAAAGCTCCTTCAGACTCCTTCAGACTGAGAGGTGAACTGCTTTTGTGTCAACATCGGTCTCTGAATTAAGCAGGATTATTTAAGGCCCACCCTTTTGGCTTTGCCATAGCTTCAGGATACTGGTAGAAGCATCAAGGCTCTTGGAGACTTGGTAGGTATTTCCCTATTCGGAGAAGCTCATAAAAGGAGTGTTGGTGGACTGTGTGCTTTGTCACGATCAGGATATGAGAGTGGGACTTCCATCTCCTTTTTTGTTTAGTCCTGATAACATCGTTCAGTTCCCTTCTGGACTCACGAGACTGTCTTCTGGCGATGGAGTGTCTAATTCGTTGTAGACAGCCACGCAGTGCCATCCCATCTGACAGCTAATGCCCGTGATGCTTGCAAGCCACAGATGTGTGTAAATCAAAGCTTACAAATGTGACAGCCGTCGGCACAGGCAAGCACGCTTTAAGTAGGATGGATCCTGCAGGAGCTAAATGGTCCTTCAAGATGTTGGCTGAATTTTTTTCACTGTCTATATTTAGATGCTATTTTAGGCCAGTATCCACATTTGGCTCACATAAGAGAGCTCTGCTGGTGAGGAGGCACGATGAGATGAATTGATGATCGTAAGCGCTTGTTATGCTGCTTCAGCTCAAAGTTAATGTGGAACATGCGCACCATGTGTCATTTTCTGGTCAAAGTTACCAAGAACCAGGATGATGCATTTGCAGCTCAACTGGACAGTGCAGGGCCCTTTCCCTTGCCAGGAATTGGTTTGTCTTTGGATACCTGTTTATCGTCTTTCCAAACCTCCTGTCTTCTACAGAGCCTCTCTCTCTTGTTCTTGCATAAAAGAGGATTCCTGATGTGTTTCTTGGTAGGGTTGCATTCTTCAGAATATTCCTTGTGGTGTTTTCCAGTAACCAATCCAAGTAGTCCTCTACACAAAGGCTATCAAAGTAGGTAACAGGTTTCCCTTAGAGAAGTTGATGAGATGGCCAAACGAGAGCCTGTTCTGTTACCAGATTTTTGCTTTGCTTAAGGTGTGTTGTGGGTTTGCTGGGAAATCTCTTTTCTAACTGTCACCTGGAGTTTGCTCCGAACCTTTGCTGCAGAGATGAAGAGTCTAGTACACCCGGTTGATAAAATGGTGGTAGCGTTTGAAGGACTCCGAAGCTTAGTACAGGGGTCTTCCTGTAAGCTACTGCCAGGAGCCTTCTGGTCTCTGGAAGCTGTTCAGAAATGGGCAGGAGCTCAAAGGTGCTCAAAAGGGGAAAAGAGATTTCTTAGCAAAAGCTAAAATCTTTGATGACATGTAGCTCAAGTATAAGTTGTTCATCTACGGTTCTTCAGAGTTGTTCTAACAATAAATGGTTGAGACTTAAAATGGTAGTGAATGCATTCTGCCTTGTGTGTCAATTCACAGAGCACGGGAAAGGGAGAGTGTGACTACACCTTCTCAAAGTACTGTTAGTAGGTCTTTACACTTAAAAAAAAATTTGATGACATGGGGGTGTATATTCTGACAGGCTGCCTATCCCAGAACTTAGATCACAATTACCTGCTTTGTAAGTGCTCAGATGAGTAACGAGTTGGACTTGTGAAGGTAGGAGTCGAGATGTGCTGTGAAATACAGTATTGGTGGCTTCCCGTAGAGTGAAGTCTGCCTTTACAAGTGCTTCAGTGCCAGGGGTGACTTTTATCTTGCATCTGTAAAGTAGATGGAGGGGTTTGCTCATCTTTTATTATAAATATACTCTAATGGATATTTCCTCCTTTTATGGTTGTTTTCAGCATCTAGTAAATCTTTTTGCTCGCTTGGCCACTGACAACATCGGGTACATAGACTGGGATCCGTATGTACCAAAGGTAATATTTCTCATTTTATTAAATTATTTTGTTTACTTTGAGATAAGTCTTTGGTGTTACTATGCTAAGAATAATTCTTCTTCCCTGTATGGGTTTTCTACTGCAGTGGCCCAGTTTTTCAAGTGAGGTGCATTCATTTGAAGACCTCAGTTTAACTTGGACAATTTGAGCCATCCTTTCATTACAGACAGCACTGGAAGTTGTTGCTGTTATCACCTCAGTCAAAACCAAACCAAAGCAACAACATACCTTACTATACAAATGCTTTCTGATTGTATAACTAACCCCATGTTCTTGTGGAAATGGCCCTTAATTATATTCTTTTGGTAAATAGTATATATGAACCTTTCAGCCTATGTATTTTTTAAGAGATTTGTTGCAGTTACATTGTTTAAAAAACCCTAAACCACCAAACGCCTTTTCATTACAACTTTGATTATGCCAGTTCTTGTTAATTAATTTCACGCTGATGTTTTTTTCTTTTTTCAGATTTTTACCAGAATTTTGAGGAGTTTAAATCTTCCAGTGGGAAGCAATCAAGTTGTTGTTCCCAGATTCTTAACAAACGCTTATGATGTAGGACATGCAGTAATGTGGATCACAGCCATGATGGTTGGTAACTTTTTCATGAAGTGAAAAAGAAACTAATGCAAAGCTTTAAGCAAATGTGTGTTTAAAATTGTTTGTTCTGTTTAGCTCACTGCAGAAGCATGCTTTTAGGATATCTTTTGCCCAAGGTTTCTTTTAAATTACATTGTTTTGCTGTCAGTTTAGAATGTGGATGGAAAGATTTGTTTCAGGGCCGCTGTCTGTGCCATCCTGGAAACGAGCAGCCAGCTACAAGAGCCACTGAGGGTACATGCTTGGGACCTGCTGAACAATGGAATGACTCCTTCAGAGTGAACCTCATCAGATCCAAGGGAGAGAACTTGCTACTTAGGGCAGAGCTGAGGCTGGGGAAGGGAGGGAATTTGCAGATATGATTTGATGATTTGAGGTGTTGCTGTGATGAGAGCACTCACTTGTACTTCATACTGCTGTGTTATCTGTTCATTTTAACTTATTCCATGTAATAAAGATCTGTATAAAGATCTGTGTTTTATTTTTTACAGGGTGGACCAAGTAAACTAGTGCAGAAGCACTTGTCTGGCTTGTTCAATAGCATTGCTTCTTTTTACCATCCTTCAAATAATGGCCGCTGGCTGGTGAGTTCTTTGCATGTCAAGACAAGGACTTTGGCTGTAATTTCCGTGGTCAAACCTATCAAATCAGACATGTTGCTAGATGTGCTATGTGCTTCAACAGCCAGATAGTCTGTTGTATAATATTTTGAGGCTTTAATTTTCAGGATACGTGATTGTACTCTCATTGAAATCATACTTTTATTCTGATGTCAGGACGACAGCTAATGGGAGTATTCTTCAAACATCTAACCCCAGTGCAGTTTAGAAGTACAAAACTAGACATCTGTTGAGTGTATAGTTAGGAAAAAGAAATCAGCACTTCAAAGGAGGGGAATATAGGCCATCAGTATTACTTAGGTGAGATGGCTTTTGTATTACTGATCTACTCTCTCCAAGTTTGCAAAATCTAGTTTTGATTAACCAAAGCAAAGAAGACTTTTATGCTTCATCAAACTAGATATGCATTAAGATTTTGATGGTGTAGCTAGTGCAGTCTTCTGCTAGAGAAAGTAAGAATCTCCGTATGATGGCTGGTAGAAAGTACAGATTAAAATAGCAAGGCTGCTCCAAGCAGTGCCAAAGGACCTGAGTTGTTCTAGAATAGACTGTTTGCTTACACATAAGTGCAGAGGATGCTCTCAAAGATGTCCTAATTGCTGGTAAGTAATCTTGATTCCTGACTATATTCTCTGTGTGTGTGTTTTATGATTTTTTTAAATCCTAAGGCATAGTGCTGGCCATGTAGTTGCTGACATTTTGGGAACTGAAGTTTAATGACAAAATGTGACTATTGTATTTTAGAGCTCTTCTGAGTTTTCTTTTATTGCAGGTGTATAATTTCAAGATATGATTTATTAATTGTCTGTTGTACACTTAGTAGCTCAGATTGTGCTATTGCCAAGGAACTGAATAGTGTTTCTTGTATATTCAACAGAATAAACTGATGAAACTACTTCAGAGGTTACCCAGTGGTGTTGTCAGAAGACTGCATCGTGAGCGCTACAAGAAAATGACTTGGTTAACTCCTGTGCCTGACAGTCATAAACTTACTGATCAGGATGTTACAGACTTTGTAGAATGCATTATTCAACCTGTTCTTCTGGCTATGTTTAGTAAAACTGGAAGCCTGGAGGCTGCCCAGGCCCTGCAGAACCTTGCACTGATGCGTCCTGAGTTAGTAATTCCACCTGTACTTGAGAAGTAAGTTCTGCAAGAAATAACTTCCCTGTTCCCTTGCCAACAAATAAATATGCCAGGCAGTCATGTTAAGAGACGAGCAATTTCCTCACTGCCAGTGAAGTTTGTGGTGAGAGGAGCTGCTGATACACACCCCTGAGCAATCACCTGAGTTAGGACAGGGCGTGAAGGAGGACTTTGGTTTTTGCTTTAAGTCACTTGTTTTTTTTAAGCACCTGACAAATGGAGTGGCTCTGGGAGCTGTTGGTAGCTTGTGCAATACGGGGTAATCCTCAGGCGGTTTGTATTTCTGTTGGCGTTTTGTAGCAGATAGTGGGTGGATCAGTTGAAAAAACAACTTTTTACCCTTTATTGATGAGAGACCTTACACCTTCTCACTAGCTTTCAGCTGGGCAAATATAAATGATGGTATTGTGTGTATTTATAGGAATGAGCATAAGGTCTATGTTGTGTGTCAAAGTATGTTACAGTTACAGGTTGTTTAAAATTACTGTCATTGCTTTTGACTTCTTAAGCAAATAAGCATGCCCACATAACATAATTACTTTGTACTATTACTAGTACTTTGGTGCCTGAAATTCCAAAAGAAAAATGTAACTCCTTCCTGCCCCAATGACAAGCTTTCTTCCTAGTCCCTATCCACATTCCCGTTCCTATGCAGTCTTTTGTACTTCAACAACTTGTATTGTAAAAACAGTGGAGAAATGAGTTTTTGAAGAGCCCTTCCTGAGTTCCATACCTTACTGACTCAACTGTTTGTAAAAACTTGATGAATCTGCTCATGTATGAAAAGATTTCAAGCATAACAGTTCTAAGGAGGACAGCAGTGGACACCCGTATTGGATCTGACTGCTTTTTGTGTTCTGAGAGCAGACTGAACGTCTGCTCGGTAGCTCAAACTCTTGCTGGCCTGTTTGCCTTGGGTGCAGTTCCAAACACATGTTGTGGGGTAGATGTGGGCACTCTGTGCTTCGGGTGACATAGGGCAGGGCTACCACGTGACTCTGGTTTGAACTGTAGGTTACTGATAACATGAGGAAGTGTTACACAGTTGGCTGAAAAGGTATTTAGCATCAAAAAAGGTTTAAAGATCGCAGTAACTTAACAGGTTTTTATAAAAAAGGTATGGACTTCAACGTAGCATGAAACAGTATATCCCTCATCTGTTCAGAGGCAGTCAAGGTCAGTCTTCATGCTTGCACAAGGCTCTTAAACTTTTAAGTAGACAGTTTGCATTAGCTTAAAGTTCAAATGCGAAAATGATCATAGCTTTGAGTCTAGGAGCCCATCCAGTTATTAATTCCTGTGTTGCAACTGCGAACAAATTGTTTAATTGTGACTTTTTTTGTGAATAGGACTGATCAAATGAAACAAATGTTTTCTAATAGAGCAACATTAAGTCCATTGGGAAAAAAAAAAAGAGAAAAAAATTTCGGAACCATTTAGTTAGACTTTTTCTTGAAGAAATTTTGTACCCTTTCTGTAGAAAATAACATGTGCAATCCGCTTCTATTTTCTTTGAAGACTTTAGAAACATTATTGTTCCTAATGTGACTGCTCTTAAACTTTATAGAACATATCCTGCCCTTGAGACGTTGACAGAACCTCATCAGCTCACAGCTACTTTAAGCTGTGTCATTGGAGTAGCTCGTAGTCTGGTGTCTGGGGGGAAGTGGTTCCCTGAAGGTCCAACACACATGCTACCTCTACTGATGAGAGCATTGCCTGGGGTGGATCCAAATGACTTCAGCAAATGTATGGTGAGTGTTTCAATCTTACTGTTTTTTAGTAGACAGATAGCCAACTAGTTAGCTCCAAAAGCCTTTTTTTAAAAAATATTTGTATGAAAGGAAGTAACTCATGTTTCCAGAAATTCTTAGCCTGATTTTGTTCTTGCACAATTTCATTTGTAAATATTACAAGCCTCTAACTTACAATAACATTCTTGGTTTGTCAGACAATGCAAAGTGAATCTTTAACACCAGATTGTGATAAGCATTGTACTGACTTCAAAAAAGTTTGAATACATGTTCTAAAGCTCCTAGCAAATATTCCTAGCTTTTTCAGATCAATAGGAAGACCTTTATCACTAGGTTTTCATTAAGTTAGGTCCCAAAAGCCCTCATATTCAGGAATTCTTACTAATTGACTATTTAAACAATGTAAGCATTATAGGGGGTTTTTTGTAAGTTTCAAGTTCAGGACAAAATAAGTGTTTCTTCACTCAGAAAATTGAGGGGTTTTTTGCACAGTTGCAAATATGTTATTGGACATAAATTTTTGGGGTGGAGGGACTGGGCCCTGCAGGATTTTCTAATGTAATGATTTGCTTTAGCTCCCATACTTGAACTGCAGAAGTTTTTCCATGTGTAGAATACAGTAACGGTTACTAAAGAGCTGTTTGTGCCTCTCAACAGATTACATTCCAGTTCATTGCAACATTTTCTACTTTGGTGCCTTTAGTAGATTGTTCATCTGTATTGCAAGAAAGAGATGATCTTTCAGAGGTAAGAGTGCTGTGTACATACAAAAAAAAACGATAACCTAGTTGTCAATTTCTAGCAGTGTAGTAATCCTTTAGAACTGTAACAGGGTTGCTCCCTTTGTATGTGTAAAGCTGTGTTAAACAGAAATGCAACAAAACCCCAAAGATGTGGCTCGTGTTCGCTTTGGTCAGCATGTGAATCGGCCGTGTATTCTTAGCACTGCTGCTTAGTGACAGGTTGTTGTAGAGATAATGTTCAATTCATGCAATTAAAGATTTTTATGTCAAAACTGAGCTGCACAAGGCCCTGTGCAGTGTAATTTGAGCTTTCCCTGTTTCGAGTGGAGGGAGGTTGGACTACAGGTCTCCAGAGGTCCCTTTGCCATGTAAATTTTTCTGAGTCTAATAAAGTAACAGCTTTGTTACCATTAAATTTTTGAAACTTTTTGTCACCATAAACCAGTAAGGTAACCATAAAGAAAACCAAAAAAACCCAGATGACTTTGTTGTAACATGTATATACATCATTTCTAGTTTAAAACCAGTCCAGCTTAGAGGTAAAGGCAACTAGTTGATTGTCTGGGAGAGTCTAGAAGGAATTTGGTCCCTGGTTGTTGAAAAGATTGCATGTGTTAAAAAAAAATAAAATAAATACATCAAACCAACAGACCAACCAACAAAAATCTACAAAAACCCAAAACACCCCAAAACTGTTTGTATTCATTTTTCAAAAAACTAATGCACTCCCTAACTTTTCAGGGCTGTTTTTCTCCTGTGGGAAATGATTTCAAAACGCTCCTCTTTGAAGTGTTCCTGCAGTCATGCTTCTCTTTCCTGATTAAGATTCTGTTGCGTTCCCTTCAGACGCTTGTTAATCTCTGCCAGTCAAGAGATAGTAACACCATTAGACAGTGAGCCTCACCTTCCTCTTCTGAGTTTTATCCTGTGCTGCCCCTTTGTTGTTAGACATGGTCACCTCACCTCTCAGCTGCTTGGGAGCGCTGGTCAGACACATCTCTGGTTTCACAGCTCTTTGCACTCCTATTTCTCCAGCATTGTTCTAATACTTTGTTGTTTTCTTTTTCACCTTGCAAAAAATGCAGGAGAGATTGGTTTTTGTTTCTCTCCTTACCACTAGGCTTTTGGTTCTGCTTTCTATAGAGCCATTGAAGCACAGCTAGTGAGGCTGTGTCTGACACTGCAGAGGGGGCAGCTGTGGCAGTTACAACTGCTAGGTAAAATCTTCATCCAATGCTGGAAGAGTCTGGTCAGTCAGAGAACAGCTCCTAGCTACAGATGGCACAGGTTCTGAACGCTCAGCTGCTGGGAGAAGGTTCATTTCATTGCCCCAGGGCTGTAGCCTCTAAATTAAGAGGAGTTTGTAGAGTGAACGTTTGATGTAAATCTGTTAGCAGAGCCAAGTCTGCCACCACAGCTGGCCCTCACTCACGTCCTGCTGGAAGGCAGGCTCGGTAGTGAGGCCAAAGGGTGTGTCCACGGAGACAGGCCTGACTTCATCCTGAGAGGTGATTCAGCTAAACATCTAGGCCAGGAAATTGGACAGGGTGGTGTAAAGAAAATTTAGTAACTGTTTCATGTAGTGTACTTGAGACTATACAAACTTTAATGGGAAATACGCTGTGGTCTGTATCACTTAGAACTTGGGAGTGTTTTTGAAGTACTTAATATAGGAAATAAAGCTCATGTTATGTTTCCTTAAGAAAAGCCAAACTTTTGTGTTTCTCTTGCATCGGAACACTGTAGGTGGAAAGAGAGTTGTGCTCTGCAACTGCAGAATTTGAGGATTTTGTACTGCAGTTCATGGATAGGTAAGTAAGTTAAGGGTAGGTGAAAGCTTGGCATGGAGGACTTAATACAACTTTTGAGTTCCACTTACTAACTTGGTACTTACTGTATTTGTGTAGATGTTTCGGACTTATTGAGAGCAGCACTCTAGAACAAACCAGAGAGGAGACTGAAACAGAGAAAATGACTCATCTGGAGAGTCTGGTGGAATTAGGTCTCTCTTCTACTTTCAGTACAATCCTTACTCAGTGCTCAAAGGATATCTTTAAGGTATGTGGAACACGGGCTTTCCATCTAACTTGAAGAAACTTAATTTTCTATTGTGAATGACTGGTGGCGTTCAGATTCTTCCTTCCTTCCTTCATGGTCCTGTTGTGAACTTTCACATTTAACCAAGGAAAGGGTTGAGGGGGAAGTTGAGGACTTCATGTCAATTTGCTTTACAACTTTATGTACATCGGTACAGAGCCCCTAAGTTCTTGATGCTCTCTTAGGAGAAATCCTTCTAACAGCTTATTTTATCACTTGATCATTTTAGGCTGTGATATTTTTTTTCATGTCTTTGATGTAAATGCTTAATCAATTCACGTCACATGATGGATGTATTCGGAGATGCTAGGTTTTGTACGTTTTGAACCATTGCACTGGATGCTTGGGTATGATTTTGTCTGGCATCTTTTGGTTAATGTAAGTCCTAAGTTTATTCTTTGTTGTCATGAAGTATTTAATTTGTATTTTTCCTGATTGTTCGTGGTTAATGGCATGCAATCTGCACGGTACATAATTCAGCTTGCCTTGCAAGGTATTGGATGGTAATAAACTTCTTTAAAATATGCTGGCCACTTAAATAGTTGATAGTTAATTCCCCATTTATTTGTTAACTAAGGGATGTTCTGGCTTTACATCATTTGCATGTGAAATAGCATAGTTTTCAGAGGACTGTGACTTATTCAGGGAAAACTGTCTTTCTGTGTAGTTTCTCAGAAGCACCCCAAGCTTACCTTAGTCAACAAGATTTATCTGACCTCTTCTTTCTTTCCCAAGTGAATATTTTAGAAGTCTCTACAATCTCCAGCTGAAGGCAGTGTCCCATTATGTCAGCAGTTACAGCACTCTGTGTTGTGCTTTTAAACTCTCAGGAGTAGGATATATAGACCTTCCTGTAATTGAGTTATTTTAATGATAATGGACACTCTTATGTATTTTCCAGTTACAGTGTGTTACTGTGAGTGTTGCAATAAATAAGAAAAAAGTGAAAACTTGCAAACTGAAACTATTTTGACAAACCTTCTGTCATTGCTACTTCTGTGGCAGCCTTTATTCTTCTACTCAAGGCAGTACTTGTACAGTTAGACGTAGGTGTTGCATAGAGTGCAAGTCACGTGTACTGATAACATGTTGGGTTTCTTCCTGACCAGGTACTATTCATGTAAATTTTTAATCTTTTTATTCCATGGTACTGTCAGCTTCAATTGTGATGGTAGTTACATTTTTCTCACCTTTAGGCATTCTACAGAACTGCATTCTCTGTGTCTCTAGTCTGATTTTTTTAATGTGAAATCACGGTTGCAATCTGGTATTTTAAAAGAATACAGTATTATGTACAGATGCTGCCTTCTGTGTAACATCAAACACGATACCTGGTTTTCTTGCTTAAAAAGAAGTAACCTCCGTATTTTTGTACTCACTTTTAGGTTGCCTTGGAGAAGGTTTTTAACTTCGCTGTTTCAAATATATTTGAGACAAGAGTTGCTGGTCGAATGGTTGCCGATATGTGCCGAGCTGCAGTAAAAGTGAGAGAAAATACTCTTGATTTCGCTTGATCTTTAGTTTGAAAAAGAACAAAAGCCAAGACTAATAGTTTTTTATTATGCAAAATCTTTAATTTTTCATGTAAAACCTGAAGAGGTTAATTCACAAAGTGTTTTCCTTGCATTTATGGTGAATTGAGATTTTCTTGCATGTTTAAAAATCATGAAGTCAGGCTGACTCTGGGGTGAATTGCAGTTGAGATAAGATCTATTATCATCTCTTTTTCAATAATGTTGTCAGAAGATTTTTATCAATGTGTGTGTGGAGTTCCATCTTTTTTTTTTAAATGGGCTGTTTCTGATCCTGTTTCCAGTGTCGCCCTGAGGAATCCTTGAAGCTCTTTGTACCACATTGCTGCAATGTTATATCTCACCTCACAGTCAGTAAGTTTATAAGACTTCTAGTGTTACTTCCTTTGGTTTGGGTTGAATTTTGTTAAACATGAAAATAATCTTTAAAACTCCTGTGTGTTTTCCACAACTTCATTTCAATGAAGGAAAAATGAATTCTGTCCATTATTTTGTCTAAAAAAACAAACCAGCAACTTCATGTGTAATTTCAAGGTAGAAATCTATCAAGCTACAGGAGCATGCTTCTTTAAAAATGTGGCTGTTAAAACGTCTCCAGACATTGCTCACACTCTCAAAAAGCATTCAAGATGTTAAATTGGCTAAAGTAACTTCCCGTTGGACATGGGTGCAATATGAATTGGAAGGTTGCAATAGAAGGGTTGGGAGTAAACTTTGGGCATGCAAGCATCTGATGGTTGTGCTTGTTTGGAAAAGTTGCCTGCAGTATCATCACAGCAGTGCTTATCACTTGTTCCTCTAGATGATGATGTATTACATGATGAAGAACTAGATAAGGAGCTACTTTGGAATCTTCAGCTTTTGTCAGAGGTATTGCAGAAAATGTTCTTCCCATGCATGTATATCATGAAATCCTCTTGAACGCCCTTGAAAGAAGAAAATAAACTTCTATTAAAACAGAGTAAATGTTGAACGAATGACACTGCATAACTTATTATCTAACTAAATGGGACATAAGTGGCTGCTGATTGAAGAAAATAAACATACAGTGTGTATGTGGAATAAAATTAATCCTTCAATACAATCATTGAGGGATAGAGAAAGAAGAGGGATCAGTACAGGGAAAAACATAAGATGCTTTTGGTAAAGATAATTTTTTTTTTAAATGTATACGAGTAGCACTAGAAAATTTTGAACGGGGTCAAAAAGCAATGTATATCACAGTTGTTATGTGTTCCTTAAACTCTTCCAATAACAGTAGAAGTGACAGTCCATGTGCAAGTTCAGTCTTTAATTGGAATTCAGTGTGACATGCAGAATGAAATTCGGGAGAGGATCGGTGGAGCCGTGTAATCCTCTCTTTAGTCCTCCGGAACAAAATCAGTGATGTTTACCTTTGAAATGCTTGTCTTTCCTATCAGATCACCCGAGTGGATGGAAAGAAGTTGCTACCGTACAGGGAGCAGCTTGGGAAGATACTGCAGCGAACCCTACATTTAACCTGTAAGCAGGGTTACATTCTGTCTTGTAACCTACTGCACCATCTTCTTCGTTCTGCTACACTTATCTACCCCACAGAGTACTGCAGTGTGCCAGGTGGCTTTGACAAGCCTCTTTCTGAATACTTTCCTATCAAGGCAAGGATTTTCATTTATTTAGGATTAGAGGATTTGACTTACTTTTTAAAAAAGCAATCATATACTATATTATTTGTTTTTATTAGAAGATTTCTGAACATAGGTAGCAGCAATGGAAAGTGTAATTGAAAGATGCTTTGCGCTTTGAACCATGTAGCAAATTACAGGTTATGTAAAATGATATTGACAGCAAAAAATGAATCCTGACTGTTGTCATTAGTTTTATAGCCTGACATACTAGTGGTTTATGATGTGTGTTTTACAATGACTGCATGACTACAAGAAGATAATGCAAAGCGAGAGTGCCTGCTCTGGTTGGTTCATCTTGTAATGTGTGATGCAGCTGAGACCCAGCCGTTATTAAGTGCACTGGTATAAACAGTGAAGTTTCGAGTTTAACAGGATAATTTTGGTGTTCATTTGAACTTAAATATCCAGTCACAGGAAGTGTTGTTGCACTGGGACAGACTGAAGTCTTTCATCTACTGTTGTGGATGAGAGCTGCGGCCTTTCCTTGTTCCCCTTCATGTCATTGTGGTTATCAGATATAAGAGGTAATGGTGAGTGCATGGGAAAAAGAGTACACTAGTGCAAAACAATCGCAAGAGATGGTATTTTACAGGTAGGCAGAATAACAAATGAGCAATGGTTCTACACTGAGGTTGAGAGAAGTTGAAAGTAGAAGTGGAAATATTAAAAATGACTGAAAGTGTCAAAAGTAATATGCTAGTCTGCTGTTAAGACTGAGGTCAATTTATCAGTATTAGAGATGAACAGTGCAGCAGTTTTCAGCTGGTCTGTTTGAACATAAAACTGCATTGTGCTGAAAATTGTTCTTTTACATACCTTTACAACTTCATATAACCTAATGCTTGTTACTGAAAGCTAGTACAGTTTTATAAACTCATGGGAATATCCAGTTCGGTCAGATACTTATTTAAAAGCAAACAAAAAATTCTTATTTAAATAGCCTAACACAAAAATAATGGTGGTTTTCAATTCCTCCTCTGAAAACGAAAAAATTGAGTTAGTTTGCTGTTCCATACATCCGTGCCTACTTTAGAAACTGTGTATGAACTCTTAATTGCCATTAACAGCTTGAGGTTGTCACTCACACACTTAGTATCATGCCTTAGTATAAAACTACAGTTCTGGCACTTTCTCAAGTCATGTTTACAGATGACTAGCCTGCTCTTCCCAGGAAGAGATCTAATAGCAGGCTACACTGAGTAAGTAGTAGTTAGTAGTAGTAGTAGCTGTTACTCTAGTTGTTCGTACTTTTTGTCCAGTCTGATTAGTCAGGCATTTCAGTACCAGGTAGTGAAGTTTTGAAATACTAAATTACCATGTAAAACTGGACAAATACAGGAAATGGAAAGTGAAGGTTGCCAA
The DNA here is from genome assembly GCF_047716275.1 of Strix uralensis. Classification (NCBI taxonomy): domain Eukaryota; kingdom Metazoa; phylum Chordata; class Aves; order Strigiformes; family Strigidae; genus Strix; species Strix uralensis. The sequence continues at coordinate 135,279,520 of NC_133974.1, forward strand.
GGCCTATCTATTAATTCATATAGTCCTAGGCATGGACTTCACGTTTAAATATGAGTTAGTAATAAGCACTGACTTTTCCAAATACTCAAGTGGTGTTAATTCTTTAGCAAGTCTGAGCTCTTTGTACGCCAAAATATAAAAAGTTTTCTTTGTTTTGGGATGACCTAGTATTGGATGGAAAGTCCAACTTAAAATTTAGCTTTCTTCTGTTATTTTTAAAATGGAAGTATTAAGTTCCCGATTGTGGTTCAAAACTTAAAAGAAGAATTATTCAATGGGCTAGATTTTTCTATGTTCTCCATAGAGTATCAAAAACCTGAGTTGTGCTTAAGAATATTTCTGAATTTGTATCCAGCCAAAAGAGTAATAGAGTCATATTTCGGTTAGGCCAGTATAGTCCTTTTCCTCTTAGTCCTTTCAGGTGTGTGTTATTTTCAGGCACTTGTAGACATTGTAGTAGGTTTAAGATTTCTATTTGGTTTATTGTGTTCTTGGGTTTTTTCCCTGGAGCTGTCAGGATAACTGCTTTACAGCAGTAGCTAATTCATGTGTGTGGTCTTTTTTAGTAATAATAAATGCTTATTTTTTCAAAAGACTATTTGTTTCATAGTTTGATTAATGAGAAATGTCTCTGTTTACTATAGGACTGGGGTAAACCAGGTGACCTGTGGAACTTGGACATCCAGTGGCATGTTCCTTCATCTGAGGAAATAAACTTTGCTTTTTATTTGCTGGATACTTTTCTTCAGCCTGAGCTCACCAGACTAGAGCACTATGCAATTGGAGAACTGGAGATGTCCAGGTTAGTGGTGACAGGTGATATGGAGCAGGTGCACTGATCCACTCAAGTCTGTTTTAAGTAGTTGCTGCCAATTGTACTGGCACTGCAAAAATCCAGGAGTAAAATAATAAAATGTTACACTGTCTTTGATATTATTCCCAGATTTCCAAGGTTTTTAACTCTTAAGAGTACAGGTAGCTTGAAGTGTGTTTCATTACATGGATAACATTATTTAGAGCGGAAGAAATGCTTTTTAAAACAAGTAAGACAGTTTATGTTGGTATAAAGACTTTTCTGTTCCAGAAATTTAAATACATACCCCAAATTACGTTTCCACTTAACTGTAGTCAGCAATAAAAAAGCTCTTCTTCTAGACTCTTACCTTGTTGTTTTGGCAAAACCCTTTGTGTTCCTACACAATGAAGTGGAACACAGAACTGATTTGGCTTGGAGTTCTGCCTCTCACCACTTCCGTCCTAGCAGTAAACAGACTGAGTACATAGTGTGTCCCTGCAAAAAGTGGCAGTGTTGAAACTGAGGAGGTAATGCAGAGTCAGTGCTGCAACAACTGGAATGGAAGCAAGAGTACTGTTGCCCAATCTTGTTAAACTCTGTTAGTGTGAAGCCATGGCTTCTTAAGGACAGTTTCCTAAGCGCAGGGTAACAGTGAGTTTAGTATGTGCTAAAGCATTCACAAGTATCAAATAACTAAAGCTGTTTACAAGCATTAAATCTCGAACATTCTTGTATTTCTCATGTTAAACCTTCATGTCCTTGAAGCTATATATACTTCAGGGGACGTTCGTAGCATGTGACATGATACCTCATGCTGTAAAGTGCAGCCCTACAGGAAATAGGGCGTAGTGTATCAGACTTGTAAAGATTTTTCTGTTTGATCAAGGTCCCACATATTTTAATTTGAAAAAGGCAATATATACTTGACAAAGCAATGCCACCAAACTGCAGTCAGAAAGTTTATTTAGACTAAAAGAAGAAAGGATGTGCTTCCTATTTAAGTCTTTGGTTTATTTGTATGTTTGGGGTTTTTTTCTTTTCTCTTTGACACCTTGTATGTAAATCTGTTAATTTTTAACAGAATTGGACTTTACTTTGATTAAGGCTTCACTGTGCTACCTAGCAAATAAATGGTGGTGATTTGGGAGAATACAGTCAAGTGCATGAATTGAGTATTAAGTTGGAAGGCAGGAGAGCAAATCTCTAAGATTAGAGAATACTATTAGTTGCTGAGGGAGTAACAGATGTGAATAAATGGGATGCTAGATGAGCCTACTGTTGCTTTGAATTGCAGTATTCCTGCAGCTTGAATACTTGTAAATCTTTTTCTTTCTGTATTCCACTAAGTAATAATTGGAAATCAAATGGTTTTGATGTATTTAGGAGCTTCAGAGTAAGATTTTTCTGTTACAAAAGATAAAACGAAAAATTCTAACAGCTGTTGAACACCCCTATTTAGAGTTGCCAAGTAAAGCATGAGTACTAAGAGCTGTTCAGTTAAGGAACCTCTTGAGGGTTGAAGTGAGTTATTCTACAAATCAGAACTGCACATGACAATGACAAGAACGAAGGGCAAAGTTTGTAACTATATGCTAAAGGCTACTGCTTTAGATGAGATAGCTTTAAAAAGAATTCCTGAATTCTCTGAAGTGACGCAGAAAGAAGTCATTCACTTTGCATTATAATTTGTCTTCAGATGGTAAATATCCTCTCAAAAGGAAAGTATTCCCTCATCCTACTCATGGTAGGAAGGACTTTTCTTAGCCTTGGGGTGAGGAGTTACTTCACGGGTTTTATCTGAGATGTAGATAAAAATCTTCAAAACAATTTTTTGGAGTGACGCTGTTTGTTTTGAGATTAGTTTATCTCGTTCTACTGAGGTTACCTTCACAGTTTCAGAATATAAAATCTCCAAAACAAGTTTTTCAGGAAATGAAATTGAATGTTGGAGTTGTGTAGTAGAATTAGGTTGGATCAAAAAAGCTCAGCTTGATTTCTGTAGTGCTCCCTCTTGTGCTTAGAACTGAAACAGTTAAAGAAAAAAGCTTTTAGAAAACTTCACAATAAGGATATGGTTTGTCATTTTGTATATTGTCAAGCATTTAACATGTAAGTAATCAGGTTTTCTTCTTTTTTTAAGAGATGATGTGCAGCAGTGTCTTGCTATAGTGCATAACTGCTTGATTGGTTCTGGGAACGTTCTGCCTCCTCTGAAAGGAGAAAGGGTGGCTCATCTGTAAGTAAAATTTACTTTTTATATCACAAACAGTCTTGGCAATTATATTGCTTCATACTGGTTTTTTTAGTGCTTTTTTTATTGCTGTTATCACCCAACTGCTTCTAGTGGCTGTTTTTAAGGAACTTTTGTACTAGTATAAAGATTCGGAAATTTGTATTAGTGACTTACAGAAACACTTGAGTACTGAAAACATGAAAGAATGTTAAGTGCTTTTTTTCATGCAAGACTGAAAATGTTTAAAAAAAGGTAGGTGACAGCACTGCAGTTCTGATGGAGTTTCTATAAAGGAAGTGGAAGCTAGGCATTTACTCGCGTGTTTCCCCTCCTCTAAATGAGGCCCTCAAACCATAGTGCACTGCCGTCTTACTCATTCAGGGTGACAGGAACGTTAGTAAAATCATAAACATTCTGAACTTAACTTCTTGCCGGCTGTTGTCTTACATAAAAAGTAAGTCCTGTTTCGCTCAAACCCCTGTGGGTAATGTCACAGCAGAACCTGGCCACTGGTGCCAGCACACAGTAGAAGGCAAGCAAAAACGCTTGAGGAAACTTTCATTTTGGAAGTAATAGGAACTTTCTGTTTGATTGCAGTAGTTCAGGCTTTAAAACAGACAATTTTTTTAATAGATGGGATTGCTGCTTTAGCTTTGACTTCTTTGAGTACGTATGTTGGAATATTGGTGTTAGAGGCAATTACAAGTTTGATCTCGGTATTTGTTATATATTATGTTTAAAATACGGAGGGTTTCAGTTAAGCTTGTGGCTGCAGTCTGCGTTTGGTGACTATACAGTTGTTGCTGAGGGTTTTTTTGCCCAAAAACCAGCTACTAAATATGCAAAAGAGCATTGATACAGTCTCAGATGTATTACTTGGTGTGACTAGTGTCTGTGAGCTGCTTGCACAGGGGGAGAGGCTCCTCTTGAGTGTGTGTTAGAACATTTGTTAAACTGGAGAGGTTTGTGGAGGCCATCTTTTACCATTGTGTAAGAAATCCAGGGAAGTAATCTTTGAGTTAGAGGCAGTGCAGGGCATTTGGGCTCATTATGACTGTCTTGTAAAATAAGGACTCCAACACCTTTCAGGAGGCATTGACTGTTCCTGTACCAGCAATGTGCTGCTGGTCCATAGTGGGGGAAAGTGGGAGCATGTCAGCATGGCTCGGTCATTCAGCCTGATTCTGCCCTGGTAGCTGTGGGGCAGCAAGCATGACATGCTTGCAATTTGTATGGCTCACGGGTTCAAGGACAGAGTTTCTGGTGTTGGCTCTTCAAAGGAGAAGGATAATTTTCTTCTTGAATGCCTTGAACTTCAAAATACAAGGCTATATTGGCCCAAAAAGTCTTTAGCACCACAAAAAAAAGAAGAAAAACCTGTTGTAGCTATAGTAATCTGTTAATCAAGGAAGGAACACCTGTGTAAGAGTAAGCAGTTCTGCACCTTAGTCTAGCTATCTGATGGTCAATAACTGAAGCTCCATTTGGTAGAAGAAAGACCCTCACACCTGTGAAGAGTGAATTGTGGTTGTTGTTAAAAGGTGTTCATGTAGACTGTCTCTGGTTTTGTTTTGGTGTGGGGAGCTGAGAATAATTTTTTGTATTGCTGGGCAAGGTCTGTAAACTGGTAACATACCAATTGAGGACATTAGCCTCTAATCAGCTTTAAATTGGTTGTATACTTGATGGAAGATTTGCTTCATTCTGTTCGTTATCTGTGCTGCCTTATTAAATACAGACAATTTACGTGACAGCACGCTGAAATCATTTTGTTACTAAAGAAATCAAAATCAGACATTTCTCAAAGAATTGGAATTCTGGAACTCGGTAGTTAAATCTCTAAATGTCTGGAGAGCTTCAGAATCCACCGTTGTCTGGTTTTGGACAGATTTTACCCATATTGCTGAAACATCTTCTGCCCGCTGTGAGCAGACATCCAAACTTTGTTTGCGTTAAGGCTTTTAAAAAACAGACTTAAGGCACCTTACCTTTTCAGTGACGTTACGCAGGACACCAGAATTCACCCGCCAAAGTTGAATGCATTTTGTTTAAGTAATTTTTAGTTCTTATTCTTTGTATGATTTTCATTACTACAAACGGAACATGGATTTTTAATGAGGCAGACAATCTGAGGGAAGCAGAGTGCATTTGTGCAGAGTGGATTGTATTTTGGACTAGTAAGGTGGACCTAAGGAGATGCTGTTGCACTTGACACCAAATAAATGTTAGATCCCTGTCAGTTGATTCAGCCTAGCAATAACAGGTATAACGGTCAGTATCGCTTTGGCATCTTGGGAGAAGAGCCAGAGTTCATCCACCCAGGACAGATGTGTTCATGCTAGTGGTGCTGCTTTGGAAATGTGCTTTCTGTTTGAGTGGCTCAGTGTATGTAAGCAAGGCTCACAGAGGGCGTTGTACAGAGGAGGAATGTGTCCTCTCCACTGCCTTACTGCCTCCACTTCCTTCCCCGAGGAATAACTGCAATATTTGTCATGGGGGTGATACCTTCTGATTTAACAAGCAGTATGAGACAGCTTCCTGTGAACACTGTTTTCTATCCCATATGTCCATAAAATTATATCCAGTTTGAATGTAGGAGGTGTTTTCTGATGAACCTGCTATTAAAACAGAAAAAAAGTTTGATTTTAATTGTTATTGTATTGTGAGTTTCGGGGGGGTGGGGTGGGTGGTATAAGATGGCACTTTACATGGCCAAGCCTGTTCCCGTGATATATGGTGGGAATGCACATAAAGCACTGATACTTCAAAGTGAAGGGCTTATAATTAAGTCAGTTAGCCAGAACAGCCTTGTTTTAAGTACTGTGTGTTCACAGTTAGCACTAGTGGTGATGATATTCCCTGTCCTAAAATGGCAGTATAGGAGTATTTGTGAATGCATCCATTGGTAACTGCCTTGATAAGTTAAAAGTATACATGTAGAATTAAAAAAAACCCCAAACCTGGCACATGAGACGTCTTGTCAGAAACCCCCTGTGCCACTTAACTGCAGTGAACTGTAACTGGTAAGACACTGGGTGGTACAGCATGGCTGTTTGTGCTGGCTGTACAGAGACCCCAGGGGGCGTATCTGTTAGGTGTTCTTCAAGTTCATGATTAAGGATACCTGAAGAGTCTTGCCCAGGAAGATGATGAGTATTTGTTCTTTTACAAGCCTCTAGCCTGCTCACGGACCGAAAGGAAAGCCACATAGATGGGGGAGAGCTTGGAGCTGTGCAATTTGAACCTCAGCAAAAGAAATATGTGGCTGGAATGAACTTTAAAACTTGATGTGTAGCGGGATGGAGAGCTAGATGTGACAGCTCAGTTAGCACTGTGAACTGTCTCTGTTTGCAGGCTGCTCCTCTCACCAAGATGCTTTTTTCCCCCCAAACCCATGGGGCTTATTTTTCTGTGTGACAACTGAAAGGTACCCAAATCTTTGCAGACCTGGTTTTTGGGGTCTGTTTGTGATCTTGCTTGGGTGACAGGCAGGGGAAAGCAGCGGCAGGAATAAAGGAGTAAAGGTGCTTTCTTCATTAGGAGCAGGCTATAACTGTGAGGCAGTGGTACCTGGTTTGATCATTAATTAAAGTCATTTGCTCATAATAGTGAGTAGTACCAAGCAAGATGACTTGACTGAAGGAGTCAATACAGGTTTTTTGCGTAAGTAAGAGGGAAAACTAATTAGAAAATTACATATTGGCTGTACGTCACAGATGTCACAAGCTGGCCAAATGCTTATTTCATTATTGGTTGTCATAACTGACCTGTGGTGTTGCATAAACTTCCCAGGCATTAGATAAGAGGTTTCGGGTTTTTTGGATGGATGAATTTAAATTACAGTTTTACGTAAACATCTAGTCCTCTAGAGGGATAAGAATATAGCAAGTTATGATCACTGGTTTGGGAGAAGAAAATGAGTGAATCTGGATTGAAGTTCTGACCCTTTTTGATTTAAGGTAAATTACAGAGATGAATGCAGGAGACTGTTTTCCACCAACACGGTAACTATGTGCTGCTTGGTGTTTTGTTATTACTACAATTCTTTCGAAGTTAGTTCCACAGTAGGAGAATAGAGCTGTTGCAAATATAAGGCCTTTCCACTAATGTGGAGACTGCTGTGTTTACTGGAGGAGTACTTCTAACCCAGGGTTCTGTTACATTTTATTATAGATGGGGTATTACCATTCATCAGCATTTTATGGAAATCATGTTTGAAGTCTGTTGCACCGTTCACTTACAGAAACTTTTCATCTTGAAAAGTTTTGTAGGAGGTCCCTTGGTCCATTTCTATGGATTTTTACAAGTTGTTTTTGTTCCTCAGGGTCAAGCACCAGAAAGAACCCAATAATTGCAAAATGTCTCTCTTAATTGCTCCTTGTTAAGAGTATGTGGTTTGTGTCTCAGCAGTTTGTGTTTATTAGCTTTTGAAGATAGATTTGCTTCTTGAACAGTTAATACACAAAGTTTTTCTGTTTTTTTTTATTTTACTTTATTGTTTGATAAAGCTGAAACTGAAGAAAAATCCCCAGCATGGGTCTGGCATGTTCTTGTTAGACAGAATCAAATTGTACCCTGATTTTCATGGTTTAATAAATACTGGTTAGAGTAAAGGTTTCAGAACTTTGTTTACCTACAAGCGTGTACGCTGGCACGAGCCACCTCAAATCTCCTGTCGGTCAAGGTTGATGTTTTCATGTTGATACATTAGTGTCTCATATTCCTTTTTTTATCTTTTGATGACTGAGAGTCTCTGAACTATGAAGTGATACATGTACAGAAAACACGTTGTTAAATTGACCAACACTTGATTTGGGTACGCTGGGTGTGCCCAGAAGTCTGTGTGTGTATGCGTATCAGCATAGCTGTGGTGAAGAGCTGGAAGAGGGATTTCTTTGTTTAGTGAACTTGAGCATAAATGGTTCAGGTTTCAAAATATTCCAACTTTTTCTGAGACCAAGCAGTTCTTACGTGTAGTTTGTGATTTCTATTTTTTTCTTTTCAATTTTGGGAGCAAAATACCCTTTTTACGTGGATGACATAAATAATATCCTTCTGAAAATCCCATCATAGCTCATCTGTTCCAAATGATTGGTGTTACTGTGAATGTGTCATACATGAGCAGGTGTTTAGGTAGACAGTTCAGCAGAAAAGAAATTTGTACACAATCCATGCACAAATAAACTGTGTAATGGAAACTTGTTAGAATGGAAAAGAATAAATTTCAGTAGGAAATATAACTGCAATAAATGTCACTTGGTGTTGACTTTTTATTTCTTAGCCTGTAAGTAGCAAGGAATTTAAACTTCATCTTTTTTTGGACAATGAATAAATACTCTTCTGAAGTGCCATGCATAACAAATTAATAGAATATTAATAGAGTATTTCATGACTCAGTGGGGTGTATTTACACTATTACTCCACATAGCGTTCTTTATAAGAGATGCCATTGGCTTCAGGTGCGTGTTGTGAATGACTTTTTTTTAAATACAAAAGGGATAGTTATGAGGGGAAGAGAAAAAAGACGTTGAGGCTGCCAGAGGTGTTGAGGAGCAATCCTTTATGAGAGCAGTAGCTTTTTGTGGCTGAATTAAGGTGTTCAAAGCCAGAGTCAAAGTCAGAGCTGTGGTGAATAATCCTGACATAGTTGGGGGAAAATGAATGCACAGCTTTTTCTGTGCCTGCAGAAACATGACGTACTGGTTACTCTGCCCCACGGGATGTGTGCAGGTATGCATAGGGGTTCTGTGCACACAGTCTATGTACCCTTTTACTTAAGGGGCCGCTCTAAGTGATACCAATGTCCTTGTGTTACAATGACTCCAATGATGTGCAAATAAAGATGATTTCAAATGCAGACGGTATAAACCTCTCTAATGTTGAGAAGTCTTTCACTGATGTTCCGTTGGGTTCCCCTTCGCTTGGCTTCCTTACAGCCTACTTCTTAACAAGGTAACCCTAAGCAGCTAGTTGACGGAAGCAAAACCGGGGTTACTCGGAGAACATCCATGTTTTGTTTCCCTGTATGTAAGAATACAGCTTGGTTAGGATGCAGTATTGCTCTACCGTTGCTACAGATGTTGGTAGGAGCTTTGTTAATGTTCTTTGGCTGAAGGTGTGCAGACTGCAGGTCAAGGATAAGACCACTTCTTTGAAATGTGTAAGGATGTGATGTCGCATGCGGAGGGGCAGGGCTAGCTAACCTCTCTTGGCATCTCCAGGAAACTTCCCAGCTCTGCTGGGGGAGCTGCACACAGAAAAGGGAACAGTTACTCCTCCACGGTGAGTAACCCTGTTTTCTCCTTGTTCACCTTCCCACTGTTGTCTCTTAATCTCTTCTGTAAAAATAGGTTGATGCAGCCCTTGATCTAGGCCTCAACATGAAACGGGGTTTTTTTGCAATTAGCAAAATTTCCTCTGCAATTGGTTCAGTGGAGTGATGCTGAAAGTTACTTGTTTCTGAAAAGCTGTATCTCATTGCTGAACTGTACTTATATACCGAGGAATATGTGCACAGAGACTTGAATAAAGTGCTCCGTAACATGTCTGCAAGTTGAAAAACGTAGTGCATCAATTTTTCTCAAGGAAAGATGCTTTAGTTTTTGTAGTGTGGTAAATAAGGGAATGAATTCTTCAAAGTTCTGCCTAATTGGGATTTCTGTTCCAGCGATCATTTTGGATACTCGTTGTTCATAAGATTTCTTGGTGACTTGTGTTGAAAACTGTTGATACAGAGTGAAGCCCAGTAGTATTTACACACTGCATGAAGCGTTGTTGTGAGAGTCTTGCTATCAGCATTGACTGAAGTTAAGAAAAATATTTCATGCCTCTTCCCTTTGCGTGTCCAAAGTAAAACACTTACAGTTTTCTCTGGCTCAGTGCTGCTGCTTGTAATGCTGAATATTACCAGCATGGATCTTAGTTTGTGGGCCAGCTGTACAACTGTGTTGCATTTTGAACATATTTTCATCCTATTAGTAGCCTTGTTGAAGTAAATGGTTCTGCTTGTGGAGTAACGTCATGGTGGGTGTTGGGACTGTACCAGACTAGTTCTTGATGACTGGATGCTGTGTGTTCAGTTGTACTCTTGGTTTGCTCAGGAACCTGGGGTGTGGAGAGAGCTTGCAGTGTTGTTTTTCCTTTGTTTTACATATCAGAGATTTGGTTCAGAATTTAGGGAGCTGGCAAAGAACAGCTGGATGTGTTTTGCTGGGAATGGGAAAGCAGCATGAAGATTTGTAATCTGTCTGTAGACTACCTGAGGGAAAACCAGGAGATTGCACTTTCATTTTCCTTGCCTCATAGGTAGGAAAGCCTTATGTGAACTTAAGTTATGTTTTCTTATCAGGGGAAACTGTTTAGGGGTAAAAATACATTAAAATACTATAGAAATATTTACTGCTATGAGCTCATTGACCGGTCCACATATCCAGCATACTGTACCAAAAAAGTAGTAGTAGTTCCTCAATCTCGGCCTGAGATAGTTGGATTTATCTGTTACCTTCTTTATTTGAGAAATAATATTTGGGGTGGGAGGGTTCACTTTTTTCTCCCCCCAGATGTTAATTGCAGAAATATCCCCTCACTGTATCTTCCCAACTGGAAATACCTGATCTTGGAGAAACACTCTCAAAGTCAATCATGTAGATGATTCTAAACGAGCAATTGTGTGAGGTCTTAAAAACTTTTTATTTATTTAATCAGGAGCAAAGTACTGGATTGATGTTGGATATTTTGGAAATGGCATTAGTTGCCATGTTGTACCTTAAGCACATAGGCCAGTGCTGACTTTTGGGGGGCGGGGGAAGAGGGAAGACTTTTGGAAGGGCTTATTTTCAAGTTAACCTAGTGCTACCAGAAATACAAGGAGGAAAATGTAATTAAGGCCTCTCTTTTTGATGTCTAAATTAACAAAAAGACATTTCAGGTTGGCTGTTGTTGGTGCAGATGTGACTGCTACAGAGGTTGTGAAGTCAGTTTCCCTAACTTTTAGTTGTAAGGTGGTTCTTTTTTTTTCCTTCATCAGCACAATAATTGTTTTAATGTGTTCACTTTTACAGGAGAAACATGACCCTTATTTCTGGTTCTGACAGAAGTCTGCCATTCCCTGAAATCTGAATGTTTATTTTAGTATCTCGAAGTGCATGCTCCAATATAGGATCTATAGTGTTTTCTGATGTGTTCTTTAGCATCTGTAATAGGAGTAGATCCACATCACTTAGCTTTGTTTGTTCTGATTGTACTGTCAATACAATTTTGTGTGAAGATTAGTTCAGTAGGGATTACTTGCTGATAATATTTGTCTAATATAACACACTGGTGTATTTTGTCCTTGAAAGCCCGAATATGTCTACCTTAATGTTTTAGGGGGTGAGATTGTGGGTTTAAAAACCAAAACCAACCAAAACCATAAAACCAAACCAAAACCCCCCACACAAAAAAATGCCAAGTGTATGTAGGATATGTTCTTACATCTTCTGAATTCATTGGTGTGTGGTATCTGAGTCTGCATTTTTTTGCATGGTTACGTAAAAGCAAATCCACAAAGACTAAGAACTCACTTCTAAAAAAATATTTTGGATAGATAAGTTTGACCCAAATCCTGGAAGAAGCATGGCTTTATTTTTAGCTATGGTTATTAATAGTGAACTTCATATAGCAGTAAGTAGGACTTCTGTAGATAATGAGTGTGTTACTTTATAAAGAAAGGTCCAAAGTCAGAAAAGGTTCATCAGCTTAACTTGTCAGGACAGGGTTCTGCCTCAGCAGTCAGATCCACCTGCCCTTCCTAGACTAAGAGGACTAGGAGCCATGCTTGTTTTGATGAGTGTGTTCATAGGTTTGACTATGAGACCAAATGTCTTGCTATTTAACGGAACTGATAAGATTCTGTTAAGTGAGAAATCCAGACTCTGCATTCAAGGTGGTGTCCTTAGGGTGTACTTGTCCCTGACAAAGGGTCTGACCATAGGTATGGTTGATTTCCAGATGTTAGAACTGAAGTGTACTGTTAGGAAATGCAAATATCTTTGCTGCTACTGGCACAAAATTTAACTTGTTAAAATCAATTATATGTCAATGAAATTCACATAGTCAATTTTTTCCATAACATGTAATAATACTTGGATTGTTTTCATGCAGGGTCCCAAGTCTGGTGTCCTTGGAAGAGACAAAACTGTACACTGGTGTTGAATATGGTAAGTAGATCCTAATTCTGTTCAGACAGTGTTGTTACAATTCTGTGTGTGTGTGTGTGCTGTGAAGACAGTAGGATCTTTGAGATCATCATTTTGATTCTTCTCTTTATATTAAATGGTACTTTTTGGCCAACACAGAAGTTGTTGCATAGCCACAGTTTGATCTTCAGTGATGGTATGCCAGGTGCACCTCTGCTGCAGTAACGTGGCTGGGAATGGCAGCTCAGCTCCAACCCCGGGTCAGAAGGGTTTGGGCCCTGTGCCTCCATGCAGATGGGAGGTGTGGAAGCAGCACCCATCACCCCACGACAGCACTTGAGAGACGGAAGGAGTCAAGGCAGTACCTGCTAAAGGCTCTGGCAGCTCCATTAGAAAAAAACCCTGTGGTTTTTAGGCTCTGTGTGTATTCTTCACCATCTTCCAAGTGAAGATGGGCTACTTAAATAAGGAACTGAAGCACACAGTGACTGCTTAATGGACTACTAAATGGTTTTAGGTGCTTTAATACTACTAGTAGAATCTGGGCAGTGATGAGTTCGTAGCCATATAATAGAGAATGGGTGTTTATTTAGTGGTCTTCTACAGCAATTAACAAGTTTCTGGTTTTAAAGTTTCAAAGGAGACTTACTGTCTCATTGATCCTTCCTTCTTCTGCATTTCCCTCTTTAGATTGGGAATGTCTGTTCCCCTCTGTGTATTGAAGGGGAGGAAGTCCCCAGTCTTCTATGGCTTAATCACCTGATATGTAAATCTATATTCTATTGACTTTCTTTTTTACTCTGCTTAATGTGTTACTCAATTTTCATATGCTAAATAATCTGCCTCAATCAGTGGTTAGAAGTGAAGCCAACTGTCAAGGCAGATAAAGGAGGTTATGTACCTATAAAAAACACTGTTGCCTCGATAAACAAAAGAAGGCCCTGTGGGAGTGCTGTCCTGAGATAGAACAAGATGGTTATTTTGGTGGTAGTCCCTCTGGCCATTTCTGAATAGTCTGCTCTGGCTTTCCACTGTTTTGTTTATCTATAAATTGCTTTTTATGCTGTTGTATAATAAAGACAAAATGTTTAATTTTTTTATAGATTTATCAAGAGAGAATTATCGAGAAACAATTGCAAGGGTTACAAGGAAATTGCTGCGTAAGTTTAACCGCTCCTCTCTAAGAACTATTGTGTTGTGCTTGTAAGTATAATTTTAGATGAGAAATTTGTTTCATTTACTTAGCCTGTAATTCTTAAATTCAAGCTTTGTAGAATTGAAATTTGTTAATTTTTAAAGTTGTTTTCCTGTCTCATAATAAATTGTTTTTCATTCAATTGCAGGCTATATACTTGATAATTCAGAAGATGATACCAAGTCTTTATTTCTAATAATAAAGGTACACTTGTAATTTGTAATACTTCAGACAAGATTACTTGTTTTGCAAAATAATCACTCCTTGTCATCTTTTTATTTCTACAGATCATTAGCGATGTTTTACAGTTCCAAGGATCTCACAAACATGAGTTTGATTCACGATGGAAAAGCTTTAATCTAGTGAAAAAATCAATGGAGAACAGGGTCAGTGGGTTTTCTTTTTTTTGTAAAGCTTAGGTGAGGGATCAAAATAGTTCCTAATGTTCAGAAAGACTTTTTCTTACTTTCCTTGTTGTCCTAATCAGTTTTTGTAATTTTGAAATCTAGTTCCTTGATAAGAACACGTTTTGCAGTGCTTTTGTACCTTCATATGAGAATCTTGTGAGTAAATAGCTTAGCATTTCTGAATCATAGTAGCCCTCAGTTTCATACATCCTTGGACCAGGCTGAGGTCTGGCATGTTGCTCCATTCTGGTCCTTGTTAACTGAGAGATTTCTGTGACCAGAGCTTCTTTTTACTTACAGAGTAGTAGGCAAATAAAAAAATGGGGGTGGAAGAAGTCGAGGTTGTCTGCCAAGAAAAATTTCTACCTGATGTTTGCCTGTTTCTGGAAGAAAACAAGTACATGGGGAATTCAGTCACTAGAAATTGCTAATATGAATACTGAAATCTAACCCCAAGCATGTATTTGTTTACAGCTTCAAGGAAAGAAACAGCATATCAGAGCTTTGTTGATCGACAGAGTTATGTTGCAGCATGAGGTAGTACTTTCACTTAAATCTTCACTACTTGAAAAGCTGATTTGTTGTCATTTACCAAAAGATGCCATAATCTTGCACTAGTGTTATGCTTACGTGTGTGAAGTACAAAAACAATCTGTCCTTTTATTTGTGTTTTCTATGCAATTTAGTTGAGAACACTGACGATGGAAGGCTGTGAATATAAAACTTCCCACCAGGAGATGATCAGAGACCTTTTGTGTTTGTCCACAAGTTCATATGGTCAGGTAAGGAACAACCCCTTTTAAACTGAAATACATGGAGTTTTTTATTGATATCTTCAAATCACATTTGCAGGATCTTTTGCTTTTCAGTTTATTTTCATGGTAATATGAAATATTTACTGATTTCATTTGTGTTAGTTGCCAATTTCAGCATAGTTTTTGCTTTAAGCCCCTTCTTTGGCAGTTATAGAACTTAACTGGTTGGGGAGACTGCCAACTTCGGTTACAAATATTAAATTTTTTTCAGAGACTTTAACTGTAGGCTTCTAAAAAGAATAATTCGATGGAAAGACATAGTAAAAGTATACTGGGTTTATATTTTTAGATGTGATGATATGATTCCTGACAGTATTTGGAATGCTAAGTCTACATTTGGAAGTGGCTATGATGGCATCCTGGCTCTTTAACATACCCAAAACAAGTATGCCTAGAGTTGAATTCTGAACTCTTTGCCTGGTGGGAGCTCTGTGTATATAAATTCAGATCCAGGCAGAATGTCTACAGGCTCTTCAGAGTTCTGCTAACTGCATCTGTTACCTTTGAGGTGTTTGCTTTTCAAAGGATCTTGAAAACACATTGACTGGTTTTGGCAACATGAAGAATTTTCTTTAACTATGTAGCTGTTCTCAAGTAAATTCTCAAGTGTAGAAGTAGGGTTTTATGAAAAGCTCTGAGCAGGGGGGAGGGGAAGCATGCTATTTACAACCTTTGACAAATGATTTTGTTTCTGTGCACAAATACATCGCGTAAACTCTGTGCATAAGTAACTGAAATGGATAAGGATGTGTCCTGGTTTTGGATGTTATTTTTATATGGTATATTTTTACTTGAGAAGACTTTCTAGTAATGTCTCTCTTCCCACAGGTCAGAAGTAAAGCTCAGCAAGCATTCTTCACAGCTCTGGGAACATACAATTTTTGTTGCAGAGATATCATTCCCTTGGTTTTGGAGTTCTTGCGTCCAGACCGGCAAGATGTCACTCAAAAGCAATTTAAAGTATTGTCTTATTAACTTTGTTTCATGTTTGTCTTCTGAAAGTGTTTCTACAGGAGAATTTTTAATGGTGGAAATGGATTTGCTTGTTTATCAGTGTGACTCTGATGTTTTCATGGCATATAGTTGATGCATGACTAGTGTAAGGAGTTACTTGGATTAGATCAGTTCTCAAGAGAAATTCTGTGTTTGTACATGCTCCTCATTTCATAGTGTGTTCAGGTATTACAAAAATGTATGTTAACACCTATTTTTTAATTATGAAATGGAAATTGAGAAGCTATAGTCCAAGATGGCAAAACTCATTAAGCAGTTTTGCCAGCTGTAGCAGTATAAGAAAACAGTATGAACTAGGTGTAAAACTGGATTGCCCAAAAAAGTTAGGCTAAATCAGGTGGGTTTGGTTATGCAGTGGTGGATAATTCCTGATGCTGTCAGGTCTGGAAATGGTGCTGACGCAGTGATGCCAGGATGCAATCTGTCCATCCAGGTGTTAGAAAGCATCATGCTGCCCTCCTCCTCCTTTCTCTGTGCTCCCCTCCTTTCTCTGCACCCCCCTCAGTCTTCTGACCACGCGGGCACATTGAACTCCTGTCGTATGGTCACAAAAACAGTTATGGCTTATCCCGCTCCAGCTGCCAGATATAAACTGTCAGCGTGTGATTACATTGTTTGCATATCTTATTAGTCCTTTTCTGATTCTCTGATTATTGGTTTTTTTCCTGCTGTCCTTGTAACTTCCCTTTCTCCATCCCTGTTTCCTCCCAGATAAGTAACCCCCACTGAGTTACTTTTCCTGATTGGTCCCAGTTTTGCTACCATACCTGAATTTGGTATTTCTGATACTGCTCCCAGGCAGGCTTAGCCTGTATGATAGTACTGATGTTACCTAGGCACTGTTGTTCTTGTAAGAGTCTGTTCTCCAAAAGGTCCCTGAGACTTTCTTCCAATTGCCTGTGAAATTTGGCCATTTCTGACATAATTCCCACTTAGTCACCTGTGAAATCCAGCCCCCCTTTGTTTCATTGGGTGTGACTCTTATCAGCTTCTCACACAATGACCCATCACAGTGACCGGTTTGGTGTGTCCTGTCCAGTAGTTCCTATCCACATCCTCTTCAGTCAGCATCATTTTGGGTCTGGGCTTAGTTAACAGCCAAATGATTTGCCTGCAGCCCAAACATGAGTAAGTTCACAGAAGGGCCAAGTCTGGTACTTGATCATTGAATAATCTCCTTTATAATGGAGTTCAGAAATCAGTGAGCTGTTCTGTGGATAAATTAATTGGCAGGACTTGCAATCTCATTAAAAAGATTTTTTACCTTGAAGCGGATTCTGTGAAAATCTTCGGTGTTTTGATAATGAGGCTGCATAGCTGAATGTTTATGGTACATTTTCATGTTATGGTTATGTGAAGATTCATTTTTGTGCTGTGTGGGTGCATGCTTATGTAGATAGATATCACTTAGATAGGAACAATGCTTTACATCTTTAAAACTGCATCTTTCATTTTACAGGGTGCCTTATATTGTCTTCTTGGAAATCACAGTGGAGTGTGTTTGGCAAATCTTCATGACTGGGATTGTATTGCACAGACGTGGCCAGCAATTGTTTCTTCTGGGCTTAGCAAAGCTATGTCCTTGGAAAAACCATCCATAGTTAGACTCTTTGATGACCTAGCAGAAAAAATCCATAGGCAGTATGAAACAATTGGATTGGATTTTGCAGTAAGTGCCACATTGCTTGGTGTTAATGTCTGGGAATCTGAGAGCATGTAGTTATATCGGTGCGTGAGACTCATGTAGGTGACTTGAGTTAGTGTTCTGATGTTTGATTGGGTTGTGATGACTGTTAGAGGAATGGAGACGTGTATTTTTGAGACTGAAGTAATAGAGCTGCCTGTAATACTATTGGAATTTGTAACTTACTGTTAACATCTAGGGAAGCCTGTTACAGAAAGTAAACTTAAGTTGCCTTTCAGTGTTAATTAGTATGGTCATACAGATCAGTTGTGAAGGTGTGTGTTGGTAGGACATGTTCATCAAATCAACATTGTCAGTGTTTGTGGTGTTGTCCCCCTGTGCTAACAGCACTCATTACACAACTGCCTCTTGCCTCATCATGGCATAAATGGCATGGTACTGAATTTTAAGAATAAGTGCCAATTAATAAAGCCTTTTATGCACAATTTTTATGCTTGAATAAAATCCGAAAGTTTGTTTTTACCTTTGATTTAAAATAGAGTAAAACATGTATTTGGAGAAACAATTCTGCTGCATGAACACAAAATCTCTCTTCCCTAGTATTTTACAGATTTGTTTATGTGGACAGGAAATACTGCACTTGTTATATCATTCAGAAGTCTCCTTATTTTAAAACAGACACAACCATACATAAAAACTTCTAAGTGGCTGCTCAGTCCCAAATCTTTGCCTTTTCTGTCAATAGGTTCCAGAGAAATGTGTGGAGATAGCTGTTTTGCTGCAAAAATCAGAACATCCAAGTTCAGACTTCACAGGTCTTGGTTCAGAAGAAATTCAGTTAGGGATTCAGCGACAGAGAGAAAAGAATGCTGAGGCTTTGCGGTGAGTTCAACTTCCCTTCACACCAGCTTGCACGGCCTGATGTTCACTGTACATTAAATGCAATAATCTGAAATGGCTGAACTAAATCTTAAACTCAACAAATTCAGAATGCCCAAGGATTGTTGGGTTGTATCTTCTCTCCTGACTTGTCAGCCTCTTCCCTCTACGCTCATATTTCCTTCCTTCCTCCCTCCTCCTCTTCCCTGTCCTCCCAGTTTGTGCTGTTTACTGTGCTGCTTTCACCTATCTTTTGTTGAACTTTTATTCTATTTTTAAACGATTCTCTCAGTAGCATCTGCTTGACAGTTCCTTCTTTTTCCATCAGCAACTATGAAAATTTGGTCAACATGCTGCTGGACTGCGTGGAACAAAGAAATCTGTAAGTCTCCCCTTTTGTGCATGAGGAATTATTTAGGGGTGGACTGGAGGTGGCGACATGAATAAATGTCATTTGCTTCAAGCAGTGCAGTTAGCGTGACCAGAATTGAGTAATATTTTTTTTCACCCTCAAAGTAGTTGTCCAAAAGCAGTTTGACAGTAGCAGTCTTGCCTGAAACAGATTGTAGCTAGCTCCTTGGAGAGCTCTTACAGAGACATCAGCACGAGCTGCGTTTCTGCAACTCCTCGTGCATGTGCGTATGGATTCTCCTTGCCCAAACAGGAAGATCAAGACCGATACAGGGGAATTGGGCATTACTGTCTCCTAGGAAGAGAAGTGAATGAGTCTGGAATTGATTTTCTCTGGGGGATTGATTTGTTAATATAAGGCGTTAATATAAGAGTTAAGCTTTGTCATCGATTAGTTTGACCTGTTATATTTTTAGTATTTTTTTGTTCTGGGAAAAAAAGGCTCTGGTTCTGTCTGCATAATGCTGACATCTAAATAGATTTTAATTCGTAGCATAACATTTGTGTTCAAAAATTTGAAAAGAATATCCCTATAGGTTTGTATTGTAGATAAAAATGCCAACATCAAAAAGGCGCCATTAACTGAATGTTTGATTGCACTTAAGTTCCCCAAAGGCTGGAGGTTTCACTAAATGGAAGCTTGTTGACTACAGCAGTGGCATAGAACATGACTTAAGTTAGTCCTGACATATTTACATAACAGATATCATAGTTCTGTGCAAAAGCACTACATGCAGCTATGCTACTTACTGTGTATTTTGAATGTTTTTATCTTTTTAGTCCCTGGAAGTTCGAGCACATAAGCATTGGTTTTCTGTCTCTGCTCCTGAGGGATGATAGGATATTGCCTGCCCGTGCCATAAAATTTTTTGTGCAGTGTCTCAACCACGATGCAATTGTAGTTCGTAAGGTAAAAGCAACACAACTACATACTTTGGTTTAGCAGCTCATTGGGGTTTAGATCAGATGTTTGTGGTGTTTTGCTGTGATAAAGCACAGAGGTGTACATCCCTCCTCACCCTTCCAGCCTTGCACATGTACTAAACTTCCTAATCCAAGAGGATGGTCTTGGCAGTGCTGTAGGGGGGGTCTGTTTTTCCCATCTCCAACTCATTACTTGAAGGGAGCCATCTCTTAGTACCTCTCATCCTCTTTGTTGCCTCAGTGACACTTGAAGCTAATGGCCACCTCCTTTTTTTTCCTGAAAATTAGTAGTGGGGAGATATTTCTGGGCCGTGAAAGTCACACTCAAGTCATGTCCTGTATCCCCTGAAATCAGTGAGGTGACTTCTTTATGGGAATTATCAGCCACTGGGGTAACCAAGTTCACTGTCATGTTCACTGGCTTTTTAGGGTGCTTGATGCTTAAAATGTGCCTGTGATGGGATGATTAGCCACATCCTTCTGGAGATAAGTGCATGGAATGGATACATTAATGCCCATTTCTTTTAGGTGGCCATCTCAGCTGTGGCTGGGATTCTGAAGCAGCTGAAGAGAACACACAAGAAAGTGCCCATCTGCCCTTATGAAATAAGTAGGTTGTATTTAACATAAGAAATGTCTTAAATTATGCTAAAAATTTTTTAAAGTGTATTTTTTGTGGTTAAATTAAACATAGAATCACAAGCTTTTCATTTCTCTCGGGTTGTTAATGTCCTAAGCAAACAAAATAGATAATATAATTGGTCATTCTTCAGGTTTGTTGGGGAATTTTTTGAAGCAGTGTGCAAGTGTGTATTGAGCTATTCACTTACTTGAAGTGAGTTAAAACTTCAGAGGTATGGTCATTCTCCTTTCAGAAAGCCTTATAATTTGTGAGAATGATTTGTATATCTCCTTTTAATTCTTTTTGTAAAAGTTATTTCAAATGGCATGTTTATATAAATTACTAAAGGAATCTTCTGTTACTGTTAGTGTTACCTTTAATCTCCTAGAGCAAATCTCTGTACAGGTTTGATTGGGGTGAGTGAGGCATAAAAGCTCGTTAGAATCTTTTAATAGAAGTAAGTTGTAATATTTGCTGGGACTGTTAATGACCAAGTTTGACAGAGTATAAATGTCTCCTTAACCAGGTGGAACCCCTAAGCCTTCCAGCACTCAGGCTGGTGACAGACCGGATAACCAGTGGCTGCACTATGACAGTCAGAGTTTACCAAAGACTAGGGAAGCCTGGGAGTCGTGTTGTTTTGTGGAGAAAACACACTGGGGGTATTACACCTGGCCTCAGTGAGTATCATTGAGCATTGAGATACGATTGTGAGAGCCAGCGGAAAAAAAACTGTGGGAAATGAAATGTTTCTTAGGTTTAGTCTTTTTAATTGAAACAAAAAAATACAATTTATTTGTAGTTTTTGCTCATTGCTTGTTTTAGCACTTCTGGGTGGTTTCTGTGGAGTTATTTTTGGAGGTTTTTATTTATTTTCGACCTGTTTCTCTTTGGGTTTTCTGGGTGCTGTAGGCACATATTTCCCGTGACTGTTTGGCTGCTGGTTTTGAATTGAACTTTGTATGTTAGGAAATTATACAGTTGTGAAATACACAGAATATTCTATCATTAATAATTCTGGTTTGTTTGCTGTGGCAAACCCTTTATAATAACAGACTTAATTATTCTGTTGTCAATTTTCTTCTAAGTTTTGCTCTTCTGCAGTTCATGATAAATTCTATAGACAATATAGAAAATAATTAGAAACTTTATTTTACTTTGAAACATGTTACTGTTTTGTTTTTGGTTTTTTTTAATATTCAGAACCATGACAGTTTATGCTCCAGTTGAGCATCAACCAAAGCTTGGGCGAAGGAGAGATGAGCTGACAGAGGTAAGGGTTTCGCTGTGTTTCAATTCCGGGGGGTTTTCTAATGCTAATTCTCCTTTCTTGTTTTAATATTGTCCGCAGGTTATTGTGGACATCAAATACTCTTTCTCTTTTAACATAAGTATTGCTTGCTGTTGAGAGAGTGCTTTCACAAAATGTGTGCAAACAGGTTTGCTTTGCTTGGTTGCAAACCAGGATGGAGATTGAACACAACTGTGCAGGTTCATGGCTATGTGGATATCATCATGTTTTTAACAAGCAATAAGTGATCACTGTTTTAAACCTAGATGCCCACAAGACACTTTTAATCAGGTTATTCTACTTCATTTTCATAATTTCTTCTTGTATGCTAACACAGTAATTATTATTTTAATGTCTTGCAGCTTCAAATCTTTATCAGAGTTTAGAACAAGATAATTAATGACAGTGGGAATAACTACTTTGTTAGTTACAAGGAAGAACTACTTTGTAGGGGTTGTGCTAGTGAAACAAAAGACAATCCACAGTCATTAATGAAAAGTCAGGAATCTTGCAAAACATTACCCAATATTCCAGATAAAATGAGGGGGGGAGATGGATAACTGAGGCATGATTGTTGCCAAAAGTAGAATTAACATCAAGCTGGGACTCGGAAAGCTTGGGATATCACTGTGACAATCAAGCACTTCAAAGCTAATCCTTCTTTTTTTTTTTTCTGTTACAGGCAGAACAGATTATATTTGATCACTTTTCTGATCCGAAGTTTGTTGAGCAGTTAATAAAATTTTTGTCTTTAGAAGACAGAAAAGGGAAAGACAAATTTAATCCTCGCAGATTTTGCCTCTTCAAGGTAACTAGAGTTCAATAACTGTATTGCTTCCATTTTGTAGACAATTATCAAAGTGTGGAAAAGCCACACACTGCTTGGCTTATACCTCACTGTTGCAAAATGTTGATTTTAAAAGGTATGCTGCTATGATTAACCCTGTTAATTCTTGCTTCTCATTAACTATTTAGGGAAACATATTTACAGTTATATAGAAGTATATAGGACATGTGTATATAATTCTGTTAGAAAAGCAAAATAATTTCACTTACTGCATATTGAAATTTTAAGCACTTAGATTGTTCTTACGAAGACAATGGTTTAGATGAGCAATTACTTGAAGACGCTTTCCCATCTTGTTTTACAGGGCCTTTTCAGAAACTTCGATGATGCCTTCTTGCCAGTTCTGCAGCCCCATTTAGAACAGCTTGTGGCAGACTCCCATGAAAGCACCCAAAGATGTGTAGCTGAGATTATAGCTGGCTTAATAAGAGGTTCTAAACACTGGACATTTGAGAAGGTGCTGAAGTAGTATTTTTCAGTGATTGATGGAAGTTAAGGAATAAATTTGAATTATTAAACAAATTAAACGTATGAAGTTGAGTCTTCTAATGTGTCATCTGTGTCCAGGAAGGGACTGGAAAATGTGACACTTGGTGCCTCATTGCTGAACTTGGAGCACTACTCGTAGCTTGGTTTGGTGCCTGTATAATATTAGGTGTTAGTAAAATGCTTCAAGGTGAAAACTAAGAACAGTTTGCTGGTAGTGAGATAGCAAAGCTGACTTGGTTGGTAATTTCCAATTGGAGTTAAGTGCTTATGTCCACCTTGGACTATTACATCTTTAATTAGTGTAGACCTAGCTGTCTAGATTATCCTTAAATGAATTTCTATGCTGAAAAATAACTCTGGGAGAATCAGTTTTGTAATGAAAAATAAAAAAGAATTTTTAATATCAGGAGGGTGGGGAGTCCTTGGGGTGTACCAGATTGCTGTCCTACCAAAAGCGAAATGTATGCAGTCTCTGAGACAGTTGTACTTAAATCACCATGGAAATGGTGCATACGTAGTCCACAATATTTCTAAACATCTTGTAAACAAAACTAAAAGGATGACTGAAATCTTGGCTCTCGTACTATTTCTTAGCTTTTACAAATACCTTACTATAGCTGCTTCCAGAGTCAGTATTGTTTTTCCATGATTTGAAAAGATGGAAGGATTTGGGTTCACAGATGTTAGATGGCCATTTTGTCCCTAAATAGACAAATCTTGCCTTTTTGCTGAGCAGGTAGAAAAACTTTGGAAGCTCCTCTGTCCGTTGCTTCGAACAGCTTTATCCAACATTACCGTGGAAACGTATAACGACTGGGGCACGTGCATAGCAACCTCCTGTGTAAGTACCCGTGTCAGTCTTGGAAAGCTGGATCCAGGTGATCAAGTGTTACAGATTATATGTAAATAAGACCTTTATGAACAGAGGTATTTGGGTATATTTTATCAGCTAAAACTGAGAAGTGTAAATGCAGCATAAAAATAACATCCCTTTAAAATTTCATGGCTTTTTTGGAAATCTTCTTTTCTGCCCTTTGCATGCAAATACAACTTTTTAGAAAGGAAATAAAGCCTTAGTTTTCTTTTTAAGGGTTTTAGAAGAGCTGTGAAGTTTAGTGGGTAATGTTAATGTGCATGCTTGCTATGTGTTCAACTTTTGTGGGAGTTTTTGAACTCAAATTAGACATTTATTCTTCCTTTAAAAACATGTAGCTTTTTGCTGTGAAAACATAAGTCTCAAGTTCTCTTGTAACATACTGTAAGTTTTCTATACACTGTGGTGGACTGGGAGTTGTGGTGTCTGAGAAGCAGGGTGAATGATAGGCCATGACCATCTTGGATCAGGAATTCTTTGAAAGCACTCAAAAATTCAGCATCATGTGTCAGCCCAAACCCTGCCAATGAGCAAAATGCAGATGTCATGATTCGTCTGTCAAAAATGAAGCTAGAATTCCTTATCATTGTATTTACCAAATAATGAAAACTGCCTGTAGTTTCATTGAGTTTTCCTCCTATTGGGGTTAGTTGTGAAAAGATATTTAACTTCATGCTTCCTTAATAGAATAAACCCAAGGGATGCCAAGAAAATATCTGTCAAAACTTTTCTTGTTTATACGTTATTTACATTTTAACTATCGGGAGCTTGCTGATGTCTCTGATACCTGTTAATTTTCAGGAGAGCAGAGATCCTAGGAAACTGCACTGGTTATTTGAATTGCTGTTGGAATCTCCACTGAGTGGTGAAGGAGGATCGTTTGTAGATGCATGGTAAGATTAATTTTAACTGTTTTATTGTGGCTGAATAAAGGAGGAGATAAAACATAGATGAAATGTATTGAGAGAGTATTGTGCCAGCTGCCTTGTAGAAGCAGGGAACAAAAGCCCTGCTTTCCAGTTAGCTTTCCCTACACAATGGCAGTTCCTTACTATTTTCTAATGTAATTAAATCTAGTTAACAGAATGTGAAGGATTGGAACTGGCATAGCAGCAGTACGGTTGTTTTAATTCTGTAATTTTTTTACCCATCTTCCCATGCAACTCAGGCAAAGATGCTTTTATGCATTGACACACACAAAACATTGCATAACAAGGCATGGAGGGGACTGGGGAAGGGAGCAACAATTTCCTGTCACTAAAGATAAGCTGTTGTGGTTCCTAGCCGACTTTATGTACTGCAAGGTGGCCTTGCACAGCAAGAATGGAGAGTACCAGAGCTCTTGCACAGACTGCTGAAGTACTTGGAACCGAAACTCACGCAGGTTTACAAAAATGTCCGGGAGAGAATAGGAAGGTGAGTGCTCTCTTCTGCAGTTCTTGGGGTTTTTTTCTCTTCATTTTATTTGGGTGGTATCTAAATAATTACACTGAAGTGGTGACTGCTTATTTCTGTTCATTAATACTAGTAATAGAAACTAAATAAATTGTTATTAACAGACTTGCTTCAGAAACTTCAGGTGACTGCTCTATTTTTGTCTTTTATTGTATATGGCCTGTTAATGTTTATCTCTAAAGCTCGTGAAAAAAAACCCAAACAAGCAACTGCACCCCTCAAAAAGAACCCCCATAAAAACAACTACGTGCCACAACAACCCAAATTTACTGTGTCTAAGTCCTAGTAAGCCATAAATATACAGGGAATCCTTTAGAAAGCAGTTGAGTGACTTAAAAACTAGTTGCAGACCTGTTCAGAGAACAGGGGGTTGCTGACTGATTGTCTAACCCTGCCTGCTTCAAATGGCTGCAAAGAGGGTATTTGAAAAACAGTTGTTTTTAAATAACTTTGAAGTGAAGAGGCAATTTTCTGTAAGTGTTAAATTTCTAAGTTCAACAAATTGATCTCGAGTCACTTTTAGCCACGTTCTCTCAACAGTAGTCATGCTTACCTGTGTGTTCTTGCTTTCTTTGCTTTTTTTTTAGTGTTTTGACCTACATATTCATGATAGATGTTTCCTTGCCAAACACTGCTGCAACGAAATCTCCTCGTGTCCGTGAGTTTACTACCCGGATACTTGAAAATCTTAAACCCCTCATGGAAGCAGATGAAGAAATTCAGAATCACGTTATGGAAGAGAACGGAGTTGGTGAACAAGATGAGCGAACTCAGGGCATTAAACTCCTGAAAACTAGTGAGTTACTTAATGAAGTTAAGAAACGGGGGGTATTTTAGGACATAGTGATGGAGGTCTGCAAATCACACAGTTGCTGAACACAACTTCTCCCTCAGATTTGTGCTGCAGCAAGCTATTTGCTATTTCAGGGTTGAGGCTTATAAAGTCACCTTTCCAGGGTCAGCTTGCACTAACAGTATAGATCCAGTCTAATGTGTGAAAATCTCACAGGCCAGCCTTGCAATAAATTCAGTCTGTAACTTGTTTGGGGGTTATTACTGTTTTTATCTTAATCAGTAATCATTTCTTTCTACAAAAAATAGTTCTGAAGTGGTTGATGGCAAGTGCAGGACGGTCCTTCTCTACAGCTGTCACAGAGCAACTCGAGCTTTTACCCTTATTTTTCAAGGTATATGTTTTAATTACTCCTTAATTAGTCATGGTTGATTAAAAAGGGTTTTTATATATAAACCGAAGTTGTAAGGGACTTTACCACTGTTGGTTTTCTTTTATTTATATAATAAAAAACATGCATACTGAAGAAGCCCCACTTATTTTTTTTTTATGCTTATATATGTTTACAGCTGGTAATCCAGCCTGTTCAATGGTGTCCTGACAATAACGATTTGTAGGTGAATGCCCTGTGCATGTGTAACTTGGGGGGAGGAAGGGTTTGTTTAAAAAATCAGTGTATGCTGTTTCTATTCTGATACTTAGCTTTAGTTGTTTTCTTTTGTTACATGATTACACAATTATTTCTAAATGGTGGTACTTGTTTTTCCTGGCATCTCTGATCCTTGCATTCTTTCATGAATTTGGGTTATTCAGTGCTACATATCTGAAATAATACATATTAGCATGCTCCAGAGCATATGTCTGTCTGCCTGTAAACATCACTCAATTAGCCAATAATGATATCACCACAAAATCAAGGTTTACATATGTGAAAGTGAACTTGAAATACTGATAAAACATTTTCTCAGTTTTGCACCTATATCTAAAATACTAAAATAACTGGTTTTGATTCCAAAAGAATTGCAGTGGGGAGCCAGAGTCTTAACAGCACCCATTTAATCCTCCTTAGGAGCTTCAGGCTAGCCATACTGATTAGATAAGCACTATATGGTACAAGGAACAAGGATCTCTTGATTCTATTACTTTTTTTCAACAGCTTATTGCTGAGAATATTTCAACATTATATTTATTGTTTTTCCTAGTTAACTTAATCTTTCAGGATTACATTGATTGTATTTTTCCTAGACAACTGTCCTTTCTTGAGATAAAATGTTCTTTCAGGGTTTTGCTGTTAGCAATGCTTACTTACTAACACTAGCTTTTTTTTTTTCCCCTCTTACCTTGTTCTATAGATTGCACCAGTAGAAAATGACAATAGCTATGATGAGCTCAAAAGAGATGCTAAGATGTGTTTGTCACTAATGTCTCAGGGTTTGCTGTATCCTCAGCAAGTGCCTTTGGTACTTCAGGTGCTAAAACAAGTGAGTATGCTCTAAATAGCTTAAAGCTTCTCATTAGCTGATGCACTCTGTGGTGTTTTTGTTCTTTATACAATAGTTGTGATTTGAAGAGAATCAAATAGTGATTTTCTTAGAGGTGAAAGGAAAAAAATTATTAGAAGTTATTTTTATGTTCTTAGAAACAGCAAATGTATTTTGTTTTGTACTTCCAAACATTTAACCAATTTGCATTTTGATAAGAAATTGAATAGTACTTTAATAAATTAAAACTTGGTTCAGTAGTGGATCAGTTTAAGCCAAATATGTCTCCTGAGCATAACAATTCCAAGCCCTGTTTCAAGATGAGTCATCATATCAGGAGCTGCCCTGGGAGCGCAGCCGTTCTATAGTTCTACAGTGTGTTTATCAACTGATGGTGCTTTTGGAAGAACGACACAAATGACAACAGCTTGTTGGTTTGAATGGTTCATTTGGTATGCATTTTGTCATTGTAGAAATGATTATTTTTTTTTTTCACTAGTCGTTCAAGACTGATCTACAGTAGTAAAAGTACCTGTTGCAACACGTTGTTGTAAGCTGTGCACACAGCCGAGGCAGTAGCTGCGGAGTTGTGCTCCACGCTGCTGCCATGCCAGATGGTTCCAGTAATTTGGACTTCCATAAGCACTGGAGATCAAAGTAGAGAAGCCTGAAAACACTTGGCTTTCCAAATCCGTTGCGTACAATAGATATACTCCAGCAGAAGGGAATTGCTGGTGTGTTTACATCTGCCTTGTGACTGATCTTGGGAATGAATCAAAGGGAGAAACTTGCCTGCTTTGTCCTTTGCAGTGTTAGGTATCTGGTAAATAACAGTATGCTGGGGAAGTTAAGCCTGTAGTAAATTACTGTTTAAATAATAATTACATGCTTTGGAAATTTAAAGAGTGTATGAAACAAAAACTTGTGTATAACGGAAGTTATTTGCAACTGTCCCCACAAGCTTTTCCTACATGTTGTTGTTAGCTTTACACCAGGTAGCGGCTTTCTTTCACATGCTTGCTTTCTCATACTTACTTATTTATACTTGTAGACAGCAAGAAGCAATTCTTGGCACGCTAGGTATACCATATTAACCTACCTCCAGACCATGGTGTTCTACAATCTCTTTATCTTTCTCAACAATGAAGAAGCAGTCAATGACATTCGATGGCTGGTTATAAAACTCCTGGAAGATGAACAGCTTGAGGCAAGTAATTAATACCTTTTCTGAAAGGCTTTCTTTCACATGACTGGTTTCTTGCCCTCATCAAGTTACACCAAAAAGCTACTGGTTGTAAAATAACACAGCAAGTATTTCTAGCTTAGCAGTCGTCCTATTCTGAAAATATAATTAGCTTTATAGGATTTATTTCTTTTATATTCCGTTTTTTCTTTCAATATTTCTGTCCAGGAAAACGGCTGTTTAAGAAATACTTCAGTAGTGATTTTTAAACGTTCCATTTTTCTTCTTCAAGAGAATGGAGCATTGCTTCGTTTCATTCTCGGTTTAAGTACAGCTGAAATAGGGATACTATCATTTTAATATAAGTATTTGCAGGGATGTTGGTAGCAAATCCATCTTCCAACAAGGTAAAATGCTCCTGTGTGAAAACTGTAAAAGCACTATTTATTATTGTATAGGTCTGGTACTCAGTTATACATATCAGCTTATTATTGACAAAAATACTTTTTTTTAATACATCCAGCTCACAAAGGAAGTATTTCTTTAGCTATAAGTAGATTTTCCTCAGTTTTGTGATAGATGCATGCATAATAGGACAGAATTTGTCTAGCAGATGCTGCTACTGATGATGTTAGACGATTCAAAAAGATAATAGTTTGTAGGCTTACTTGTCAGTCTGACAAGTTTGGTGCATCTCTTGAGCTAGTGGTACTTCAGTATATGCAAATGGAAGGAAATAAAATGCAAAATTTTGTCTGTGGTACATGCATACGGTTGAAGATCAGTGTATAAATGCACAGTATGCTCTTCCAAGTGCTGTCAGGATCATAAGCTTGTTCTCGGGGAAAAAAAAAGTGCCTGATGTGAGTCATTGAGTCTTGTTTGTCAGGCTTCCAAAAGCTGGGGAAAAAACAGAAAATAACTTTATTCTGTATCACTGAATCACAGAATTGAAGGCTTGTATTAAATGATGTCAATTTAAGGATGTTTGATCATGTTCAAGCACAGTGAAGGATCTTTAGTGTTAACCTCCAGTCTGTTCCATTTTCCCTCACTATTATTTTCACACTTTTTTTGTGCTGTTGGCAAATATCAGTGAAATCCTTCTTTTGGGTGCTTGGGTGCTTCTTTCTAGAAGCAAGAGAAGATTCTAAAGTGTGATGCCCTTCTGCCAAAACAAAGATCCAGGTTTAGATCTTCCTGAAGCTACATGACAAACACTAGTTAGACCTGAAATGTGAACCTTGCTTCTGTGAAAGTGACTTGGAAATAATTTGAATATAGAAATTAAAATTTCTGGCTTAAAAGTTTGGCATTAAAATGTCTGTAAGTGCATGTACTACTCAAACACCAGCCCTGCCAATTTCCATCTTCAGATGAGGGCTCTCATGTCTTTATGTCACTATTTGGTACAGTGAGCTAGAAAGCAACGGCTTGCAATCCGAGATAAGTTGTTTCCTGCACCTCTCAGAACACCTCACAATCTCACAGAAGTCTGAAAAATACCTTTTATTCACTGTAATACAATTCAGTTGTTATAAATGTACAAAACGATTCCTCTGTGCTACAGAGATGCAAATCAAAAAAGCTTATCTGTGTTCATAACCACTTAGGATCATGTTGTTACCATGGCAGCTTTCACTTGTCTTTGAGAAGTAATCTTGTTCTTTCTTGATAGCCAGTGGCAAGATTGCAGTATCTTGCAGCGTAATTCCTACGAAGTTTTTTAATGCTGGATTTTTAAGACGAGAATCCCTAGCTTTAACTAGTATTTGGTGTCTTTACCCTGTGGAACTGAGGTTTCGGTTCTTGGATTTAAAGATCCTTTTTTTTTTTTTTCTTATTTTGATACAAAGATGCCAGACCTAATGATCCAGTCCATCTTGTTCTTTGGTTTAATACATAGTTGGCACTTGTAATACTGCTAGAATTACTGCTCTCAAACTTTCTGGTGATTTCACATTGTTTTCTAAAATCATTGCGACAGACCTCAGCAAATGACAATGGCAAATGATGGTGCTGGATGTCAGGTAGCAACGTGACAAGGATAGGAAGTGAACGTGGGTCACAGGACACTCTGGCTTCTATTGAAGGCAAACTTCATGCATCCAACTTGAAGCACAGGCATCTAGAATAGAAGAAAGCTGTCCTTTAATGGTATTGTGGGAAATTCTCCTTCTGAAGGTCAGAGGAGTGATGGAGCTGATGGAGTACTATGTGAGAGCTGATGTGACCCTGCAGCTGATAAAGGGCAACAGTATACAGTCCTGGAAAATAATGTCCCTGTGTACAGCAGTGTAACCACCAGTGAATGTCATGTCTAACTTGCACGTCGTAGGGGCAGTTGGAGAGAGCTGCAGGCAT
The DNA here is from genome assembly GCF_047716275.1 of Strix uralensis. Classification (NCBI taxonomy): domain Eukaryota; kingdom Metazoa; phylum Chordata; class Aves; order Strigiformes; family Strigidae; genus Strix; species Strix uralensis. Next base: position 135,310,414 of record NC_133974.1, read on the forward strand.
CATTGAGTTAGGGAAAGCATGTTTTGCACTAAGTAATTCTGTTCACTCAGAAGTAGAGGGAAAGTGGAAATGACTGTATTCAACTTGGAGTTATGGTTAAAGTGGTAGATGCTTTCAAAATAACTAGGGTTTCTCACAGTTTTCTCAGGCGTGATTTGATCTAGGAAGCTATCTGGGTAGGTGCTTCATATGTTTATATTTTTATAAATGTGTGTACTGAATACATAGCCCTCATGTCTTGATAAACTTCTCATATTGCACTGCAATATCACAGTAACGGGAGTATTTTCTCTTGGTGTAAGTAACCTCCTGCAAGTACTGCAGTTAGGTTTAGCTTGTGCTGTTGAGTGTCAGGGTTCTGATATCGTTGGTTTTGTAGACATGGGTCAGTTAATTCTGGTGGGGAAAAAAAAACCCCAAACTCCATACTTGGTTGGAAGAGTGTTCCTCTGCTGCTCCTCCGTAGCTGTTGTATTCTGTAGGTCCCCATGTGAGTGTGACCATCTGGACATGCAGTGTCAGGTGTGACGATGATGAGCTCGGTAATGTATGACTTTAAAGGCTTTGCTTATAGGTGCTCCTTGCAGCAAAGTGTTGCTTGTGGTTAGATTATTAATTTAGAAATGAAAGTGGTTTTAATACAGTGGATAGTGATGTAAATGAGTGCAGTTCCCTTGGGAGCTTGCTCACTTGGTAGCCAAGCTTCTTTCTATTCTGAGTCTTGCATTAGCACATCATGTTTCATTTAATAGCTTAGTTCTTCAGAGACTCACAAATCGCTGATAAACAGCACTGGCGGACTTTCACTGCCTGCTTCTTTATGCTATTAACAAAGTAGATCACGTTTGAATAATAGGTTGTAGAAATTTAAATGGAATGAAGGGAAGTCTCAAGAGCTTGTTGTTAACTTAGTGTTTAATTATTGCAGCACTTGCAGCTATACTTACTGCTTTGTGGAGGTTCAGAACATCATGTCCAAGGATATAATTTATTATAATCTGCTGCACTGCAGTCAGAGCGTTGGTAGGTGTTTGTACTCCAGACAGACAAATGTTCTGTTTACAGTTGTGTGTAACAGTATGTACTTACCAAAAAACCTGCTGACTGCTGTCAGGGGTTCAACAAGTTGATTGGGTTTTCAGGTTTGTAAACGTTGGGAAGTTTCTGTCAGTCTGCAGTTATGGAAAGTGGAAGTGAGTTTTGGAGGGACTCCAATTTAAATACGGTCTTACAGTCCTGTAACTTCATGGTTTTGGGAGATTTGAGTAGATGAGATAAATGAGTAATACTGATGGGTTACACTTGCTTTTAAAAGCAAGTGACGGGGTCGTCTCTGCTTGTAATCCACTAACAAGGTGTTGTGGCTGTTTTAAAACGAATGGAAAGGGAGAGCTGTATTTTGAGTAGTTTTGGCAATTAGATGAAAACTTAGTTTAGCCTTGTTCTTCAGGGCTTCTATGTTACCAAAGAGAAGAATATTTTTCCAACCTGAATGGCTGTGTTGATTCATGTAGTGAAAAGAACTGGCACTCAGGACAACAAAGTAAAGAATGCTGGAGGGTTGGTTATACAACTGAAGTGTTGACCATAAACAGCTGAAGTTAGTTGTTCTTGCTTATTAATCCAGCATCTGTTGTTTCAGAAAATTCTTGTGCTACGGGTAGAACAGGATCAGCTTTGCCTCATGAACATACTTTCTACCTTCTCCTGGAAGAGTTCTTCTGCTTTTGTCAACTCTAATGTCTCCATGTACATTGGAGGGGGAAAACTAAATGCTTTGGAATACAGTGGACTTTTTTTTTTCTTGGTAGAACTGATGTTAATATAGAGACTATTACGAACTTCGTAAAGCAGGTTGATTATTTGGGGTAGTGAATCTTCTCATTCAAAGGCTGTTTTTAAAGTTGTTGAAGCTTTTCTAGTCTATCATATATATGTCTTGACAATGGAGTTAAATTACATTCTTTGTTTGAGTAGTAGGTCACTGACAAATGACATGAAGGTAGTTCTGTATTACAATAGAACTATGTTTACTAGTTTGTAAAGAGCCATATAGTAAACTAGTCATAATTCATCATCTATGAGATGACAGAATAATATTTTGAAGACTTTTCTTGTGCAGAATTTGGTAACTTGGCCTGGCTGGATGTGCTTAAAAGCTTAGTAACAGCGTAAATACCTGTTTCTTGCTGTGTGTATATGCTTAGTAATTGTGGTACGTACTATCTCTGCTCTCTGCTTGTAGGTGAGAGAAATGGCTGCTACCACACTAAGTGGGCTGCTACAGTGCAACTTCCTCACAATGGATGGGCCCATGCAGACCCATTTTGAGCAGCTGTGCAAGATGAGGTTACCGAAGAAGCGGAAGCGAGACCTGGGTTCGGTGGTGGATACAATTCCTTCTGGTGGTAAGAGATGGCCTCAGAGACTAAAAACATGCATGTTGTTAGCAGGTTAGGAAGAAATAAGTATTTTGTGCTCCACTTAAATGTTTATTCTGCAAGCACTCCAGATGAAATAGGATTTGTCCTGTGGTTAAGCAATATTTAGAAAATAAACATATACCCAGAGAAACGTAAGGGCTGTTGCCCATGCAAATGTTTTTCCTTCCTAAGTGTTCATAAACCATCATGGCAAAGCACTTGTTTTGATGTACCTTGTTCTCTGAGTACATAGCGCAGATCCTAATCCCTGTTAAGTGCTTGGAGAATTTCATTTACAGCATAAATAATGTACAGGAATATGCTACTACTAAAAAAGCAAATGATCTTTTTTTATGATGTATTCCTACGTTAAACTAATTTACTAGTTTTCCAGAACTAACACTAAAGAGATGGCTCCATTTCACATGTGCACAGCTCACATGGTTAGAATGCAGACGAGGGATAGCTGTTTCCTCAGCAAATAAACTTCCTTGGCTGCCACAATGTAATTTTGTCCTTACTCACCTTACTTTTTATTTGTTAGCAGTGTGGGGTTTTGTTCTAAAAATACCCCAATGCAACAAACACACAGAAAACCCCAAACAAAACCAACAAACCAAAAATAAACATTAAAAAACAAACACCCCACCCCACCCCCCCAAAAAAACCACCCCAAAACCAAAAAAACCCAAAACCCACCCTTAATTGATCTTGGTTCCGAGCTTTGGTTTCTGACCAAACCGTGCATCTAAGCCACGTTCATTTGCTCCAGGACTGGGATTCCGTACTGTCAAATAGCTTTGGTATTTGAGAAAACATTCTGACTGCAGAAATAGGGAACAGTGGAGATGTAGTTCGTGAGCTATTTCTTGAATAGAGAGTGATTCTTTGAGAGAAGTAAGCTCATTTAAATGTTCATTAAGTGTACAGCAGTTGCAGAATAATTTTTTTACACGCTCTTGCATTTGAAATGAAAGAATCAGAGAATGAGTCTACGATTCTGTGTAAGCAAGCAGAAGCACTTTGGAGAGTCACACAATTGTGTGAATGTATTTGACTGCATGGTCTGTAGAACTATCTGGTTTGCTGTAGAATCTGGAGATCGATCTCATGTGGCAGAGCTTTTTGTTTTATTTTTTCAGTTCAGGGTGACTCAACACTAGTATCAGTATGTTACCCTAATGATATCACCTCTGTGAGATGTGTAAGCTCTCCTCAGTCATTCCCATCACTTGAGAATAGCCTGATTTTCACTGACAACCAGTTGTAAGTCTGTGTCGTGGAGCAGTGTCTGACACGGGGTGGTTGCTCGGTGCCAAGTGTAAACGAAGGCCCCTCAATTGCAGACTTGGTGAAGCGCCACGCCGGAGTGCTGGGGCTCAGCGCCTGCATCCTCTCCAGTCCCTACGATGTACCCACCTGGATGCCACAGCTCCTGATGGATCTCAGCGCCCACCTTAACGACCCTCAGCCTATCGAGGTAAAAAGAGCATTTTTCTATTCAATATAGCACATATCAAATATGCCTGACTCATTCTTAGTTCCCCTTTCCTAGAAAAAAAAAGGAACCTATTAAGAAACTTAGTTTCTGCTGCTTTTTATTAAATGGTTCCAAATATATTTTAAGTCGTGGATTGCTTTTCAGCAACTTCTGTGGTAGTTCTGTTCCTGCTTTCAAATTCAAAGCATGAACTGAAAGCTGCAAGAACTGTATCTATAATGAGGAAATAGTCTTTTTTTTAAATTGAAAAACGTCACTTTTGTGCATGCTATTCCAGAAAATATCAACCTGAAACAAAAATCACTCTGAAATTTTTAAAACAAGGTTTTATAAGCAGCCCTAGAAACAAGTTACTTAGAACTCTGAAGATTTTTGTCTTGTCTATTCAGTTTTGTTGACCTTGGCAGTTTTAACCGGGGTGCTGAGCTTATGGCTGAACAATTCCTTAGATGTGACAGACTTTGCTATGGTGTGCTTCACTGAATCGAGGAACTGAAGTTTTCTTAATTTAATAATAATCTTCACTATTTTAATAACAGAAGGTAGTTTTTCTCTGACTTTTTTCTTCTGTGCACCTGATGTGGTTTGTCAACTCTTTCTCATGTTTTGAGACCCAGACCATTGGTTTGAAATAACCCAAGGAGGAGGGGAAGAGCATTCCACTTACACTGTATGAGAATCTGTTCATTTTTTCAGACTCAAAATGGTGGATCAAAGATTTCTTTTTCTAAGACTGCTGGACTCATGACACTGGTCAGAAGACTAACCAGAACTGTAAAAATTAAAATACTGGAGGACTGGGCTGAATTCCCCAGGGTCCTTCTAACCTTGGCACCTGCTCAAACACTTGGCTCTACTCAGCAGTTGTTTCTGTTGTATTCGATGTTGGTTTTGTGACGGAGCTTAAACCATGACTGATGCAGATCAATACTGGTTGTCTCCTATGCAGATGACTGTGAAAAAAACGCTGTCCAATTTCCGGAGGACCCATCATGACAACTGGCAGGAGCATAAACAGCAGTTCACGGATGACCAGCTACTAGTGCTTACTGACCTCTTGGTTTCACCATGCTATTATGCATAGATAGGTAAGATGATTTGTTTTTACATAAATTGACCGAAACATCTGTCTTAGGAAATCTCCTCTAGTGTGGAGTGTAGGGAGGAATCCCTCACAACAGGGAAAAGGGCTACAGCCAAATGCGAGTCCCTTGCAGCTCCAGTGGTCTGTTGGGGATCAGATTTATTTTGGTTCAATCTTGTCCATCTTTCTGTGTGTGTCCCTGTATTACGCTATTGTTTTGCTAAGACACTTACACTTGTTTTCTTGAATATTGATGTTCCTTTTCTCCGTTTCCTGCCAGTTGGCTGCCTGTTAAAAACCTGGCAGTTTCACTAAAGGCAAGGTACTGGCTGCTTTGTACTTCTGATGGCTCTGAGGACTTTAGCCTGCCACCCAGTCCAGTGTATCATCTACACTTCACGATGGGGAGTGGCTGCTTCCAAACTGTTTCCTCTTCACATTATGGCTTTGCTACCAGGTCTCTTCACACAGGCATGTCCCCAAAGAGTGAATCCATTCCTGGAGTTTCTCTTTGTTACGCTACAAGGTTCTGGTCTCTATTGTCTTGTGATGTTTTGTGACAGTGTTCCAAGAGAAGTTTCAATTTATATTTTCATGTTGTTCTGTGGTAATAGCATGAGGCAGTAATCTTGTTTGGAGTTCTTGTTTTGAATTCTTTCTTCTTTCTTTCCAGGTTTCTCATGGGAAGATGAGGCTGTAGGAACCTTTCTGTGAAATAAAGGAAACTCAAAGAAATTTATCATGTAGAAAACTTTGCATTGGAAATCCCGATGCCTAATCAAAACCACTTCTAAATACAAACATAAAGACCTGGTTCTATTAAAACAGAATTTCCCCTCCCCAGGGAGCAGCTGTGGCAGCCCCACGGTCTCCTTGTCCCTGCGGTTGCAGAGCCTGACCGTGAGCTGATGGCAAGACCCTTCTCCTTGGCCTGCGTTAACATCAGTCCTGTTGCTGCTTTCCTGCACACGGTGACTTACACTGCACATTTCTGATCCTCTCTTCCTGACCTTGCTTCCCAGCTGTTTTCCAGCATCAAAGATATGCAGAACCACAGTGCTGCAAACCAGAATATTCTCAGTGAAGCTCTCCAATTCTGTTGATGCAACCTCTTAGCTAGTCAGCATACACCACCAGGAACCTATCTTCCTCAGAGTTTATTTTTCACTACTTGGATTTGAGTGCCCATCAGGTGACGGGCTCTGTATCATTCAGTTCACCTCAGGGCAGGATTGCCTTTTTGTATCTTCCTTGTCAAAATTGTAAATAGCTGATCTTCTCTGTGCAGTATAGATGATGGCAGGATGAAACATGGGGAGTGAAAGCTCTTGCTGCCTGGTCAGGTCTCCATAGATAGGTTGACCGTGTGTGGAATAAGTATCTGATTATCTGCATATTGTTAAGGGTGAAAGACAATGGGTGTTTCTACGTGGTTAGAGCCCACAGATATGGAAGGCTGGACTATCAGGTGATGGGTGAATTCACGGAATGAAGTGTATGCACAGTGTGGAAAGGCACGGAATGGCTGACTATTTTCAACAGCGTATTCTCATAGAGATTGTCACTGTTTGAGCAAGCGTATCTTGTTCGAACATTGTGGAAGCTCTGTATTTTTTTGCCTGCAGCTTTGTTCAGAGACTGGTATCTATTGGCTATTTAACAACATGTTTAATATGTGTTACATAGTTGTAAAGGACTGTATAAATTGTAGAGGCATTGCATTGACAAAACATTGTACAGTTTGCAACCTTTTACATAACACCATTGTGAGATTAATTTGTAAAGATTCATACTTAGATGTTAATATGGTAGTGGTTCTGGCTTTTGTATCAAATCAAATGCCATTATTAGTTTTTTAAATTATTTTCTTTAACAATATCTCTTCATGTCTGAAAGGCAGAGGTTTTGTTTTGGTTTTCTTGTATCTCATTATTACTATGTCTCATTCAGATTTTAATGCAACACTCGTGGCCATCTCTAAAAGCTGACATCACATATTCTGGTGTGGTAAGTTCATAGAATGTGAGGTACACTGAAATAATTCATCAACTGGTGTGTGTTTCAACTTCCATGCAACCCCCCGGGAGCACTGATACATTTCGAGTGATCTACCTGCTGAGTGTGTGACTCATTCCAAACTTCAAAGCACAGCAGTGTTCCTGGTGCAGTATTTAATGAGTGTCAGCACACAGATGTAACCACTGTATAGCGTAGTGCCAAAATTATGATTTCGATTGTGTACGTAGTTTAAGACCCAATAAATGGACTGTTTGTAACATCTGCATTTTCTTGCACTTCTAAAGTGGGATTTTGAGGCTACAATCTAAGGTTGTTGACTGTGGTTTTCAGTTTTTGCTGTGAGGCGTCTGTTTATTGTGGAATTTGGCAGTGAGTTAAGGCGACATTAAGGATTAATTAAAGATCTAGTTTTAATGGAAACTATTTTTTATATTTACATTAAAAATATCTTGTACCTGGTGAGGCTTGCCAAAGAAGTTATTAACTTCTGAGAAATACACTTAAAATTGGAGAAACTAGTTTGAAGTGGATGAGGTTTTGCTGATAGGATTAAGAAAACTTGAATAGAAAGTCTTTGCTGCAGAGAATCATCTTTAAAGTTGGTGTTGGCGGGTTAACTGATGTGGCGGATACTGTGTGCTGTGTTGCCTACACTGAGGGCAGCTGACTATAGGATCCAGCTCTGCTGCTTTTTGCTGCTGTTGGGAGTTTCTTTTCTTACATATCTACAGCCAAAGTGTAGCGGGAATTGGTTGCAGTGTTGAGGATCCAGTGCTCTCTAGAGAATCGTTCTGTCACCAGAGCTACGATGGCAAATGAGTAGGTGGTATTAATTCACAATAGCAGTTTATACATCAGCAATACATGACTTGATCCAAACAGATCACCCAGAAAATGAGTATCTCTTCAAAGTACAGTTCTACAGCATAAAATATACCTATAGTAGTGTGAACACACTTGTGCTAATTGACTTCTTGTGGATGAAAGATCGTTATTCTCCTATTCTGAGAATGTAGGAATAATTTGCAGTTCTTTATCAAATACCACAACTCCATTGCTACTTTTATTCCCTCTCTTTCCCCAAGCTTTATACATATGCGATGCGTTCTGAGCTTTCCATCACTTTGTCTTAGGCCTTCTCTTCCCTAAACCCTTAGAGATGAAACACCTGCAATACCTCAGTCTGGAGAGGGAGACGCTTCTAGTGTGAGAAGAGAGAATTTTTCCCCTTAAACGGTAAGGGAGGTGGAAAAATATGTTGGAGACAGTCTGGTAGCCCTGATAGCCTTCACTGACCCTGTGTCAGTCTGCACAAATCATTTCAGTGACCACCACTGTTGGAAGCAGCAAACAATGGCAGTGATCCAAGGCACAATTTCATTTGTTGCTGGTTGGTTCCTGCCCCCCCCTCCAGCTGCAGTGACTTACTGTTTAGTGACAATATTGATACTCTGTCTTGCTAGACTGTGAAGAACGGAGTGATCTCCCATACTTCCATAACCAAGTGGGTATATTTGTGATGTGAAAACCCGCTGAAATCACAGCAGAACCATGATGCTTATTTTGATAAAAATGTGTAAGAAAATTATCAAGTAGGCGAATAAGACTAACTTGTGCTTTTGAGTGGCACCACAGAGTCAGCATCGGTGGCCTGTGTTACTAACGAGTTGAGCTGATCTGTATGTGGGTTTTACAAAAAACAAAAGAGGAAAGGATACGAGGTTTCTGATACGATATGACTGTGTTGCTTTTAAGCCTGGGTATCTGCCCTCTGATCCTTCTTACTGCTTTCCGAGGCTGCTGGGTGTCCTGTGCTTGGTACACACAGAGGATGTCTCCTGTCAGTCTTCCAGTTTCAGGCATCCCCAGCATCGCACACTCCGTTCAGTCCTGCACTTTCTTCCACAGCTTCGACTTCCTGGGATCCTGCAGCAGAGGCTCCAGCTTCCTTGTTATCTGTGATGTGGAAAACACAATAATCTGGTAAAACGTAAAAGGGAAAAAAAACCCCAACAACTTACAAGTAGGAAGTGTTGTTGGCTGTTGTCCTTGCAAGATATTAACTTTAACCCTGCTGTGAATTACCAGCTAATCTGTTTTACGTTCTCACTGGCATCGTGCAGTAACTGGAAGGCAACTTCTGTGGATTTTCCCATCACAAAACGGTTGCTGTACGTGGTCATGTGGCTGCACAGGCTCCAGAGAAAGCAATTTCGGATAAGAAGGGGGGAATGTCACCTGAACCTGATGTAGACTTCCACGTTGTCTGCACGCTGAAGGTAACCACGCTCCAGGGAGAGGGTTTTGTGCTGTTGGTGGTGGTTGTATCCAACAAGGGACCCAGGGCACTAGGGCAGTGGTAGTTTCACGGTCTGCTGCAGTGAATTAGTGGTTTGGTTACAGAAGAAAATTAATCTCTCTGTGAGAGGAAGAATATTGCCTAGCTGTTTAAGGAAATGCACACAAATTACAAGCAAATTGTTGGTTTACAAGGAGGGTTTTTTCTCTCTTAATCAACAGGTGCTTCTCAGAGCTATTAAGGCATATTTAGAAGGGAAAGGCCATGAGGTGAAAGGAGGTAAAAAGAAGGTTAGTGTTCTCTGCCTGGGCAGAAGAGTTTAGTAAAGCAACCTTGAATCAAGGAGTTAGCTCGGCCCAGATAAAAGCTTAGGCTGTTGCCTACAAAGATAATGAGCAAAATTATCTTTGGTTTCTGGTGGATTAGAGCACAGTGCTTAGAGGAGTTGGCTTTATTCTAACAAGGCAGACTTTTTCAGAGGGTGAAAGGGAGAGGGAGCCTTGCTGGCCGTGATCCTTCTCTAATTCCAAATCAACAACTTCTTTCCACAAAAGGCTTGTGGAAGTTCAGCCTGCTTTCCCTGCTTGGGCTCTTAGCACCCTCACTGCTGCAGGCATTCTGTAGGAACAACCAGAGTAGATTTTGCTGCTAGAGATGGAGCTGGACCCCCGCTTCCATGGGGAATAGTGAGGCGTGCTGGGCAATAGGAGGTGCCATCATTTCTGGTTGGCATACTTAGCAAAAACAGCAGTAAAACCAGGAAATCTGTTGAAGCAGTAATTGTAGTCAGATTAGCAGTAAGACTAGGTAGAAGCTGAGGTGAGGGCACCCAGAAAGGATTCTGTTAAGAGCACCAGTTGCAAGCCAGGAGAGAATAAACAAAAGCTTTTATTTCTGTTTCTCTGGGTTAATTTCCCCTTGTATTATTTCAGCGTCTTTCCCCTACAACTCTGTTGTTAAAATCATAAGGTACTGTTCTTAGGCTGAGATGGGGGCAGGTTTCCACAATTAAAAGTAATTTTCAGTTTCTTGTAAATACCTGCAAAACTTGACAGTGTTGTAAAAAAGGTCTTGGGAACACAATTTCTCCTTATGCAGTAGGAACTCCCAAGACCAAACAATGTTTGAGGAGCTGGGTAGTACTAGAGAGCGTTGGGGTTTCTAATGAATTAGTTTAAGGAAAGGCTTAAATGCGCTCTAAAGAAGGAGTTAATATCCTCGTACCTTGTGCCAGGGGCTGTAAAAGTTGTTGCAATTATGATTCCGGCCTCGCAAAAGAGATGCTGCTGCTGCTGCTGCTCTGCTCCCCTGCCCCAGGCTCTGGCACTTCTTTCACAAAGGGGCAGGCCCGGGAGAGGCCCCGCTGTGCCCGAGGGGGTGCACAGTGTTCCTGCTCCCATGCAGATCTTACTTGCCTCGTCTCATGCCCTGGCTCCCCGAGTACAAACCAGCCAGTGACCTCCTGCTCTGGCCACCTCCTGCAGCGTTCGCAGGCTCTCTGCTAACGCCTGCGGCTGTCCCAGCCTCCCTCCACGGGCAGCGCCCAAGCGCCCTGCACCTTGTGCTTCTCTGCTGAAATGTTGGTGAGGCTCGCAGGCGGTAACAAGGAGAACACCTTTTCATTCATTTCAAGCTACAGTTAATGGCTAGAGAGGGGTAAAACATCTTTAGCAAAACCCAAAAACCACCCTTGCTCCTCATGGTCCTGCTAAACACTGCTTTAATGAAACGAGTGACAATCTAAACCTGTTACCAAGAGAAAAATGCAGACTTTTCTTTTGCTGTTGAGCACGTAACTAGTTCTCAAATAGCTACCTCGGTAAGGCCCAAGTCTTAGAGTTTTGACTCCTAAATCCATTTCTCAGCATCTCAGGTAGGGGTTTCAAAACCACCTAAGAGATCAGAGTTTGTCTTGCTAACTCCTTTAAACCCCACGGGTTTGCTAAAAACAATCCCATTAGGCATGTGCAGCCTTACTTGTGTGCTTCTACCTGCTAATCTAGTAACAGGGTATTAAAAAGTCTTAACTGTGCTCATCCAAGGCTGAACATTTGGCCAAATACCTCCTGGAATTACCTAGACCTTCCTACCACTTGGAGGACTCTTGTTTTGCACAATGTGTTACTACTCCGATGTTTTTGGGAAGTGACAGCACAGAAGTTGTCATAGTCTAGTGTGGACTTGGGCATCAGACCTAGTCTGAAACTAAGGCCCGTTTTTACACAGTCTTGCTTACAACTGAAGTGCGGTGCATTACCTGCTCCGAAAGAACCTGCATGTTGGGTGTGCATTATTTTCATGTGAAGAGAACAATCGTTGTTTCCTCAGCATTAATCACTTTGAAGTAAATCTATCTTGCATTAGGCTGATGTTTTGTCAGTCTTGTTTAATCATGCAGTTCACTGCACTCTGATGTTTATAAATAAGAAAATTGAAGGAGGGAGATCCCAGCTTGTCAATGAAAAAACAACTCACTAGGGCCAGGATTCACCCACAGAATTCAGATTACTCATGACCGGAGAACAAAAATATAAGTAACAGTGTAAATAAAAGTGATAGCCCAGCTGAGGGAGAACATAACTTAAAGCCACAGGAAAACATGGACATTGTATTTTTGGTTTTGGACCTTTTTCCTCCTGCTGTTTGGAAGTAGTTTAAGAACAAAACCAAGGCAGGAGGCCCCTGGCCTGGGTGCCCAGGCTGCGCAGCGCTGTTGCAGCCTGCATTCCCCTGCCACGCACCCCGATAACAACCCTGCAGGCAAGGTTCATAGGCCATGCTGCTGGGGGGGGAGTCAGAGGTTTACTAAAAAAATTATTCTTAGTTTTAGAAAGAAAGGCATTGAAAAATAAACTGAGCAGATAGTACTTTCAGATGTCAGCTGAGCATTCTTGTCACTGCCTTGATGGTTCTGCGTGATTGCTGGGGCTAGGGGAAGAGTATTAAGACAATATGCAAATTAGTATATAATGGGTATTTGTAGAAATGTACAGTGTAAGAAAAGTGCAGATGTGTAAGAAATACTGGGTCTGCTGTGTTTTCATAGCACTTCTGTGCCTTGTCTGGCTGGACTTTTGTCTCTTCCAGCTGCATTTCCAGTGCCTGACATGGAGGTGCCTTGGTTGTGCTGCCTGTGACAGCCTGTGCTGGCTCAGAGGACGTGCGCTGAGCCTTTCCTCGTCATGGAGCCTGTGTATTGCAGAAGGACAATTACTCCATTGGTGATAGGAGTTGGCAGTAAATGGATCAATAATGTTTACTCCTTCCCTGGCATATAGAAGGTCTTTCACCTTATGTCCTGTGCACCTGGGCACAGAGAAGCAAACAACAAGGGCTTCGCTCCCTCGCAGTTTGCCCAGGGAAGGCAATGCCAGAGTGCGGGCAGGGACAGCCACAGTGTGCAAACCTCTGCCTTAAATCTGGGTGAGCAACATGCTTTGGTTTGGGGCGGGTGTTTTGTTGGTGTTAAGTCAACATAGGGGAATGTAAAGGCCTTGAGCACCCAGCTGGTGCCTTGGGGCCGTGGTCCGGGCAGGGCTGTGCCATGGCTTGTAGCAGGTACCTGCTCTGCCCGGTCCCATCTGACTCCTGCGCTTCGCGAAGGTGGTGGGGCGAGGGTCGCGTGTGTCCCTGCCTGGTGCCCAGCAGTGCCCGGGCTGTCCAGCTGCTGCGGCCTGCGGTGTCCCATGGAGGAGGGAGGGTCCTCAGGGTGCTCCTCTGCTGCAGCCTGGGGTGTCCCATGGCGGAGGGAGGGTCATCAGGGTGCGCCTCGGCCGGCCGGGGCAGCATTGGGGACAGTGATGGGGAGAGAGGTGGTGGAAACCTCCTGTGGGCACCTCAGCATGAGAGAGATCTCGAGGGGCTGGAGCGAGGGCAGAGGAGGGCAACGAGGCTGGGGAAGGGCTTGGAGAATAAATCCTGTGAGGAGCGATTGAAGGAGCTGGGGCTGTTCAGTGTGAGGAGAAGGTGAGGGGAGACCTCATCACTCTCTACAGCTCCCTGAAAGGACGTTGTGGAGAGGTTGGTGCTGGTCTCTTCTCCCAGGGAATTAGTGACAGAACGAGAGGGAGCGGCTTTAAACTGCAACAGGGGAGGTTGAGACTGGACATGAGGAAAAAAATTTCCCAGAAAGAGTGGTCAGAGAGTGGAATAGGCTGCCCAGGGAGGGGGTGGAGTCCCCATCCCTGGGTGTGTGTAAGGGTCGTTTGGATGAGCTGTGGGGGGATGTGGGGTAGGGGAGAACTTTGTAGAGTCGGGCTGAGGGTTGGACTCGACGATCCCGAGGGGCTTTTCCAGCCGGATTGACTCTGTGGATGCGCAGCAGCCGCCCCGAACTGCAGTGGCCGTTGCGGCAGCGCCGAGCCCGCCGAGGAGCCGTTGGTGCCGCCGCTGTGCCGGGGCCGGTCGTGGAGCCCGGGGGTTCCCTCCCCTCGTGCTGCAGGACCCCTCCCCGCCCGCCCCCCCGCTCCCGCCGCTGCCCCCGGCCATGGGCGGCGGTGTGTGCCGCGGCCGGGCCCTGTGCGCGGCCGCCCCGCTGCTGCAGCCGCCCGCCAGCCCCTGCGGGGAAGGGGCCGGGCCGGGCCGCGGCGGCGCCATGGCGGGGCGGGCGGCGCCATGTCGGGGGCAGCCCTGAGGGAGCGGCGGCGGCGCGGCCGTGTGCGCGCGGCGGGCGGGCAGGGCGGGCTGGCGAGCGGGCAGGGCGGGCGGGCAGCCCCCGCCTCGGTCCCGCCTCGGCCGCAGCCGCGCGGAGGCGGCGGGCGGAGATGAACGCGTCGGGGCGGCTGCCGGCGGGGGGCGAGGAGGAGCCCCCCGGCGCCTCGCTGCTGCCGCTGGGCGGGAACGGCAGCGCGGGCGGCGGCCCCGGGGAGCTGCGGGAGGGCGCCCACGCCGCCACCCTGGCGGCCTGCGCCTCGCTGCTGGCCCTCGTCTTCTGCCTGGGCTCCTACGGCAACCTCATCGTCCTCCTGTCCTTCTTCGACCCGGCCCTCAGGAAATTCAGGACCAACTTCGACTTCATGATCCTCAACCTCTCCTTTTGCGACCTCTTCATCTGCGGGGTGGCCGCCCCCATGTTCGCCTTCGTCCTCTTCTTCGACTCGGCCCGAGGCGTTCCGGGTGCTTTCTGCTTCACCTTCCACCTCACCAGCTCCGGCTTCATCATCATGTCTCTCAAGACGGTGGCGGTCATTGCCCTGCACCGCCTGCGCATGGTGCTGGGCAAGCAGCCGCACCGCGCCGCCTCCTTCCCCTGCACCCTGCTCCTCACCCTGCTGCTCTGGGCCACCAGCTTCACGCTGGCCACCCTGGCCACCCTGCGAGCCCACAGCTCCCGCCTCTGCCTGCCCATGGCCAGCTTCGCCAGTGGCCAGGGCAAGATCATCCTCTACCTCTACGTCACCGACTTCATCTGCTGCGTGGCCGTGGTGTCTGTCTCCTACGTGATGATCGCCCAGGCGCTGCGGAGGAACGCCCAGGTGAGGAAACGCCCGCCCGCGGGCACCTGCAGGCCGCAGCCCTTCGCGGGGCCCGGCGAGGCCGTGCCAAGTGCCGTGCCCGCCTTGTACCGGAACCAGAGCCACAGCAAGCCGCAGCACGTCCAGCCGCGCGGCTGCGGCAGCCCCCTTGGGCTCCAGCTGGTGTCGGCCGTCAACCTCTCGGCGGCCAAGGACTCCCGGGCGGTGGTGACGTGCGTCGTCATCGTGCTCTCTGTCTTGGTCTGCTGCCTGCCTCTGGGCATCTCTTTGGTGCAGGACGTGCTGTCCAGCAGCGGTGGTTTTGTTCTCTACCAGTTTGAGCTGTGTGGATTTACCCTCATTTTTTTCAAATCCGGATTAAATCCTTTTATATATTCCCGTAACAGTGCCGGACTTCGGAGGCGAGTCCTGTGGTGCCTGCAGTATACAGCCCTTGTCTTTTTCTGCTGCAAGCAGAAGACGAGGCTTCGGGCCATGGGCAAAGGCAGCCTGGAAGTCAACAGGAACAAGTCGTCCCACCACGAGACCAATTCAGCATACATGCTGTCTCCAAAACCTCAGAAGAAGCTCGTGGACCAAGCCTGTGGTCCCAGTCAGTCCAGGGACAGCGTGCTGAGTCCCAAGGCTTCTGTGGGGCACCAGCACTATGCACAGAGCAGCTCCACCCCCATGAACACCCGAATTGAGCCCTATTACAGTATCTATAACAGCAGCCCCTCCCAGGAAGTGAGCACCCCCAACAGCTTACAGCCCGTGAACTCGACGTTCGGGTTCACCAAGTCCTACATTGCCATGCACTATCACACCACCAACGACTTGGGGCAAGACCACGACAGCGCATCGACGAAGCAGATACCAGTGCCCTCGGTGTAACTTCAGAAAGGGTCCTGATGGGCCTGAGCGGGGGTCCCCTTCTGTGCTTCTGTTCATGATGGTTCTAAACGATATGGTATCGCTGTACTGCTGCTAATTAAGAAAAATGCCACTACTGTTAATAGACAACTATTTGCGTTTAAAGTGAATACGAGGATATTGCTTCATGACATCTGGGGTTTCTGCGGCCAGTCAAAAAGGGCAGTGTGTTAGGTTTGTATTTAAAGTTGTTACATGAGGGTGTTTTTGTTACTAAATTTTATGGTTGGACAAGAAAAAAAAAAAAAGTGTTACAAGATTGGGTACATCAGGAGGCAGAAGATCTCAGAGAACAGCCTGAGGTTGCGCCAGAAGTATTACCTGTTAAATTGCATATTTGCTGAGTTTTCAAGAAGGAAGAACTGGGAGGATGTTCGGTATTGTGATACCTAAGTTTGAATTCTTCCTGTTGCAGAGGGTTGAAAGAATCAGTGGTGTTTTGTTGTAGCAAATGTCACTAAAAAGTTCTTTCTGTTCGGCGGATGAAATCCTGGTTTCACTGAGGTAAATGGTAAAATTTCTGTGAACTTCAGCTAAAATTTAGGATTTAAGTCTCGGCTTCCTGAAGCAGGACAAGGCACCTTACAAACAGTGTTATGTTGCCACTGGGGAAGTGTTACAGTGTAATAAACCTCTGAAATAATATATATTTTAATTTCTACTCTACGTTTATTTTAAGGATCAGTGGCGCTACGTATCCCAAAATAATCTATTTGGACCGGTATTTTACATCTGATAGAAACAACTGTGCAATACCCAATTATAAGTTTTACTTGAGGCTAAAGATGAATATTGCAATATTACAGTACTGATACTCTGTTAGTAATGCAGTCACCTCTGGAATTTTTTAATTCGTAAACTGTTACACAAAGAGCAGTGTTGCTGGTTGCTTTTTTGTCTATGACTTTGTATAAAAGCAGGAATTACTGGGATTTGGTTGTGGTATTCCTGACAGGTAGAACTGACCGCTATTAACATTTTTAAAAACAGAATGGCCACATAACAAGATGATTCTGAGTTTTTGAGGTTCTCTTAAGTCCAACATCAGCTTGATTTAAGGATTAATAATCGACTGACAAACTTTATCTGTTGGTCTACACAGTGAGCAAATAACAGAAGTTAAATATTTTTGCTCAGAAGTTAAATATTTTTTTATAAATCCTACCATTGACATCGTGTCACATGTTGTGGGAAATCCTGATGAAATGGAATGATTCAGAGGCATTTGAACTCCTGACAATTATCGCTTTAACTGGCCAGATCTTCTCAAAACCAGCAATCACCCTTTGACTTTCGACAGCCATAGTATTTCTGAAATAATTGTGCCACAGACTTCTGCTCCTCATTATGGGAAAACACCATATCTTGAGCAAAATGACAGTCATGGGAGGATGATTTGTTATTTTGGAAACAAAAGACATTCACATCACTGCCGTGTGTGAGGGGTTGTGTGTTTAGGCTATTTGTTAACTAAACTATTTTCAAGATTTTCCTGGAAGACTACTACATTATGAACACTGTTCATTGTTTAACACTCTGAATTTTAATTAATTTTGAATAATTCAAGACAGCTTTCTTGCAATAAAATGGATGTGAACAACTTTCTAATACAAATGTAAAATTGAAGTTATTTCCATAAGTCTTTTCTCTCTGCCCAGATATTTTTCGCTACAAACAAATGACATGGTTCTTTCTAAAGTAACTATAAAAGATGACTAAAAGATCTGTCTTGTTTGTGTTTTCTGTCTTTGCATTTCTCTTCAGTACAAAGCATACTAATTTGGAGGGATTGACCAGGGTATCTGGCAAAATAAGGGGCGGCCTCAAAGAAAGCATCA
This sequence comes from Strix uralensis, assembly GCF_047716275.1. NCBI lineage: Eukaryota > Metazoa > Chordata > Aves > Strigiformes > Strigidae > Strix > Strix uralensis. Next base: position 135,327,964 of record NC_133974.1, read on the forward strand.
AGAAGCTTGTTGGAAAACCAGCTGATGAATGACTTGGGGCTGATCTCACTAACGAGTGAATTCTGGTTCTCTACAGGAAGAAAAATATTTGAAAGATTTTATAATCTATAGTCTTTTTAAGTCATAGCTCTTACTTTGTGGTCATAAAAGTTGACTTTTCAGCTGGTGGCCTGTAGTGTTGTATTTTTTATCCTTTATCTATAAAACCTAAAATCTGTGAATCCCAAATAGTTTTAAACAATATCTACACGATCTCAAAAAGCTGCTAAAGAGTGTTCAACAGTTGGGCACCGCCTCAGAATTTCTCAGACTAGAGATTAGAGAGATTTCTGTAAGGTGTTACACGTTTTTTTTGAAGTCGTAGAGCTGACCTGCCTTAGTGGTGAGGCTTCAGCAAGCTGGGGAGGGCAGGATGCGAGAACTGGACAGCTGATAGTTGAGAAGGATCAGTGCCTAATGATCTTGTGCCATCTTGTGGTATTTTATGGTATGCATGGCTTAGGTAGGTGGTTTATCACTTGTTAGGAAAGCTGTGAAAATTCTCTCCTGTGTAATCCTCAGTACCCCTCCAGCTGCAGCACAGGGATAACCAGTGAAGGGACTCAGAAGGCCGAGGGCTGTGCTCACCCGCACCGTTACCTCTTCCCCTTCTTCCAGGAGGCAGCGAGGCAGAGACGAGGCGAGGTGTTCACGGTGGGAGCAGAAGGCAGGCAGGGTAATGGATTACAATAACAAAACCCTCTTGCAGGGGTTACGGTGCAGTCCTGTGGAGGTTTTTAGGTTTGCCTTCAGTCTGTTTTGAATGGGGTGTCTTACATTTTTTTTGTAAAGTATTTAAGAGGGGTGTGTTTGCACTGGTGCCGCAGGTGGGTGGAGGATTACAGCAATGGTCCCGCTGGTGAGCGCTGGCAAGCAATTGTGCTGGTGCTGCGCAGACCAGGAGCAATGCCCCAGCTCCCTGTCACCACTCAGCGGGCTGGCAGGCAGCCGGCCAGTTAGAGAACAGGAAAATAATTCTGTTTTCACAGCAGTCAGCAGACGCGACTCCTCAGGCTGGTCGGGGAACGGTGGGTGTGCGCACAGTACAGAGACCTCTCCGTGCATGGAGGTGGTAGAGGAGGGCAAGTCCTGCTCTGCTCCTCTTCATTTGCACCGGTGTAGAACTGGAGAGTCGGCACCGGGGGACAAAGGCAATTTCAAAGTGCTTCTGGGGTTTGTGAGCACCGGTTCTGTCCTGCGCTACAACTGATGCTGATTGCTTGGACTTGAATAGCTCGCTGATTATTGTCGACTTCAAGCACTGCGCCTTGCGGGTTCGGTACCCTGAAGGTTCATCAGTACCGGCAAATTGACTGAAAAATGTCATTTGTTATGTCCTAATAAATGCTGACAACAGGTCGTTGACAATTCCTCTTTGGAATGGGTTTATGTTCGCTGTTAGAAAAACGCTCTCACTCATTACAGAGCCTGTCCCTGAACCTTGGTTCCAAGGCTCAAAGGTGCTGCGTGCTGCAGGGTGGGGTTTTGCCTTTTCACTGGGAAGCAGCACAGGGAGGGTCAAAACCATGTGCTGCTCCAGCTGGAGCTCTCCCTTTCAAATACATTGCAGAAGGGGTGTATTTGCTGATACCTCCTTATGTTTGTTTCATGTTTGCCCTTCTGCTATCAAATAGGTGTTAGTGTTGTCCTGTCACAGCAGAGTTAATTCATTTTCAGAGTACAGGCTTCAAACGTGCTGTCCCATAGGTTGTACGCAGACGCTCTGCGTGCCCGGGGCTGGGTGATCTGCTGCTAAGTCGCTTGGGTTTGCTCATCTTAGGAGCAAATCTGCATTGTGCTACACTAAATGATTTGTACTCACCTGGGATTTATCTTCCGTCACAGTCTGTTGATTTTTCTTGAAGGTCAAAATTAGATCTGCTGAATTTTTTTTACTTTTTCAAATACAATTAATAAAATCATTAAGTGGCACTAGGCGATGACAAGGGCTATGCAGAGGCAGCACTGAATTCATTTGGAAATGGGTCAGGGTGATGGTGTCAGGTGGCACTTTCCTAAGTCTAAATAATAATATACAGAACTTCCTCGCTTCCTCTTCAGAGATCTATAATAACAGTGTTTAAGTAAAGCGCACAGCAGTTATTTAACAGTAGAGACTGACATGCTCAGCTGGCTCTTCTTTGATTGTTGGGTTGTATATGTTAATTTGTAATTATAAAAGATTTTAAAGTCTGATCTCTTCCACCACTTACTTAAACAAAATGATGTAGCAGCCTGGATTTGCAATTGCATCTCTCAGATGGCTACATTGAGTAAATCTTTAATCTTTTAAACCACAGAAGGAAGCTGTTACCTGCGTACCATCATGGTTTCATTTTTCTTACACGTACACAGCGTGTGTCCCCACCTTAAGCTGTACTAGAACTGAGAATCGGAACTACAGCTTCACCTGTGAGTGATAGCACTTTTCACTGCAATAATCTCAAAAACCAGTGAGGACATGCAGTGTGACTCGAGCTGTTCTTCCTTTCAGGTGACATCTACAGCATTTTAAGAAATACTGGAAAGGGCTGAAGAAAATCAAGCACCCAGGACGAAAAGGCTGCTGATCAGTGCTCGGGCCTCAGCTCTTTGGGTGATGGATTCTTTTATCAGACGGAATAATGCTACAGACCTGCTAGTGACCTCTCCCGGGACCGATCCGTGACAACCCCCCATCGCAACACAGCAGCCGTGGCAGGAGGTAAACACAGAAATTTTATTTGACCACAGACTTCCCCGGCGCAACCTTTACACGTTCTTGTGCCTCATTCCATCTCATACACCTCCTGAGCGGGTCCATTCTCTGCTCTCACAAGTGGTTCGTTGGTGGTTTTTAAGACAGCTGCTAGCTGGTGCCAGAACATTTTCTGCTTGTGTTCCTCAGGGCTCCACTTCAAGTAGGTTTTCCTTTTCAGCAGTTTCCTGAGCTTGCTGAACTTCTGCGGCACGCTGTTGGGTGGGAGATCTTCCAGCACAATCATGATGAGGGAATCCTGATTTTCGTTCAGGACCCGGTGTTCTGCAAAATACAGTTCATACTGACACCAGCAGCTGTTTACAAAGCTGGGAGAGAGAACAAAAAGGACTTTATGGCTGTTCTCTATGCAGTAAAAAATGTTACCAAGTATGGGATGCCCCGGTTTGAAATCCCTCTCGTGGTAACATATCTTGAATCCATCGGTTTCCAGTTTTCTCAGTAGATTCTCTTTCGTCCAGTTGGCATCTTGTTCGCTGTATGAAATGAAGGCATCGAAGGGCTTGTTTTCTGGCCTCTTCTCGTACTGCTTCCTCTTCGCCATGCACCAGTACCAACCCATCCTCACGTACCACAGCCCGTCGAACCGCCAGCATAAGCCTGTGAAGGTCAGAACCACCAGGATGGCCGCGCAGGCGGTGATGGCCATCTGGATGCCCAGGGAGCAGCGCAGAAGTGTCAGGTTGCTGCTCCCCACCAGCGAGCCCCTTCTGTCTGGCGGGAAGCTGCACCTGAGGTTTTCTTTGCCGATTATCTGCACACGTGGGTTGTGGATATAGACATTTGTGAACCAGTACAAGTCACAGTTACAAAAAAAGTGTTTGCCTTGAGCGCTCAAAACATTCAAACTCGTTAACTGGCCAAAAGTGTCCTCCACTATGGTAGTAATGGCGTTGTCACTGATGTCTAACTCAACCAGAGAAGCTGGGAGCGAGCCACGCTGTAGGAAGGAGATCTTATTCCCTGACAAATTAAAATATTTCAGCATTGGAAGAGATTTCCCAAAGTGGTCAGGGAGTTCTGAAATGAGGTTGTGACTGCTGTCCAGGGTAGCGAGCGCAGAAAGGTGGCTGCCAGGTTCCAGTCTGGTGATGAGGTTTCCAGAAACATTAAGATACTTGAGTTTCCCCGGGGCATCAGTTAACAACAACATGTTCAACTTATTTTTGCTAATATCACATTTCGTTAAAGTCGATGGGAAATACTCAGGATGCATAGCCGTAATTTTATTATTTTGAATATTAAATATGGTTAAGTTGGAGAGAGATTTAAAGCTAGGGGGTATTATTTTAATATCGCTGTTGCTTATGTCGAGATGCTGCAGGGAGGTAGGTAAGTCAGGAAGCACAGAAATCCAGTTGCTGCTGAGATCCAAAAATATTAATTCTTCCATTGTGCCAACAAACCACTCTGGCAGTTCTACAATAGAGCAGTTGGACATTTTCAGGTATTTCACTCTCTTGGGAAGGCTTTCGATGGGTGTCCCAGCCTGGTTTCTGACCAGTGAAATGGCATTAATACGTACAGTTCCAGGGGGAACCGTGGGAACTGCATCTGGGCGTACAGTGTATATGAAGTGATTTCCTTGAACGTACATGTGTTCTAAGTTAAACATTTTTTTAGCAAAATTTGGGGGTATTTGACTTACGTTGGTGAAGGACAAATCGATTACCTTGATGGTTGAAGGGAGACACAGCGTGTCCAAGCTGTTTATGGGATTGTTGCTAATATTTAAAAACCAAAGCTTGCTGAATGGGAACTTACAGATCGCCTCAACATCTAGAATGTTAATTGTTAATTTGTTGTAACTGGCATCGATAGACTGCACGTTTTTCATTGGCAAAAACAGGATGAACAGGGACAGAAGATCCATTTCCAGGTCACTGTGACTAATGTCAAGCTCCAAAGTACTGTCCAGCTGAACTTGGCAGAGATCCGGATCCAGTTTTAACGTCAGCTCTTCCTCAGAGAGTTTGCTGTGTGACAGGTTGAGTACCCCGTTTATTGGTGCTGTGCAGAAATCAGGCCCCGATGTGGCTGTTGGAGACACAGTTACGTTTTTCTCTGCTCTTGGAAGAAGATTCCCAGTACTTCGTCTGAGCCTCGAATTCACATTTTGCAGGACAGACGGACCTCCCGAACGTGGCGGCTCCTCGGCGGATGCAGAAGACTCCAGAGCAGCCTCTGAGGATTTCTCAAAATACTTATAAAGCTGCAAAGACCCCGAGGCTTTACTACTGGGTAAGAGCTTCAGGTGGGGTGGAAGACCTGATACAAGAAGTTTCTTATCATTAAAGGATAAATTCACAGAAATAAGGCTGAGCAGGCTCTCAAACGCACCAGGTTCAATGTCCTTAATCTGATTGTAGGAAAGGTCTAAAACTTCCAGCACATCAAAACCTTCCAAATCTCTCCTGGTTATTTTTTCAATTATGTTATGTGAGAAATTGAGAGCTCTTGCTGTTTTTGGAGCTTGTGCTTCTGATAGAGAAGAGAGGTTTAAATAGGAGTAGTTATAAAATGGGAAGACATAGGCTGGAGTTCTCAGAGTTAGGAATCCATTTGCTCTGCTGAGTAAGAAAGAAATGAGGTAGAAATGAAAGCTTCCAACAAGGATCCTCATCCTGGAGAAAAGAAATGTGAAATCCATCATTATAATAGGCTCTATGTTAATGAATACCCTTAAAAAACCCGCCATCCTGATTTACTGGCAAGTACAGAAATTGTTTCATTAGTTGTATGTATTAATCCCTTTTTGTCTACATAAAAAAATACATCTTCATTATTATTTTCAAAAATGCAATGCGAAAAGGTGGTGTTGGAGAAAGATTGGAAGGAGAGTGTTATTCATTTCAGATCATTGTAGATAAAGTCTGAATGATGTTTTTTCTGTTTTGTTTTGTTCTGGTGGTTTTTTTTTTTTTTTTTTTAAATTGCTTCCCCCCCCTCCATCCCCCCAGGCAAGTAGTGTGCAGCCTTCACAATAGCATTTCTCCATTGCGTAATCTGATAGCCGCTGCCTGGGACTCAGCTTTTACATCTTTCATCCTGGGTCACAGCAACAGGTGAGTCTGACCCATCCAAAACCTGTTCAGCCACTGCAATAGCGAGTTCAAGAGTAACGTGGCAGGCAGCTCCATGTAACTGTGTGACCACGTATCTTCTTGTGATCCCACCCCCTTGGTGGTTTGCTCTCTGCTAAGAATTGACCAGTGACCATTTATTTAGCCTTACCTATCTGAGCAAGGAAAAGAGTGAGTTTGCTTTGAAGTAGGATATCAGGGGCTTGTATGAGGCAGCCTGTACCAGGAGAGGTCACTGCCCGGGCATCGTTCATCTTTGGAGGCTTCCCTTTGCCTGGTAGCATCACTGCCCGCTTCCTCTCCTGCCCCCAGGTCTCTCTGTTACTACTTTCCTGACACCCCTGACCCATGTCTTGTCTTCATTACCTTCAGGTGTGCATCTGGTGTTACCAGAGTCCCCTGTGCTGCCCGCCAGATGTGGACCATCAAGAGAAGGGACCCCAAGGACGTCCCGGCTCTGTGCCCTGGCCCCTCTGCTCCAGCAGAACCCCACCAGACCACCCTGCATCCTGCCCTCACGCCTCGCACCGAGCAGGAATACCCTGCAGCCAGAAGCCCAAGCCCCCAGGGGTAAGCAAGCCCCTCTGGGCATCACAGAATCACAGAATCATCTAGGTTGGAAAGGACCTTGAAGATCATCTAGTCCAACCATTAACCTAACATTGACAGTTCTCAACTCCACCACATCCCTCAGCGCTATGTCGACCCGACTCTTCAACCCCTCCAGGGATGGGGACTCCACCACCTCCCTGGGCAGCCCATTCCAATGCCCAACAACCCCTTCTGCAAAGAAATACTTCCTAAGAGCCAGTCTGACCCTGCCCTGGCACAGCTTGAGGCCATTCCCTCTTGTCCTGTCACTTGTTACTTGGTTAAAGAGGCTCATCCCCCCTCTCTGCACCCTCCTTTCAGGGAGTTGTAGAGGGCCATGAGGTCTCCCCTCAGCCTCCTCTTCTCCAGACTAAACCCCCCCAGTTCCCTCAGCCGCTCCCCATCAGACCTGTGCTCCAGACCCTGCACCAGCTCCGTTGCCCTGTTAAAAGCATTGCAGATTTGAGGCTGGAAGACAGCTAACAGCTCCCTGCAGTGACCCCCCCCTCCCCGTCCCTCGTGCCCCGCTTTACCTGCTCTCCTGGGTGCTGCTCCCCCGCTGGTACCTGCCGCCGCCGCTGCTGCCTTTTATAGCAGCGGGAGGGAGCGGGGGGGGGGCCGGGACACCACCGGGACCAGCCCAGCCCCGCCGGGACAGGCGGCATCTCGCAGCCCTGCTCCCCTCGGGGCGCCTGGCGGAGGCGGCTGCAGCCAGAGATGCTTCTGCCCAGTGCGATCCGTGAGGATTTCCCCATCGCGCTGGCGCCTCTTGCTGAGCAGAAAATCGAGAGTGGAAGTTGCTCGTTGTAACCCTGAGACGCTGCGGGGGGTGTTGGCCCGCGGCGCCGGCTGCCTGCGCTCCTGCCTGAGCAGCACAGCGAGGCTCTGGAAGCACCAAGTGTGACCACAGCGTTATAAAACCGATGGACTCCCGCCATGGGCTTCCCGGGGGTGTTTCCTACGCCGGGGAGGTTTCGGATCGGACTCTCTTGTGTGTGCACACGAGGGCTGGGGTGCAGCAGCGCTCCTGCGGCGTGAGCCCTCGGACCTTTTGTGCGATTGAACTCGGGGGAAAACAAATAACAAGAGATTTGCTCAGTGTTTGTAGTGCTGCTTTGCAAGATGCACCCTTTGTTTACAGGTGGTTTGATTCGGGATGCCGACAAGGCGGGGTTCAGCGGATTGCACAAGGTGTAGAGCTCTGTCATCTGCGCCGCTTTTTCCGCTGTTGATTTTTTTTTTCCACTCTTTTGTAACTGCCGGTGACTGGAAACTCTTGCGGTAGCCCAGAGGCTGCCCTGTCCAGTCCGGAGGGGCTGGAAAACCCCAAGGTTGTTTGTGCTCCATTTCTAGTCTGACTGGGCACTTTTCTTCCCTGGCAGGTGCTGGGAATGGCCCCGCAGTCATCTGTTCTTCAGACAGATCCTGACTTGCTGTAGTAGAAGAGACAGGAAATGAAGAGTGTTTTGGACATGTCAGGAAAGATTCTTGCTCCTGCTTTCCACTTGGGGTGACCCCCTGTAGACAGCCCTTTCTGCCCGATGAGTCTTGCTTCCTTCATGTAAATACAGCTGTGCTGCTCTTGAAATGATGTCTGTAGTTTCCTCTTCAGGAAGACGCAGCAGCTGCGTTCTAGCACAGGGCCCATCAAACTGCGCCTCTTCTGCTGGCCCGGAGAGTAAATCAGGGTTGGAGGTGACAACGTGCAAAAAGAATATTTTTTAGTACCAAAATGGTTATTCTACCAACACGCTGTGCTGCGTTATTCTAACATTAGTTTTCATGCAGCATATGTTCTGTGTATTCATTTCCCCCCCCCCCTTTTTTTTTTTTAATTTTTGAAGGCAACCTCTTATTTGGGGGACTGTGGAGGAGGAGAGGCACGTGAGAAAGGTCTGGGTGAGTGAGTAGGGAAAGTAAGCACAGTGTGGCTGAGAGCAGAGTCGAGGCAGGGTTGTGGTTCCCCACAAGGACTCAGTAAAGAGATTTCATTGCTAAAACAGGTCGTCTTCCACTTGTTCACTGTCTCTCTGCAGGGGATATTTATTTGTGCTGGAAATGTAATTTAAGGGAGGAGAGCTGGACCTGTGCAAGACGTGCTCAAATCTGGAGAGATAAGCACCAGCCTCCAGGAGACCAGACCTCAGAGGAGCTTCTCTGATTAAGGTGGGCTTAGATTTGGGTGCTGGATAAAAGCTGTAACTCCTATCTTATACCTATACAAAAGAAGATATTTATGACCAGGAAATGAACTCGTCTGCCTCCGCACAGGGAGAGGGAATAATACCCCTCATTTCTCCACCATTTGAGAAAATATTGCCAAGACTGATCGTTTTATTTCACCCCTTCAGCTAAGTGAAACTTCCCAGGGGCTGTCTCGCCTTGCACATTGAGCCACTGACTCCGCTCAGCCGTGTCTGTCAGCTGTGCAGATGTCTTACACAAATATTATCTCTGCTTTTTAATCCAGTCTGGCAGCTAATTAATAATGTGCGACTTGAAATGACAAATAAATATGAGCTCTAGAATGAATCCCTATTGTCTGAAGTCTAAGGGCTGCAATATTGAACAGTGTCTTTGAGGGGAAACGCAAGTAAAGACATAGCAACAGTGACATGACTTCTACAGAAAATTCTGATTTCATTTTCTGGTATTCAGTCAGCGGGTCTTGGCAAGAGGCGAGCGCTGCCGCTCTTACGCGGCTCTGGGTCGTGCAGGAGGAGCCTGCGGGTGAGTTCACTGGACAGGTAAGCTGGGGCTTTGTTAAGTGCTTGTTACTGGTGTTGGTTCTTTCTGTGTGGACAAATTCTGTGCTTTGGGACCTAAACCAGCTCATTCTTAGAACTCTTCTCATAGGAGTAAATATCTCAGGTAAGTGGCACGTTTCACTTTCCCGAATCTACTCTCCTCTGATGTAATTCCCTTTGACTAATTGCAGGTGATATCAGTACAATTGCTGCAAATTTGCTGTCTGCCATTCACATTATTTTCCACGTTGCTGATTCTTCAACGAGCATGGACACAACTACACCTCTCCGTCTGAGGAGCAAACCTGCATAAGATCTCTACGCAGACCAGCACAGAAACCTGCGGCCCTCCAGTTCTGCTTTCCGCATACCAGAAGAAACTTGTTTTTCCCTGTTTTTGGTAGACAGGTTCCTGCACCCCAGGGCTTCTCTGGGAGAGGGTCGAAACAGAAAGTTATTCTCAGATGCACATTTCTTTCAGATTCAAATGTGTTAGAACATAAAATTATGTTGCAATTAATCATGTCTAGCAGTATTAACTTGTGGTCTATCATGCCTCCCTGACTCCCCTGCCTCTGCCTCGGTGGTTCTCTCCCAAACCAGCTGTTGGTCGGGAAGAGATGGGAGAGGGCAGAAGAGAAAAGCATCTTTTTTTATTTTTGTGGATTTGTTTGCTGGCGGATAGTTTGGACACAGAGTGGGAACATCTGTGAGAGTGTTGCTTCCTGTGCAAGAGGAAGTAGAGGGTGAGGAATATGGAGAACTGGGTACAGATTTCATGGGTTTGGCAACAGCATGGTTTGCTCCTAAAATGGCAGAAGTTGGCGTTAGCGGCGCACGGAGATACTGTGACTGCTTAGTCAAAGAGATCGTGCTTCCCCATCACCCTGGGGACTTTCCTCCTGTGCGGGGAAGTGGAATTCTTTACCTTCTGCAAAATAACTATTCTGATGTTTTCCTCTGATCCAATTACCACAGCTGAGGGGTGTGCAGGAAGGCTTACCGTGTTGTGGTTTCTCTTCCTTGTAAGAGAAACCTTCCTCCTTTTCACTAGCAGCACCTAGCCCCATGGGAGGTTGTAGTGAGGCAGCTGTCGGTCTCTTTTCCCAAGTAACAAGTGATAGGACAAGAGGAAAGGGTCTCAAGTTGTGCCGGGGGAGGCTTAGACTGGGTATTGGGAAAAATTCTTCACCAAAAGAGTTGTCAAGCACTGGAACAGGCTGCCCAGGGAAGTGGCAGAGTCACCATCCCTGGAGGTATTTAAGAGATGTGTACATGTGGGGCTTAGGGACGCGGTTTAGTGGCAGACTTGGCAGTGTTGGGTTAATGGTTGGACTGACTAATCTTAAAGGTCTTTTCCAACCTAAATGATTCTGTGATTCTCTGCCGAGGAAGGCTGACACCGTCCCCACCCATACTGCCTGTCTGTGTCCGGCAGTAGGGCACTGTGGCACATACGTCCACAGCAAACCTGGGGCTGGAGCTCGAGCTCGGAGCGGCAGGAAGACCGTGTCCGACAGTGCCTTCCCGAAGAGCAGCCAAGGAGAGACAGGGCAGCCTTGATTGCAAAATAAAACCATCGCAAGGGAGTGCGCAAATCTAATACTTCCATTTACTGCCAGAGACTTAACATGAGGATTCAGCCAGCCCACTGCAAAGACCGCTTAGGTTAGCTAAGGCTAAACGTGGGTTTTATTTTTTCTTACTCTATGTTGACTTGAATGCATCTTCCCTACTGTGGCCCTGGGCAAGTGCCACCTCTGCCAGTCCAGAACTGGGGTTAGGACAGCTAAGGGGTAACTGCTGCTGAAAAGCTCATCCGAAGCTGGGTCAGTAGGGAGCCCTTCCTAAAGCTTCGCAGGCTCTGCAACAAGTTTCTTGAGTGTGGCTAAAGCCCACCTTGGTCGCTATGGGGGCGCAGATCCATGCCATCCATTGCTAGATGTTTAATTAGAAGATTGGTCGAAGTTGATGGTTCAGGCAAGTAAATGAATTGTAGGGAACCCAAGTTAAAGATCTGAAGTCAGGAGAGCAACGCTTTTAATGTCTTCTCTTTTCTAAAGCTACCGGCTCAATACAGGTTTAAAACTTAAGTAAGTTTTTGCTTATTTATCTAATGCTTCAGAAGAAGATTAGTGGGGGGGAAATCTGGCTAGAAGACTCTCTTCCAGGGGAAAAAAGTCTGGGTAGAAGATTCTTCCACTTCTCTGGGTTTCCTCTATCCCATTGCTAAGCCACGAGAAATAACGATATGACTAGCAACAACTACTTTGAATTTAAGTGCTGTATCATCGTGCTGCTGCTGTTTTGGTTTTCTACTGTGAGACAGGAAAATGGGTTCTATTGCGGCAGCCTAGCAGTTGATCTTGGGATCGTGGGTAGCATTCAACTACTCATCTGCCAAGCGGCTGGTGGATTTCCGCCTGACACCAGTTACGAAATGCCTGTGACTCGCACAACAGCTTAGGAAAGAGGAAACGGGATGGGCTTACACGTGTGATCAGCCCACGGAACATTCCCTGCTGCTCCAGCCCCAACTGCTGCCCCAGCCTCTGCCCCTTCCTTGCGCCCTGGTTATTTCTGGACTTCCTCCCGCAAATGCCGGCACGGTGACGGAAGGACCCACGCGCACTCCTGTCTCTGATACGGACTAACTCAACCACAAGTGATCTGTTGATCGCACGTTGTCAGAGAACCAACATCGCTCGTAGGAAAAAGGGTGGTTTGATCCCTAAAAATGAAGGCTTGGAGTATTAAAAGGATCCTTTGAATCCTAGAATAGAACCTTTGGACTAAGAAATTAAGGCTTTGAGCTTAAAAATTAGGTCTTATCCAACAAAATAGAGGGCTTCGAGGAGAAAAATGAGGATTTGCACACTAAAAAGGTGCGTTCGGATCCAAAAATAGGGTTTATACCATAAAAATGAGGGTTATGGCCCTAAAAACAATGAGTTGGAGCATGAAAAGGAGACTTTCAACCCAAGAATCAAACCTTTGGACTCTAAAAATGAAGCATGGGAGGATAAAAATGAGGTTTTGTCCCCTAAAATTGAGGGCTTGGAACAAAAGGATGAGGATTTACACCCTAGAAATGGGAAACCAAAAACAGGTTTTGTACTGTAAAAAGGAAAATTAGGGCTCCAAAAATGAGGGCTTGGGGCATGAGAAGGAGGATTTAACTGTACAATCAAACTTTGGACACTAAAAGTAAATCAACGAGACCTAAAATGGGGGTTTGTGCCCTACAAGTGAGGGTTTGTAATTAAAAATGAATGCTTGGACCATAAGCATGAGGGTTTGTGTACTAAAATTAGAGGGTTTGCAGCTGAAAAATGAGGCACTGCACCCTAAAAAGGTGGGTTTAATCCCCAAAATGCGAATTTAAAGTAAAAAGAAGGGTTTGGTCTCTAGAAATGAGGGGTTGGAGGATGAAAAAGAGGCTGTTAACTGTAGAATCAAACCTTTAGAGCCTAAAATTTAAGTTTGGAACCTAAAATAGAGGTTTGTGCTCTAAAAGTGAGGATTCATACATTAAAAATGAATGTTTGGAAGACAAAAAATAGGTTTGGGCGCTAAAAATGAGGGCTTGGAGCTTAAAGTTCAGGGATTGTATACTAAAAATGAGGGTTTTGTATACTGATATTGAGGGCTTCAAGCAGAAAATTGAGGCTTTGCAACCAAAAAAGGCAGGTTTGTACTGTAAAAATGAGACTTAGGGCCCTAATAACAAAGTCTTGGAGCATAAAAAGGAGGTTTCACTGGAGAATCAAAAGTTTACACCTAATCTTTGACGTGTAAAAAGAGGGTTTGTGCCCTAGAAGTGAGGGTTTGTGCATCAAAAATGAACGCTTGGAGAATAAAAATTAGGTTTTGGAAGATAAAATCTGGGCATGGAGGTTAAAAGTGAGGGTTGTATAATAAAAATGAGGGTTTGTCCCCTAAAATAGAGGGCTTAGAGCAGTAAAATGAGGTTTTCACCCAAAAAAGGCAGGTTTGGCCCCCAAAACAGGGTTTGTACCATAAAAAAGGAGAGTTTGGGTCCTAGAAATGAGGGAGTGGTACATAAAAGGGAGGCTGGTACCCGTAGAATCAAAACTCTGGATGCTAAAAATTAATCTTTGAGACATAAAATGGGGGGTTTTGTGCTACAAGTGAGGGTTGGTACATTAAAAACGAAGCCTTGAACACAAAAATGGGGGTTTGTACCCAAAACTGTAGGGCATGGTGTAGAAAATTGAGGCTTTTCACCCAAAAAAGGCAGTTTCTGGCCTAAAATTGAGAGCTTGGTGCAGAAAAAATGAGGTTTTTTGCCGAAAATATGGTTTGTGCCCTAAAATTGAGAGGTTGGTGCAGAAAAATGAGGCTTTTCACCCAAAAAAGGTGAGTTTGGACCCCAAAATAGGGTTTGTACGGTAAAAAAGGAGAGTTAGGGCCCTAGAAACAAGGGAGTGGTGAATAAAGGGGAGGCTGTTACCCATAGAATCAAAACTTTGGATGCTAAAAATTAATCTTTGAGACATAGAAATGGGGTTTGTGCCTCAAAACTGAGAGCTTGGTGCAGAAAAATGAGGCTTTTCACCCGAAAATGCGGGTTTGGCCTTAAATAGTAGCATGGTGTAGAAAAATGAGACTTTTCACCTGAAAAAAAGGTGGTTTGTGCCCTAAAACTGAGAGCTTGTTACAGAAAAATAAGGCTTTTCACCTGAAAAAGGCCGATTTGTCCCTAAAATTGAGAGGTTGGTTCAGAAATATGAGGCTTTTCACCCTAAAAAGGCGGATTTGGTCTTAAAATTGAGAGCTTGGTGCAGAAAAATGATCCTTTTCACCCAAAAAATCTGGTTTGTGCCATAAAATTGAGAGTTTGGTTCAGTTAAATGAGTCTTCTCACCCAAAAATGATGGGTTTGACCCTAAAATTGAGAGCTTGGTGCTGAAAATGAGGCTTTTCACCTGTAAAAGTCTGGTTTGGTCTTAAAATTGAGAGCTTGTGGAGTAAAATGAGACTTTTCATGTGAAAAAGGCGGTTTGTGCCCTAAAACTGAGATCTTGGTTCAGATAAAGGAGTCTTTTCACCCGAAAATGCAGTTTTGGCACTAAAATTGGAGCATGGTACAGATAAATGAGGCTTTTCACCCAAAAAAGGCAGTTTGGCCCTAAAATTGAGAGCCTGGTGCAGAAAAACGAGGCTTTGCGCTGCTCCCTGTCCTGACTCTTGATGGCTTCGCCTCTTGTTCTCTGTCCCCGTCTCTTCTCGTGTCCCACCTCTCTGTCATTCCCTCTGGTGCTCTTGTTGGTTGCAGACCAGCATCCTGCTCCCTGTCCCTCTCCCTTCCGCAGTGGTCTCCTGCTCTCTGGCTCCCTGTCCCTCCCCTGCCTTCTCCATCCCTCTGGCTGCCTCCTCTCTTTCCCGATCCCTCTGGCCTCTTTCCCATCGCTGGCTTGCCGTTCTTTCTCCACCTCCCTGCCTCGCTCCTGTCCCTCTCCTCATCTCTCGGTGGCGGCTGTTTCTTTCTCCATCACTGCCTCGCTCTCTGTCCCTTCTCTCTTCTTCTCTCTGTCCTCCATCCTGTCCGAACACTTTGCCTCTAGAGCCCCACACCACTCTGTCGCGTTGTTTCCCGCTATCACCCCGTGCCCAGCTCCCTGTTCCATCATTGCCATTACAGTCTGTGCTGCTCCGTGGCCCTTCCCCTTCACCCTCCAGCCCACCACGGCCTTTTCTTTCTCCCTCTCTCTGTCCGGTTCCCTCTCCCTTTCTCATCCTCTCCAATCCCTCTGCCACGTTCACGGTCTCTTGCTCTCCCTCCCTCACACCTTCCTTTCCCCCCACATCTCATTTCTCTCTCTCTCTCTGTTCTTTCTCCTCCCCACTCATCATTATCTCTCTCCCTCAGTCTCACTCCCTGACCCAGTTTTTCTTCCACCCTGTCCCTGCAGGACTCCTCATTCCTTTTCTAGTGATTTCTCCATCTCTACTTCCCCCATGTCCTCCCACCCCTTTTTTGGCTTCCAGCCCTTTTCACACTCACACGCCCGTCACACCTCACACTCCTTTTTGACATCTGTGCTTTTCTGCCTAGATCTGCCCTCCAGCCTCCAATTTCTGTGACCTCTACTGACCTCTGGCCTCCCACCATGTTTGAGGAGGACATCGAGGCTGACGACAATGCTGAGGAGGCCGGCGGCAGCAGCGGCGAGGAGGGCGGCGGCGAGGGTGGCGGTGACGAGGAGGGCGGTGGCGGCGGCGGCAAGGAGGGTGGCGGTGGCGGCAGTGAGGAGGACTTGATTGTTTTGCCTCTTTTTCTTTGTCCCCGTCTCCTCAGTGCCGCCGGCCTCCTCCAACATAAGTATAGGAAAAAAAGGGGGCTGGATTCATCGTGTACTTTGACCACTGGCAACGATATTGACTCTCAGACTTGGAACTTGTATATTGTACGTATGGTGTTAAATTTAGATTTGTCGTTTGTTATAATTGTCCTCGTGGTACTTGTGGTTATAAGTGTAATTGTGTCGTTTGTGTAAATGGTGTAAGGGAGCTCCTTGTGTGGTAATAAAGGATCGATCTGTTTAATCTGAGAGTGTGTGTGAGTTTGTGAGACACGGTGCTACTGTCAAAATGTTAGCATGACTCCTTTGATTACTGAGACAGGAAATCCCCTTTGTGATGTGATAGAAAAACACAGCAGCCGCGTGACCTTGGGGAGTGGGACCCCCGAAGGAGTGCAGGGAATGGAGATACTCGAGACAGCCCTAAAGACAGTGAAAATAGGATTTCTCGTAAGGAAATGTTTATGGCTTTGCTAAAAGAGGCCATGTCTCGTGAAAAAAAATTGACAGTGTTCCAACTAATGAGCTGTGGTGAATATACACACAGAGAGGGCTGAACAAACCCAGCAAGAGAGGGCAGAATTCTAAAACTAAGCATCCAGCGACAACTCAGCCTACGGCACCCCTTCTTGAACCCCAATGAGACCCTCCATCTGTCCATGGAAGGTTGTCACCTCCCCCATAAGTGGATCACCATTTCCAGGGGTGAAAGACAATTAGGCACCGTTTTCTGAGTTGTACCCTTTGCACGAGGCAAAGGAAGTGAATCAATATTATGATCAGTACAATTGAATTAATGGTCAAGCTCCAGGGCAGTGGGTGCAGAAGGACCGACGACCCCATGTGAGGCTTAAAATATATTTTTTTTTTTTTTTTTTTGTTTTGGAACAAGCAGTCCCTGCAAACTGTAAATACCTTGACTGAAACTGGAGCGGAGGCCTCCTTAATGTGTTGGAATCACAAGAAATTTAAAGGACAACTTGTAATCATTACAGGTTTAGGAGGAAAATAAATTAAAGCTGTACAAACACAAACAGAAATGAAAATAAGAAACCTCCCACAATTTTTTTTTTTTATTTATTCAACCTACTAATTTCTTCTTGTTGTCCCTCCCCTATTTCACCGGGGAGGGGGGAAGTGAACAGCTGGCCACGTGGCTGCTGGCTGCGTTCAAACCACAACAGTAACAGGTAGTAATGTGGATTTCTTGGCTCCTTAAGATTTTATCATCTCCTTTGCATTAGGTATTTCCCACGCTGCTGCTCACGGTCCGCTGCTGCTCACGGTCCATGAGAGCTGGGTTAAGACTCTGTTTTTGCTGTACTATGTGATGCTCATCTATGACTGGGTGCTGTCATGGGCCCTGGGGCTATTGACAGTTGTGTTTGAGGAATTCAGGAATTCCAGACACCTTTGAAATGCTGATATTAACATAGTTGTCTTGCTGCTGGGAGCTAGCGTGTTCCTGCTCCAGGCAGCCGCTACCTCGGGGGCGAGGGGCCGGGATGGCACCAGGCTGCTGCCCGCTGCAGTCAGAGGAAGGGGCTGTTCTCCAGGCACCCGGCGCAGGGCGAGCGCAGGGACGTTCTGCGCTGCCCGTGGCTCTTCCCGAGGGAGCTGTGCTCTGGTTTGAGCAGAAAAAGGTGTCGGTCCCAGGCAGCCGCGTGTGGCTGTGCATAGCTCTTTGGCCGGTATCTCGCTTGTTCGAGTAAAGGCGTATTTCTTGCCCTGCAGTCCTGCTGACAGGTCAGAGGTTCGAGGTACAAAAGCTGTTTGCCATCAAAGCAGGATGACCGCCAGATTTCCACCAGCACTGTAGGTCAGCTGTGTCGCTGGCTGACAACGGCTGGCAGGCCAGGAGATAGCTAGAGGGGTCTCAGTTAAAGAAAGCGAGGGTCGAAGTGTGTGTTTGAAGGAGGTGAATCAGGCAGCTGAAGGCACTGAGCTGCTCGCCTGACCCGGGCAGAACAGCCTCTCCAGCCCACCGAGTATCGTGTGTTGCAGGCAGCAAAGTGCTCGCTGGCGGGAGCGGCAAGGAGCGCGGGGCTCCGCAGCTGCCCGGAGCACAGACGGACCCTCCCGGGCTCTGCGGTCCCTGCTGCGGACATCTCCCAGCCCAACCGGCCTCTCTGCTTTCCCTGCCGCACGGCTCGCTGCGCGCTGGAGGGCAGGCTGGGGGTGTTGATTGACAGCCGGCTGAACAGGAGTCAGCAGTGTGCCCAGGTGGCCAAGAAGGCCAATGGCATCCTGGCCTGTATCAGCAATAGCGTGGCCAGCAGGGACAGGGAAGGGATCTTGCCCCTGTACTCGGCACTGGTGAGGCCGCACCTCGATGACTGTGTTCAGTTTTGGGCCCCTCAGTGCAAAAAGGCCATTGAATGACTCGAGCGTGTCCAGAGAAGGGCAACGGAGCTGGTGCAGGGTCTGGAGCACAGGTCTGATGGGGAGCGGCTGAGGGAACTGGGGGGGTTTAGTCTGGAGAAGAAGAGGCTGAGGGGAGACCTCATGGCCCTCTACAACTCCCTGAAAGGAGGGTGCAGAGAGGGGGGATGAGTCTCTTGAGCCAAGGAACCAGCGCCAGGACAAGAGGGAATGGCCTCAAGCTGCGCCGGGGAAGGTTTAGACTGGCTCTTAGGAAGTATTTCTTTGCAGAAGGGGCTGTTGGGCGTTGGAATGGGCTGCCCAGGGCAGGGGGGGAGTCCCCATCCCTGGAGGTGTTTAAGAGTCGGGTTGATTTAGCACTGAGGGATGTGGTGGAGTTGGGAACTGTCAGTGTGAGGTCAGTGGTTGGACTGGAGGGTCTTCAAGGTCTTTTCTAACCTAGGTGATTCTGTGATTCTGTGAACTTTGTGTGGCATCTCCCCTCGAAGGGACGGGCCCTGCCCAGGGAGCCTCGCGTGGATGCCGGGGGAGGAGAGCAGAGCACCGGCAGCCCAGAGGTGAGGAAAGGTGCAAACAGCCCCGCAGAGCCCGCGGGTCCCCAGCGTGTCATCGCTGCTGTGCAGCTCCGCCGCCGGCCCCGGCTCTGCTCGGCCGTGCTGTTCGCTGTGAGCGCGGCCCCCCCCTGGCACAAAGCAGCTTTTCCGTCTGTGCCCTCCTGCCTTCAGCACCCGCCGTGCTGCGCCGGGGTGAAAACTCCCTCTGCAGTGTCCGCTGCCGCGCTGCCGGCGCTGCCGGGGCCGGGGCACGCGAGCCCTGTCCGCCCGGGGAGCAGCTGCCGCGCTGGGCTGGCAGACGGGGGGCTGCTGCGGGCGGCATCTCTGCTGCCGGGCAACGCTCCGAGGGGCGGGATGGGGCGATGGCGCCGCCCGGCGGGCGAATGTCGGTACTGCAGCGCGGGGCCGGGCTGGCGGGGCGGCGCGGCTGTTTGCCGTGTTCTGTGCTGCCACCCTGTGGTGAAATCTGGGAACTGCAGCTGGGTACCGCGCC
Source organism: Strix uralensis (assembly GCF_047716275.1). Classification (NCBI taxonomy): domain Eukaryota; kingdom Metazoa; phylum Chordata; class Aves; order Strigiformes; family Strigidae; genus Strix; species Strix uralensis. The sequence continues at coordinate 135,346,937 of NC_133974.1, forward strand.
CGCGCCCGGCCGGGCCCGCGGTCACGCTCGGGACGTGCCGTCACCCCCGTGCGCGCTGTCGGCGGGTGCTCGGGGCGCAAAGCCGCCTCCGTCCTCCAGCCTCTCCCGAACTCTTTGCCTGTAGAGCTCCACACCACTGCCCGTCCCATTGTTTCTTGCTCTATCCCCCTGCCCAGTGTCCCGTTATTTCTCGTGTTGTGCTCCCTGGCTTTTTTCAAACCCTGCAGCCCAGCCATGGTTTAATCTCTCCCTGTAGTTGTCCTGATCTGTGCGGGTTTCTCTCTCTCTCATTTCCTCAACCACTCCAGCTTGTTCTGTACCTTTTGAATCGCTCTCGCTCCTCTCCTCAGTCCATTTCTCTCTCGATCCATCTGCTCTGCTCCTCGCTTATCAGTTTCTCTCCCTTTCCTCTGTCCTACTCCTGCACATAGTGTGTGACCGAGTGAGGTTCCGTGTCTGTCAGGCCTCATCTCGTAAGAGCTGTGAGACACCTACATATTCTCTGAAGTGGAGGACAGCCCAGCACCTGGAGCTATAGAAGAGGAAGGGAGAAGACAAAGAGAAGAGTTTTTGTCTCCAGGTCTCTTTTTCACTGTCTCTCTGTCCCTGTTTCCTAATTCTTCCTTCTCTGCCCTGTAACATGTAGCGCTGTGGTTTGTGTTCCTCCCCTGCCCTTTCCCTCCGTCGTTTGCTGTCCTGACTCCCCATCCCTGAGCCCCGGAGCAGACTCGCGTCTGGGACTTGTTATGCGTGTGACTGAATAAACACTTGCTGTCTGCTGGCTGCCTCTTGTGCTTCCTTGGCCCCGGGCGAGGGGCTGTGAGGGAGCCCAAGGGAGGGGTGATGATGCCCTGTGGGGTGGGGGCATGGCCTGCAGCTGTGGGCTGGAGTTGGAGGGCCCCAGGTCTGGGCAATGAGGCTGATGGCCCCTCCCTGTAAAGGGGTTGCTCCAGGTGGAGGGGCGGGTGCTGCTGTTGGAAGCAGGGAAGCCCTCGCAGGGGTCTATGTGAGTCGAGGGAGGAGCGGAGCAGTGGCTGAGCGTTGCTGGGCTGTGGCTGCACCGAGGGAGAGGTGGGTGGAGCTGTGCAATCAGCTGGGAGCTCCTGGGGAAGGAGCTCGTGGGCAGGATGGTGGTGCCTGCGGGGTGGTAGCGGGGTGGCACGAAGCGGCGGGGGGACACTGCTCGGTGTTGGAGCCGGTGGCAGGGGCTGCCCAGAGCCAGTGGCGAGGACACCGTGGGGCAGGGCTGCGCCTGGTGGGGCTGCGGGGGGGGTTTGGCGGGGTTGGGAGGGGTGAACCATGGTGTCCCCGCAGGGTCAGACAGTAGGGAAAGCTGCCTGTACCCCCTCCCCAGCAGGAGCTGCAGTGCTGGTGTCGGGGGTCTCTGGTCACCCCGTCGGTTCCCTGGGGCACGCTGGGATGGGCGCTCTGCCCGCGCTGGGCTGCAGGCGGCCATGCTGGGTGTGCCAGCGCCTGCCGGGAGCTGCAGGGGTGCGGACCCGGCTGCAGGCAGCAGCATCGCTCACGGGCGCGTAGCACGGCCCGGTCCTGGCAGAGACACGGCCCCGGAGCGCAGCGCCAGGGAGGGGTTTGGTGCCGCTTCCAGGGGGGGCCGGCGGGATCCGCCCCCCGACGCTGCGTCGGTCCCTGGCCCCGCCCCCCCGGGCGTTGCGTCCGCCCCTGGCCCCGCCCCCCCGGGCGTTGCGTCCGCCCCTGGCCCCGCCCCCCCGGGCGTTGCGTCCGCCCCTGGCCCCGCCCCCCCGGGCGTTGCGTCCGCCCCTGGCCCCGCCCCCCCGGGCGTTGCGTCCGCCCCTGGCCCCGCCCCCCCGGGCGTTGCGTCCGCCCCTGGCCCCGCCCCCCCGGGCGTTGCGTCCGCCCCTGGCCCCGCCCCCCCGGGCGTTGCGTCCGCCCCTGGCCCCGCCCCCCGACGTTGCGTGCTGCCCTGGCCCCGCCCCCGACGCTGCGTCCGCTTTGGCACCGCCCCCTCGCCCCGCCCCCGGGGTTGCGTCCGCCCCTGGCCCCGCCCCCGACATCACATCCACCCCTGGCCCCGCCCCTTGACGCTGAGTCCGCCCCTGGCCCTGCCCCTGACGTTGCGTCCGCCTTGGCCCCGCCCCCTGGCCCCGCCCCGACGTTGCATGCCGCCCTGGCCCCGCCCCCGACGCTGCGTCCGCTTTGGCCCCTCCCCCTCGCCCCGCCCCCGGGGTTGCGTCCGCCCCTGGCCCCGCCCCCCGACGGTCCTTGCGCCCTGGCCCCGCCCCCGACGTCGCTGCCCCCCCCGCGCTGCAGACGCTCCCTGGCGCCGCCGCGTTCCTGCTCGTTGCTGCCACCCGGTGGCCACACGCGGGTACTGCAGTCCGGAGCTCGCTCAGGCGCTGTCCCCGCCGCGTCCGTGCCCGCGTTCCTTCAGGCGGAGCACAGCCGGGCGGGGGGGGGTTCAGAAGAAGAGGAGGGGCAGGAGGGAGGAAGGAGAAAGCAGCGTCTGACCTGTCCAGTTCTCCCGGCAGTGCCGAGAGCTGCGGTGAGTCCCAGGCCCCCGGGACCTGTCGCCCCCCTTATCTGTCCCAGTCCCTTCCTGCCCCTCCCTTTCCCATTCTGTGAGGTTTTTTTTTCTTTTCCTTCCCTACACCTCTCCTTTCTATTCTTCTGTCCTGCTCCTCCTTCCTCTCTCACTTTCTCTCTCTCGTCCTGCTGCTCCCTTTTCTCTTTCTGTCTGCACTTTTGAGGATGAGTTATTTGACAACCTGGCAAACGGACAAATCAATTAATTAACTTGACAATGAAACAACTTTTGGGTGTCCTGACAGGGAACTGCCTTCATTATAAGACTGAACCCCCTGCCCAGGTGAAGACCCTTTCCCTGAGCACGTGTAGTCGCAGAAGCGTTACGTAAGCCATATTCTAAATGCATGTTAATCACTCGCAATCAATATCTGATGGGCCTGTTTGGAAAAGCACCAACCTCTGATTTTTGTGTGTAACAGAAGCATGAAAACCTGCTGTGGGGGTGCTTGGTTTGTGGAAAAGTCCCCCAAGCAGCCAGGCCTGAATAAATATGCTATATCTCTCCTGAGCGGGTTCAGACGTGTTCATTGCACGCCGGGCACGAATCCTCTTTTGGGAGAACAGTTTTTTGGTGACCCGGCTGTAACGCCCTGCCCGGAGCGACCTGCTGACTCTTGGCGGGGAGACCCCGCTCTCTGGCCGCCAGCACGCAGCGACCTCCTGATCGGGGACCCCCTGAGGGCTCTCCCCGAGCAGAGTGGGGACGTGATGTGATGCCACCACGCTCGGTAAAAGAGATATTGTTTGATTTAAGGTTGCGTGTGCTCTTAAGGGGGATTCTTGGTAAAATAGGTACATCAACAACAGGTACAATCTACAATAGGTACATCAACAATAGGTACAATCTACATTTGACAGTGATGACTGGAGGATATATGAAGTGGTGGGTCAGAATGGGCTTTTTGGGTAAAACTATGGGAGCTCAGCCATTTAAAATGTCTCCTTGTTCTCCTCTCGGGCCTATCGTAAAGTACTGGGGAAAATACCCCTATCCTTCCCGTAAAAAACCTGCATGATCCAGGATATAGACTGGTTCAAGATTTAAAAGCAATCAGTCACTGGTGGTGGACATCCACCCGGTAGCTCCTAATCCATATCTGTTGTTAACAACAATAACAGAATCAAATGGCTACTTTTCTGTTTTAGACTTAAAGGATGTCTTTTTTCGTATACCTTTGGAAGAAAACAGTCAGCAGATTTTTGCTCTTGAATGGGAAGGTCCGTCGACTGGAAAAAGAACCCAACTTTGCTGGACGGTGTTACCCCAAGGATTTAAAAACAGCCCGGCCATTTTTGGAACAACCGTGGCTAAGAAGCTGGAGCAGGGGCCAGGTAAGGAGAATCAAACAACCCTTCTTCAGTGTGTTGGTGATGTTTTGTTGGGGGCAGGTACTGTTGAGACTTGTAAAGAAAAGACTGTCAGCCTCCTGAATTTTCTGGGAAGAGCTGGGTACCGAGAGTCAGAAGGGAAGTACAAGTCACAAGACAGACTGTAACCTGTCCTGGGTTTGAGGTTTTCCCATGAAAACTGGGCAATGACAGAAAAGAAGCCGTTTGCAGAATGCCCCCCCTCAATCTAAAAGTGAGCTGAGAAGATTTCTAGGAATGGCCGGATGGCATCGCCTGCGGATTCCGAATTTCGGCCTCTTAGCAAAACCCTTGTATGAGGCAACGAAGGGTCCTGAGGAACTACTAGAATGGACTCCGGAACGCAGGAAATTTTTGATGCTATTAACCAGACTTTAATGAAAGTCCCAGCTCTAGGACTACCCAACCTGACTAAACTCTTTGCATTGTTCATGAAAAGGGTCACGTAGCGTTGGGAGTTCTAACTCAGCTCTTCGGAGACTGGCAAAGACCTGTGACTTACTTCTCTAAACAATCAGCTCAGGTGAGTTCAGGATGGCCGGGCTGTCTGCGGGCAGTCCCAGCTGCTGTGCTCGTTATGCAAGAAGCCAGAAAATTAACTGTGGTGCAGAAGACAACAATGCACGTCCCTCATGCCGTACTGACTGCACGGGAGCACAAAGGACGTTATTGGCTTGCGCCGAGTCATTTGTTACAGTATCAAGCCCTGTTACTGGAGCAAGATGACATCACCTTAGAAGAAAGTACGGCACTAAATCCTGCATCTATAATGCCGACAGAGAGGAAAAATGACTCTAACCGTGATTGTTTACAAGTGATTGAACAGGCGTGTGCCAGCAGACCAGACCCGAGAGATGCTCCCCTCCAAACTCCAGCTGAGGGACTGTATATACTGACGGAAGCAGTTGCGTTGTGAAGGGGATAAGAAAGGCTGGTTGTGCTGCGGTGACACTCACTGAGGACTGGGAAGCTAAAGCATTGCCTCCAAATACCTCTGCACAAAAGGCTGAAATAATTGCCTCAACCAGGGCTTTGGAATTAGCCAAAGGAAAAAGAGTCAGTGTCTATACAGACTCTAAATAAGCTTTTGGGGTTGTTAGTGCCCATGGCGCAATTTGGAAAGAATGAGGACTTTGATCTGCTAGCGGCACACCTATAAAGCACGGAGCAGAGATTTTAAACTTGCTGGAAGCAGTACAGAAGCCGAAGGAGTCACCGTGATACACTGTAAAGCACATCAGAGAGGAAATGCGGATGTAATCCAAGGAAATCGGAGGGCAGATGAAGCTGCAAAACGAGTGGCGCTCAGCGCTCCTTGTGTTCTAATTCCATCAAGGGGAAAGCAAGTAGAACCCCCGAGGTCTAAAGAGAAAGACAATAAATTGGCTGAGTTACTAAAACACAAAACCATGGTGGGGGGTGGTAGATCACCCCACACGGGCAATGCGTAGTGACTCCTGAAAACATGAAAAAGTCAACAACTAAAATCCATGAAGAAACGCGTGTGGGAGCAGCAGCAGCGGTCGGATCAGGAAGACGTTACGCAGTCGGGGTCAAAGTGTTGCCCCCTGCCAAAAGTGTGAGTAACTCCTGTGAGATTTGTTTCAGGAACAATCCAAAGATACAAGCCCGACGCCCCGCAGGAGAGGTAAGAAAAGGCGTAAGTCCTGGTGAGGGCTGGCAAATAGATTTTTCAGAATTGCCAAGGTGTAACCAGTACTGATGTTTACTGGTACTGGTGGATGCCGTCTCTGGGTGGCCTGAAGCTTTCCCATGTCAAACCAGCAAGGCAAAAGCGGTAACAAAGCGTTTACTAAAGGAAATTCTTCCAGGGTTTGGGGTTCCTTTAGGCATGTCCTCTGACAGAGGTCTGCATTTTATAGCTGAGGTTGTCAAGAATATGAGCAAAATAGTAGGGATGGGCTGGAACTGACACACCCCCTGGGGGCCCCAATCCCGTGGACACGTAGAAAGAATGAATCAAACACTAAACCGGCAAATTTCTAAATTATGCCAGGAAGTCCAAGGAAAATGGGTTGAAGCTTTGCCACTTGCCCTGCTGAGGGTTAGAGTGACTCCTAGAACTAGAGGAAGGATAAGCCCGTGTGAAATCTGCACGGCAAACCTTCTAACGTCAGTCTGACAGGGAGGCCCCAACACTTGCATCTCGTAGGGGAAAAGGTATGAACCGGGTAAGGTGTTGGGTTCCATCCACAAATACGCCCCTTTAAGAGCACCCGTAGCCCTTGATTTCCCAGCACACTCCTTGTGTGCCAGAGATCAGGTCTGCCTACAGATGGGGAAGGACGATCCCCGTGAGGAACAGCGGAAGGGACCCCATCGAGTGTCGCTCGCCGGGAGTGCTGCTGTGAAACTGGGAGGAGTGGAACCCTGGGTCCGTGACACGAGGGTAAAGGAAACACCTCCTGGGCTGGGGTGTCTGTGCCTGAGGGGCCTTGGGAATTCATTTTAAGACGCAGTTAACGAATCGCACCTGCAATGCTGCTGAAACCTTGGTTCATCCAGGTTGTACACAAGGAATATCTCTGGTTTGTGTCCTTACAGCTGTGGGGGGAAGAGCCGTATGGATCTGTTTGTACAGAGAATTCGACCTGTGCTAAGGATGGACACCAGAGCTGGAGATGGAAGTCTCGGGAAGTTGATGAGCGCTTCCGTTAGATGGTGTTGAGCGTCAGTTCTTGGCGATTGGAACTTGTCGCTTAATTCCGCGTGTGCCGCTTTGGAGACGGAAACCCCGAGCAGCCCGGTGTGAGCCCCGTGGTGTGTACAGCAGGGTGAGCCTCCCGGGGGGAATCGCTGCCGGGCGCTTTGCACTTGCCCGCGGCCGCGGTTCATCCCGGTGACGGTCGCTACAGTTACCGCGGGGGGGGAGCGTGGGCCGGGCTGGAGGAGCCCCCGGGGCGGGCAGTGAAGCTGCGGGCAGCGGCCCCTCCCTGTCCGGGGCGGTGCTGGAGGAGGAGCCGGTGCAGCCGGGGGAGCAGCAGAGAGAAGGGGAGCGGGGCCGCGCGGTCGGTCGCCTGGCGGCTGCCGGGGAAAGCCGCGACGGGGGGGGGCGGCGCGGGGCGGCGGGACCGGCGGCAGAAGCCGCTCCGGGTCGGGGCCGGGCTTGCGGGTGCGCGAGGTGCGGTTTTGGGGCGGTTCGTGCGGTTTCCCGCGGGCTGCCCGCGGCTCCCCCAGGACCGGTGTGCCCGTGCCCCGGCAGTGCCGCAATCCCCAAGCGCTTCCCAGACCTGCCCGTGGGGCTCTGGGGGTGCAGGGCTGTGGGGTGGATGCATACCCCCCCCCACCCCTCGGCATCGCCCGTGAGGACTGCGGAGGGGGTCACAGAGCAGACGGGGTGAGCGGTGCTGTGGCCAGAAATGGAGGCAACGATTTGTGTTCCTGGGGCTTGAGAACAGACGCGTGTGGCTGATTGTGGGGCTCAGAAACAGCCGGAGTTGTGTGGCTTTGGGCTCAGAAACAGAGGTCAAGTCGTGCGTTTTGGGGACTTGAGAAGAGGCTCAGCAGGCAGGTTTTTGGGCTCAGAAGGAGGCACTAAGGCGGCTGCTTTGGGGGCCAAAAGCAGAATGCAGTTTGGCTGGTTTTGCAGGCAGGTGAGAGGTGGAGGGTGTGGGAGGGCCCTGGGGGCTGCGGGGGAAAGGAGGTGGTGGGGGTCAGGGTGGCATGGGACCCCGAAGCTCGGGAGGCTGGCGTGTGCCAGGCCAAACTCCACGTCTGAGGTGGTCTCTGGGGGGAAACGCGCTTTTCAGACCCTACGTGCCCTCTTCGAGTTCAGCAATTCTTTGTACGCTGCTTAGAGTAATGATGACCTGATTAATAATACAAAGTAATGAATGCTTAGAGAATGTACAAGGAGGATGTTTACTCCTAACACTCAAGCTCTGACCGTGATTGATTTACAGCCTTGTCAAAGCCCAGGCTGTTGCCGGTAGCTGGAGCCTGTGAGGAGAAAGAGCTGAAATCAAGCGGAGTTCCAGTGCAGAGCTGAAGCGTCACCGAGCCAGACCTGTAGCCAGCAGGAGCTGGAGCGAGACGGGGTGTCCACTGTCTGGAGCCGGCATTAGCCAGAGCCACGATTCTCTGCGGCTGTGAGGAGCAGGAGCTGTGCTCAGCTGGGGTGTTGACTGGCTGCAGCACCCCTTGGCTCGACGGCGGAGGCTCCTCAAAGAGGGCAGGATTTGAGGCGAGTTGGTGAGAGAGAGGAGCAGCTGGGCAGGAGCCACAGAGCGAGGGATGGCTTCTGAGTACGACGGATGCTTTATCTCTCTGGTTTTGTGGCTTCCACGGGAGATGCTGGCTGCAACACCTGCTCTTTGGGGGCAGCACGGCACTTCCCACGAGGGTGCTGTTGCGGTAGAGGTCAGTGCTGGCTGGCGTGTCGGTGACTGGTGGCGCTCTGTCTTGCAGGTGATGGAGAGGAACCTGGTGAATGCGGGAGCATCCCAGTGAGATGATGTGCTCCTGGTGATGATGGATTCTAGACCGTGCTCTCTGAAAGGTAAGTCAAGGGGCAAAAGCCGTGGGTAGGGTGGGGCCAGCAGAGGCTCTACCATCAGGGCTGTGGAGAGGGCTATTTAGGCTTCCTTAAGTCTGGGGAAAGAGAGCAGGGTCTGTCCCACAGGATGTGCATGTTCTGGCCTGTGTCTGTGTCCTCGTGTCGTTTGTGGTGTCTGTGTTCTGTCTTGTATGCGGTGCCTTCCCCACGTCTCTGTGGTGCCCCGTGGGCTCTCTGCACGGCGCATGCACCTTGGCAGGTGTCCATAGGGTCTCGGATGCCTTGCTGCTTTGGAAAAGAGCCCGTTGAGCACTCCCTGTCTTGTGAGTGGAGCTTAAAGCGTGTTTTGCATCACAGATGTTTGTGGAGGGTTGCCTTTGCGGAGGAGATCTGGGCCTGAATGACAGCTCTGCTCTTCAGAGTTCTGTTTCCATAGAGGTCCCTCCCCTACCGCACTTCACCGCCCCTCCATGTCCTTGTGGGCCTCGGCCTTAAAGCCCGGCTCCTCCCACGTCGGTTGTTCTGGTTGTGTATTGCACTGCAGCACTCGCTGTCGGATTTGACTACGCCTTGCTTTGCAGGGCTTTGTGTTCTGCAGGTGACACAGGGCCACCTGGATCCCCAGAGCCAATCCTGGAGCGAGGTTTGCTGGAGTGTACAAACGCAAGCGAAGGAGGAGCGGGAGCGGGGCCCGTTGCGAAACATCTTCCTTGGCTCCTGGTTAGGAAGGCTGTCGCCGTGGGGGCGTGTGGAGCAGTGATGCTGCCGAGGCGCATGGTGAGGCAGTTCCAGGGGTGGGTTTAGAATGAGGGTGATCTGCCACTGTGGCAGGTGGGCAGTGGAACGGATGTTTGGGTGAGGGGTGGATCGAGTGGCTGTTGAGTGAGCGTCAGTTCCTGAATGTGTCTAACCTTGTGTGTGTGAATTTTTTTTCATTTCAGGTTGTGTTTAATGTTGAGATAGTAAATGTTTTTTTAAAATTCTATTTAAAAAAAAGCCCAGCTGGGGGTTCGTATCTCTCTTACTCAGACAGAACCCTTCCTCAGGCTTTCTCTGTGCCCCGGAGATCTCTCACAGTCTTCACTGCTGTCTTGGATGTCTCCATTCAGTCGCTCATCCCCTGAGGACATCTGCACGTTGCTGGAACGCCTTGACTTTTGCACCGTGTCCCAGAGCTGCCCTCTGTCTCTCTTTCAGTCTCAGCACCCTGCTCCTGCTGTTATCACACCTACTGAGGCCAACCTCGTGCCCCGCAGCCCTCTTTTGACACCATGGCACACTCTGCACCCTTCTTCCTCTCTGACACCCTTTCCTGATGCCACCTTTCATCTCCAGAACGCTCATGTTGTCCTCTGTGGTAGCTAGGATACCTACCTGGTCCCCTGAGGACACTTGCAGTTTCTTCAAATCCCCTCTGGACTTCTTCGTCATGTCCTCGAGCATTCTTTTGGCTGTCCTCCATTGCTACTGTCACGATGCCTCCCGAGGTCTTGGATGATCCTTGCAGCACGCTTTTAGCCCTGTAAGTCTCCTCTGGACTTGTTCTGTCGCAATAGCACCTCTCCTAAGATCTCTGTTCTGAAAAAAGACCATTCTTTTTCTTCTTTATGCCACCTAGGATGCCTCCTGAGACCTTCTTTGTGTACCACAGCCCTGTTTTAGCTCTGTAGCGGACTTGAATTCTCTCTCATTCCCTCAGAAACCCATCCTCAGGTGTGTTTGTACCTCAGAGCACTCTTAATCATCCTCTGTGCCATCTAGGGTGTCGGCATTTGGTCCCAGCCTCCTGACAACATCTGTACTGTTCAAATCCCCTCCAGACTTCCTCCTCATGTCCCTGAGCCTTCTTTGGTGCCTTTGGCCCAATCAGGACCTCTTTAAGGGTGTCATGATGCCTATCGATGCCTTCAAGGTTGCCCCTAGCAGACTTTTAGCTTTGTAGCAGACCTCGCAGCCATCTCATTCCCTCAGAGGGCTTCCCGAGTGTTCCTGCTATCTGTGACCCAGCCCAGTCAGTCTGTCCTCTCTTCCCTCTAGCCGTACCTCTGTTCGTTCCCTGGCCCTCTGATGACGTGTTTACTTGGTTCAGATCCCCTCGGGATTTAATCGTCATGTCCCCAATCCTTTTTCTGTCTCTCTGGCTCCCTCGGGACAGTTCTCCTCCCAGTCACGATGCCTCCCAAGACCTTCCTTGTGGTCCAGTTCTGTCCTGTAGCACTTTAGGTGGGGCCATCTTTGAGCCACAAACAAACTCATTTGTTCCTCTGTGCTAGCCAGGATTCCCGTGTTTCGTTCCCAGCCACCCAAGACCATCTGTACTCTGCTCAGGTGATCACCCGAGTTCCTCCTGGTTGTCCCTCACCTTCGTTTATCCATCAGCCCCGCCCCCACGATCCCTCTCCTCACAGTCACAGTGCCTGCTGAGACCTCCCTTGATCTCCACAGCACCTTGAGGCACTCGATCTCTCTTTCTCTCTCGTTCTGTCAGAGCCTCCCTCCTTTCTTTGCTGTGCAGCACTCCTTTTTCTTTCTCTCTGCCATCGAGGGTGTCTCCGTTTGGTTGTTCTCTGTCATCTGTAGTTTGCCCAGATGCCCTCCTGAGACTCCAGGGCCCTCGCTGTGTCTGCAAGGCTTCTTTTCTTATCCTGCCCCCTCCTAACTCCTCTACTCTCTATAACAATGTCTTCTGAGTCCTCTTGTGTACTCCACCACACTCTTGTGGCACTTCAGCTCCCTTTGGATTTTGTTTTTTGGTGCTCTTCAGAGCACTCTTCTCTTACTCTCTGTCGTGTCAGTCTGCCCACGTATCTGGGTTGGAACTGCTCTGCCTGGTGGTACAGCGGTGTCAGTCAGGGGAAGAATAGCACTAAGAGTCTGTAGTTAATGTTGATTTGCCTGGACTGTTTAGGTACAGCCCGTACAGCCCCCTCGGAGCAAGCAGCCCTCAGCAGCAGGCAAGGATGTCACGGGGATGACCGGAGCTATCTGGGAGAGGCTGCGGGAGTGGTAGTTGAACAGATGGAATCTCAAAGGTGTTAAGGCTCGTTGTGTGTAGGGCTTAATGCTGTAATGACACCCTAGACGGTGTTCCTACATGGAGTCAAGAACTCTGGAATTGTTAAGCTGTCACTCAGCATCCAGGTGACCTGCTTAAAAGTTTTTTTCAGATCCAGAGGGACAGTATACGCACCAAAGAGTGACAGAGGCAGCGAAGGTGGGTCAGTGTGTGGTGTCGGAGGAGAAGACGTGACTGGTTGCTACATGACTGGCTTATCGGTTTGGGTTTTTTTTTGTTTTGAAGGTGCAAAGCAGGATATCGGCACCAGAGGTGACTCGGGCAAGGTGAGATGAGTCGGCTGAGTTATTTTTCAGTTATTTTTCATGTGTCGTACTGTTGGTGAAACTAGAAGCATCTCCTGTTGTCTGTGTCTAACAGGTGGTACCCAGGCCTTGACGTGGCGACCGGTAAATGTCAGAGGCAGGGTGGGTGAGCAGCCAAGGTAACGGGGCAGGAGATGGCAGTCGGTGTGGGCAGGCTGCAGGTTCAGCTTGTGCCTCTCGCTTTGGTTTATGCAGGTGCCACATGTAGGCTGGGAGGGGCGAACCCGCGTGCCGCTGAGCAGTCCAGGACAGCGAGGCGGTTGTCGGCTGGGTCAGGGTTTCCGTGCAGAGAATCACGTGGCAGCTTGATGAAGCATTTCTCTTTGGTTTTGCAGGAGCCGGGCAGGCTGCCTTTGGAATCGGATGAGCGTTTGAGGTGAGCTGGGTAGTAGAGAGCAGGAGCATGGGGCTGGTGATTTCTCGCAAGCACAGTGGTAGCTCTCTGTCTTTTGGTATCGTAGGTGCCACGGGCCACACTGGCCGCAGCATCCAACACTGGACTCTGCGCAGAGCAGCTGAGCGGAAAGCCCCGTGGCTGTTGAGGTGGAGGGTGTTGTGGCAGAGGTGTGTCAGCTGACGTGATGGTGACTGCTGGCACTGGTTTTTTTTGCAGATGATGAAGAGGAACCTGGCAGCTGCAGGAATGTCCCGGTTAGCTGATGTGGTTTTTGTTGAGGATGGATTCAGACCCCTGGCCCTCTGAAAGCTGAGTTGAGGGATGAGGGACCGCTGCCCTACAGTGTCTAATCTTGACTTCAGTTAGGAAGAGACTTTACAAAATGGAAACCTTTCTCAAGGAAGTTTCATTTTATGAACTCTCCATCAGAGTGGATCTTCAGAGATGATGTATTTGGCAGTAGTACTCTTGGGTGGTGCAGCTGGCCCGACATCCCTGCTAATTATGGAACACACCAAACCCCCCCCACCTCGTCAAGTTGTACGGGTGTATTTTGGAGATAGACAGTCTAATGGTATCAGCTCACAGCTGGGCGAGTTCAGGGAATGCGAAAGGAAAATCAAATACTTACACATATAATAAATACACTTCTATAAGCGTATGCCCACCTTTATACTAAAGAGTGAAGGACTGAGCTTTATTGTTTGTTTTACTCTTTAAAGTTTTACACTTCACTTCTGATTTTATTGACCCAGCAAGCAGGATGTGCAGCAGCAGCAGCGCAAGGGCTGCGGCTGTCGCGGCGGATCCGTCAGCCGTAGGTTGTGATGACGGTACGACCTCGTCCTGCAGCCTCACAGGGTTCCCTCCCTGCAGCCCTGCTGTAAGGACGGGATGAGACATTCCAACACCACCAAGAGCGTTTGCTTTTATGGGCAGAATGTGCTCGGGATCGTATCGATTGGCCTTGCTGGTGATTTGAGGAGTTGAAATTGCTCCGGCCTTGCCAGGGTGTGTTGTATGTGGAGCTGATTAGATCAGGTGAGTTCAGGATGGCCTGGCTGTCTGTGGGCAGTCCCAGCTGCTGTTCTCATTATGCAAGAAGCCAGAAAATTAACTATGGTGCAGAAGATAACAATGCACGTCCCTCATGCTGTACTTACTGCACTGGAACACAAAGGACGTTACTGGCTTGTGCCGAGTCGTTTGTTACAGTATCAAGCCCTGTTATTGGAGCAAGACGACATCACCTTAGAAAAAAGTACGGTACTAAATCCTGCATCTTTAATGCCGACAGAGAAGAAAAATGACTCTAACCTTGATTGTTTACAAGTGATTGAACAGGTGTATGCCAGCAGACCAGACCCGAGAGATGCTCCCCTCCAAACTCCAGCTGAGGAACTGTATATACTGACGGAAGCAGTTGCGTTTTGAAAGGAATAAGAAAGGCTGGTTGTGCTGTGGTGACACTAACTGAGGATTGGGAAGCTAAAGCATTGTCTCCAAATACATCTGCACAAAAGGCTGAAATAATTGCCTCAACCAGGCCTTTGGAATTAGCCAAAGGAAAAAGAGTCAGTATCTATACAGACTCTAAATATGTTTTTGGGGTTGTTCATGCCCATGGCGCTATTTGGAAAGAATGAGGACTTTGATCTGCCAGTGGCACACCTATAAAGCACAGAGCAGAGATTTTAAACTTGCTGGAAGCAGTACAGAAGCCGAAGGAGTCACCGTGATACATTGTAAACCAAATCAGAGAGGAAATGCGGATGTAATCCAAGGAAATCGGAGGGCAGATGAAGCTGAAAAACCAGTGATGCTCAGTGCTCCTTGTGTTCTAATTCCATCAAGCGAAATGCAAGTAGAACCCCCGAGGTCTAAAGAGAAAGAAAATAAATTGGCTGAGTTACTAAAGCACAAAAGCACGGTGGAGGGTGGTAGATTACCCCACACGGGCAATGCGTAGTGACTCCTGAAAACATGAAAAGGTTAACGACTAAAACCCGTGAAGAAACGCATGTGGGAGCAGAAGCAGCGGTCGGATCAGGAAGACGTTATGCAGTCGGGGTCAAAATGTTGCTCACTGCCAAAAGTGTGAGTAACCCCTGTGAAATTTGTTTTAGGAACGATCCAAAGATACAAGCCCGACGCCCTCCAGGAGAGGTAAGAAAAGGCATAACTCCTGGTGAGTATTGGCAAATAGATTTTTCAGAATTGCCAAGGTGTAACCAGTACTGATGTTTATTGGTACTGGTGGATGCCTTCTCTGGTTGGCCTGAAGCTTTCCCATGTCAAACCAGCAAGGTAACAAAGCATTTATTAAAAGAAATTATTCCAAGGTTTGGGGTTCCTTTACGAATGTCCTCTGACAGAGGTCCACATTTTATAGCTGAGGTTGTCAAGAATATGAGCAAAATACTAGGGATGGGGTGGAACCGACACACCCCCTGGGGGCCCCAATCCAGTGGACAGGTAGAAAGAATGAATCAAACACGAAACTGACAAATTGCTAAATTATGCCAGGAAGTCCAAGGAAAATGGGTGGAAGCTTTGCCACTTGCCCTGCTGAGGATTAGAGTGACTTCTAGAACTAGAGGAAGGATAAGCCCATGTGAAAGTCTATACGGCAAACCTTCTAACGTCAGTCTGACAGGGAGGCCCGAACACTTGCATCTAGTAGGGGAAAAGGTATTAAATGAATACCTTATTGAGGTCCATCCACAAATGTGTCCTTTTAAGAGCACCTGTACCCCTTGATTTCCCGGCACACTCTTTCTGTGCCAGAGATCAGGTCTGCCTACGGACGTGGAAGGACGATCCCCTTGATGAACAGTGGAAGGGACCCTATCGAGTGTTGCTAACCGCGAGCGCTGCTGTGAAGCTGGGACGAGCGGAACCCTGGGTCCATGACAGGAGGGTAAAGGAAACACTTCCTGGGCTGGGGCGTCTGTACCTAAGGGACCTTGGAAATTCACTTTAAGATGCAGTTAACGAATCGCACCTGCAATGCTGCTGAAACATTGGTTCATCTAGGTTGTACACAAGGAATATCTCTGGTTTGTATCCTTACAAGTGTGGGGAGAATAGCCGTATTAACATGTTTGTACAGAGAATTTAACCTGTGCTAAGGATGGACATCAGAGTTGGAGATTGAAGTCTTCGGAAGTTTATGAGTGCTTCCGTTAGATGGTATTGAGCGTCAGTTCTTGATGATTGGAACTTGTTGCTTAATTCAGTGTATGCCGCTTTGGAGACAAAAAACCTAGAAAAGAACGGTGTGAGCCTTGCGTTGTTTACAATAGGGTAAGCGTCTCGGGGGGGAATTGCTACCAAGCGCTTTGCACTTGCCAGCGGCCGCGGTTAATCCCGGTGCTGGTCGCTACAGTTACCGCGGGGGGGGGGGGGGGGGAGCGTGGGCCGGGCTGGAGGAGCCCCCGGGGCGGGCAGTGAGGCTGCGGGCAGAGGCCCCTCCCTGTCCGGGGCGGTGCTGGAGGAGGAGCCGGTGCGAGCCGAGGGAGCAGCAGAGAGAAGGGGAGCGGGGCCGCGCGGTCGTTCGCCTGGTGGCTGCCGGGAAAAGCCGCGACGGGGGGAGCCGCGTGGTGCGGCGGGACCGGCGGCAGAAGCCGCTCCGGGTCGGGGCCGGGCGGCAGCGGCGCTTCCCGGAGCCGCGCGGGGCCGCGCTCGGCCGGGCTTCCGGGTGCGTGGGCGACGGGGGGGGGGTGTGGGGTGGGGTGGGGGTGGGAAGGACGGTGTCTCCGCAGGGTCAGAAAGGCGGGACGGCCGCCTGTGGCGGTGTGTGTCGGGGGTGCTGTAGTCACGTGAGCGGGGCTTCCGGTCGGCCATGTTGTGCCCCGGGGCTCGGCGGGAGCTGTAGTTTTCGCGCACTCTGTTGCCCGGCAGCTGCGTCGCTGCCGGGGGCGCGCGGCACGGCACAGTCCTCGCTACCGGCGCGGGCCCCGCGGCGCAGCGCGAGGGGCGGTTTTGTGGCGGGCTCGTGCGGTTTCCCGCGGGCTGCCCGCGGCTCCCCCAGGATCGGTGTGCCCGTGGCCCGGCAGTGCGCATGCGCAGTGGAGCCCCGGTGCTGCCACTGCAATATGGCGGCTGGAGGGGCGAGATTGCTGGCGGCGGGTGAGGGCCGAGGGGAGTGGTGGGGCGGGGGTGTCTGCTGCCCGCCGGCCGCCTGGCGGGGGCGGGACGGGAAGCTTCACTCCGCCGCTGCGGCAGGGTCCCGTTCCGCTGGAGGTGAGGCGGACCGGGGCAGCCCCGGGCAGTTCCCCGAGAGCTGGTAGAGGGGAAGAGGGGCAGTTGCCGGGCGTCTCCGCAACTCGCCAGAGCTCCCCCTGAGCCGGCTCTGGCTCCGCTCACCCGGTGCAGCTGCCTCGAGCTCCAGCACCTGCTCTGAAGCCTGTCCCGTAGCCCCAGGCCACCGCCAAGCCCTGTGGTGAGGGCAGCAGGCTGGCCCTCGGTGCATCTGCAGAAGCCCCTGTGGAAGGTGGGACTCCGGCCGGGGGCGATCTAAGGTAGTAATGGTCAGTGCTGCTTCTTTCCCTCTTCCAGAGACCGTGCTGAGGCCGCGCTGGTCTGTTCCTGTCCTGGGATGCTGTTCACTGCACCCACCTCGGGTTTGTGTGGGGTGTCTCTGCCTGGCCTTGTGCTTCTCACAGCACGGGGGCAAAAAGGGACAGGCGGAGCCCTTCCCGGCTGTGGACCGTGGCCAGGAGCTGCTGAAGCTGGAGAGGCCAGAGAAAGGGAAAGAACGAGAAAATCAAGGCTATGTGGGCAGCACCCACCTCCCAGTGCAGGAAGAGAGAGCCTGCCTCTGGGTGAGGAAGGAGCCCTCTTCACAGTCCGCAGCAGGCCAGGCCGCCAGCGTGCACCCAGGGTCTGCGTGCGTCACCCCAAGCGCGGTACGGCCGCGTAGTGTGCGAGTGAGTGAGGCTGCGTGTGTCGGAAGCCTGGTCTTGTAAGAGGTGAGAGACACCCGCGTATTCTTTGAGGGGGAGGACAGCCAGGCGACTGGATTTTCAGAAGAAGAAGAGGGGCAGGAGGAAGGAAGGAGAAAGAAGCATCTGACCCGTCAAATTCTCCCGGCAGTGCCGAGAGCGAGAGCTGCGGTGAGTCCTGGGCCTTCGGGGCCCTGTCACCCATCTTGTGCGTCCTGGTCCCTTCCTGCCCCTCTCCTGGACCTCTCTCTTTTCCATGCTGCTGTTATTTCTGCCCCCCCCCCCCCCCCCCCCCCCGACCTTTCCTATACCTCTCCTTTATTCTTCTGTCCTGCTCCTCCGTCCTTCCTTTCTCACTTTCTCTCTCTTGTCCTACTGCTCCCTTTTCTCATTTCTCTCTGCGCTTTTGTCCTGCCTCTCCCTCCTTTTTTTCATCTTCTGTCTCTGTGCTTAGTGCCGTCGCTTTTTAAATTTTCATTCTACGTCTTTTAGTTTGCTGTCGCTATTTCGTGTTTCCTTAGGGCCGTCGCTTTTTAAATTTTCTTTTCTGTACCTCTGTTCTAGTTCGGTGTCCCTGTGTGATCATTTTTTCCTTTATTTCACCAGTGCCTGTTGCTTTTAAAATGTTCTTTTTCCCTTCAATGTCTTTTTAATGAGTTCTTCTCTTTCCTTAATGCCCTCTCTGTCTTTTTAAATTGTCCCCTCTTTTGTTTGACGTGGCTACTTTTTAGTTCCAGGGCGTGGTTGGACCAGATGACCTGCAAGAGTTCCCTTCCCACCTCAAACCGTTCTGCAGTTCTGGAGTCACAGCTGTCACATCCAGGGCCATGAGCTACCACAGGCGTGAGAAAGTTGCCCCAGGCTTCAAGGCCATCCCGAGCGCCTGCTGCTTTACTCCGGCTGCAGCGCTCCTGAAGAAGAGGAGAAGGTAATTTTGCAGTGGTCAGGGCTTTTAGGGCTCAGTGGTCGTGCTCAGTGGGTTGCGTGGTTGGGTGGTTTGAAGGACAGTCTGAGAGGGTGTCTGAAATGCTCTTGCAGGGTGGAGGGAGGCAGGAAAGTGGGGGTTAGAGCTGGCAAGGGACTGCCCGGGCTGGGGGGCGGTGTGCCCATGGGTGCCAGTACCTCAGCTGCTGTGTCGGCATTGCGGGAGCCGTGGGCGTCGTGGACTTTACTCTGCCTCCCCCCAGAAAGCTCTGGCTGACGAAGTTATGCCACAACAGAGACTGCAGCTGTCAGCACCACGGGATGCTGATAACGACCAGCACAGGCCTCGCTGTACTTTCGTTTTCGCTGCTGCTTGCAATGGATCTGCAGTGGCCTTTGATTTGCGGAAAAAGACTCTACAACTCGAAATGGAGTTATAAAGCAGGTATGTTTTACTCTGGCCGGGGTGCGAGGGGATTTCTCCACAAAGCTTGCACATCAACAGCACATTTTACCAAAAACTTACAGAGTGTGGAAACACATATTCACTGGATTACATAACACAAACATACATATGCATGAATAAGGCTGGGTTAGTTCTAGAGGCTGGTGTCAGCAGTTTATGTTATCTTTGCACCTGCGCATTGCCTCCTGGGGGGCGTCTTCGGGGTCTTTGGGAGGAAGGCTCGTAGTCTTTCTCACCTTGTTTTTTCCCCGGAGCATGCGCAGATTCTCTTAGCCAATTTCTTGAACAACAAAAATGTTTTTCAGCGGGTTTAATCATGCTATCTTATTTAAGGGAAGCGATGAAACTTCTACCATCCGTATATGGCTATCTTTACTCATTGCCGAGGCCCAACTAGTTAGAGCACACCTGATCCTCAAAGACAAAGCCATGATATTTTGCTGAACACTGCAGTTCTTGGTAGATTTTCACAGTAAACTGCTTTGTTTTGATGAACACAGTAGTCCTTGGTAAAATTCCACAGAATAGTCTGGGCAAGCAGGATTGTTAGCAATATTAAAAAATACTATAAGTAATACTATAACTTGCTAGAAGTAAGTAAATAAATTGTCTAAGCAGTTTTCTACAAGTAAATAAGTCTTCCCCCCGCTGCCCCCCCCCCCGCCCCCCCCCCGCCCCGAGACAGTTCTCTTTTCTTTCCTTGAAGAACATAGATGGTGGGAAAGCTTATTTGGACGGTCACCACCACCAACAGGACTCGGTCTGATTTTCCTAATTCTAACTTTATTATGTTTACTACTTCTAATAGTATTGTATATTAAGGTTTGGAGGATGGTTAAACAGATCACTCAGTTACAAAAGTATCCCTGTGTGTATACTTCCCTAAAATATTTTTTTTTTAATAGAAGCTAATAAAACACAAACTTGCCTTCAGTTATAATTGGATTATGGCATCATCTGTTTATAGGCATAGAGGCAAGAGGCAACCACACCGCCACTCTCTGGACAAGATAAATTGACTTTAGTCACGGGGTGGATTGTGGTGGTGCAATTCTTACCCCTCCCCGCTCCTCCTTGTTGGGCTGCTTGGTGCTAGGTGTGATTCCACCCACATTCCCCCGAGCTACACACCGATCTGGGGAGATAAAGCAATCATCTCGTCCTCGGTGTCTTTTGCAGGGCTTTTCCCAGCTGTCATTATGCTACTTGTCTGACTTTGGCTCACTCTTTGACATATGATTTCCACTGCACTCGCAACAGTCGTGGCTGTGTAATAATGTTCTCTCTTGTCTCCTTAACCTGCATTGCTCTAAATTTCTCATCTCCCGGAGTTTTGCTCGCTATTGGTGTGTGTGAAGGTGCCTTGGCTCTAAAAAGATGCCTGACGCATACTGCTTACATCTCAGAAGAGCCACAAGAAATGAAGTACTGTAGCCCAGGTAATAGATTGTGAGGGCGGGAAAGTGGCTGTGGGGGGCAGAGCGGCCGCCTGAGGGGAAGGGGGCAGGACCTGCCTGTGGGAAGGGCGAAGGGCGGGAAAGTGGCTGTGAGGGGCGGAGCGGCTGCCTGAGGGGAAGGGGGCGGGACCTGCCTGTGGGAAGAGGGAAGGGCGGGAAAGTGGCTGTGAGGGGTGGAGCAGCCGCCTGAGGGGAAGGGGGCGGGACCTGCCTGTGGGAAGGGCGAAGGGCGGGAAAGTCGCTGTGAGGGGCGGAGTGGCCGCCTGAGGGGAAGGGGGCGGGACCTGCCTGTGGGAAGAGCAAAGGGCGGGAAAGTGGCTGTGAGGGGTGGAGCGGCCGCCTGAGGGGAAGGGGGTGGGACCTGCCTGTGGGAAGGGCAAAGGGCGGGAAAGTGGCTGTGAGGGGCGGAGCGGCCGCCTGAGGGGAAGGGGGCGGGACCTGCCTGTGGGAAGGGTGAAGGGCGGGAAAGTCGCTGATGGGCGGAGCGGCCGCCTGAGGGGAAGGGGGCGGGACCTGCCTGTGGGAAGGGCAAAGGGCGGGAAAGTGGCTGTGAGGGGTGGAGCGGCCGCCTGAGGGGAAGGGGGTGGGACCTGCCTGTGGGAAGGGTGAAGGGCGGGAAAGTCGCTGTGAGGGGCGGAGTGGCCGCCTCAGGGGAAGGGGGCGGGTCCAGCTCTGCCAGACGCAGCCAGGAGCCCAGAGCAGATGAGTGCCCGTTGCAGTTGTCCCTGCGGGAAGCACTGGAGCACCAACTGGGTGGGAAAAGCTGATCTGTGAGGTTTTTTCGGGGGGGGGGTGGCGGCGGCGCGGCCGGGATTGGGGTGGTGCTGTGATGAGCTCTGTCCACGGGCCGCCGTCCCTCTCAGACCCAACGGCGTCCCTCTCAGACCCAACGGCGTCCTTCTACCCTTGCAACAGCTGGTGGTGGAGAAGAAAGAAGAGACAAACATCGCGTGCGGAAGGATCCGCAAGGCAAGAGAGAGCGGCAGGAGGAGCGGAGGAAGTCTGGGCAACAAGTGGAGGAAAGAAAAGGGCACTCTGGGCAAAGTGCCACTGTGAGGGGCGGAGCGGCCACCTGAGGGGAAGGGGAGCGCCGTCGCCGCGGGGCAGGGTGGGGGTGGACTGGAGCTGCCTGGGGGGGGAGCGCCGTCGCCTCAGGGGCTGAGGAGGGTCCAAGGCCCCGCTGGATGCAGCCAGGAGCCTGGAGCAGACGAGTGCCCATCACAGTCGTCCCTGCAGGAAGCACTGAAACACCAACTAGGTGAGAAAAGCCAATCTCTGAGGTTTTTTTTGGCCGGGGGTGGGGGGTGGGTATGGGGGGGGGCACGGAGTGCTGTGGGGACCTCCCTCCGGGGGCCGGCTTCCCTCTGTGCTCCGGGTGGGGGAGCTGCTGCCTGACTGCACCCTCCTTCCGAGCAGCAGCTCCTGGAGAAGAAAGACGAGGCATCGTGAGGATTGGCAAGCTGAAGGGAGGAGTGGGGCAAGAGAAGGGAGCTCTGGGCAAAGGGGCTTCCCCGCTACCAGGGCTGCGGTCACACAAGACCATTGCTGGCACCTTTGGTGCCCTGGCCGGCACTGCACTGGGTGACCTTCCTGTAAGCAGGGCTTGGGTCTCTGGCCTTTTGCCACCTTGCCCCACGGTTTGGCTGCCTGGAGAGAAGGGTGGCCCTGTCAGGAGAGTGAGCGGCGCTGTCTCCGTGCTGAGAGGGAAGTGGGGCTCTCCAGACCCCACGCCCACCCTGTAAGCAGGGGAGGGCTGTGTCCCCGGCCCTGGCGGTTTTCTGGCTGCTGGCAGCCTGGCCAGCGTGGCCCCCTGGAGTCGGGGCGTGTCACGGCATTTGTCCCTTGGCCACCCGTGAAGCCCCGTGGCACGTTGAGTCCCTGTGGCCTCCGTGCATCCTGGGGGACAGGTCTGGGGCTCTGCTCTCCTGCTCGTGGGAAGGGATGGCTCCCCAGACACTGGCTGCGCAGAGCTCGCTCTCTCTTCTGGGAAGTTTTGTTTGTCCCTGTGTGTGTCTGTGTGTGTGTGCCTGCCTGTGTCTGCGTCGGTGCGAGTGAGCAAGTGAATGAGCTTCTCGTTTAGGCCCCTGTTGAAATCACTGCAGCGTACTTAGCTTAAACTTCCCAGGAGGGAAAGAAGGGCTCTGTGCAGCAACAGGGGGTCGGTCCCCTCTGAGCCCGCGAGCGGAGGGCGAGTCCCGGCTTGACCCTCCTTTCCAAGGACAGAGCGATGCTGCGTGGCCGTAGCACGGCCAACGTGCGACCCGCCTGTAGTCAGGGCCCGGGTCTCTGCCTGGGTGGCCGCCTGTCCTGGCTGGCGACCTGCCAGCGTGCCCGCCCTGTACTCGGGGCGAGTGCCACGAGCCGTGGAGCCCTCTGTCCCCAGGAGCCGCTCGGCTGCCCTGTAATGAGGGCTGGGCAGGCTGCTGTAGGCAGCCAGCAGGGGCTACCCTATAAGTCTGGGGCTGCCCTGTAGGTCTGGGGCTGGCCAGTGACCTGCAGGCCCGGGCACTCTGCAGTGCTGGCAGCGGCTCGAGCCTCCTGTAAGCAGGGGTGCAGCTTCTTTGGCCACCGCTTTGTGTGCCCAGCTCCCATTTGTCCAGAGTGCCTGACTCTGAGCCCAGCTCCAGTGCCAGCTGGGACTGCACGCATGGCAGCCCCGGAGCACCGATTGGATGAGAAAAGCTGATCCGTGAGGTTTTTTGGTGGGAGGGGGTTGGGGGGTGTTAGGGTATAGGGAGTTGCGGGTGGGAGGGCAGCCAGGATTCGGGTGGTGCTGTGGCAAGCTCTGTCCGGGGCCGGCGTCCCTCTCAGACCCGATGGCGGTGTCCTGGCCTTGCAGCAGCTGGTGGTGGAGAAAAAGGAAGAGACAAACACCGTGTGCAAAAGGACCTGCAAAGGTAAGAGTGGGGGTAGGAGTGGAGGAAGTCTGGGCAACAAGTGGAGGCAAGAGAAGGACACTCTGGGCAACGGGACCTCCCTGTCACCGGGGCTGCGGTCGCGCAAGGGTGTCACCAGGACCTTTGGTGCCCTGGCCGGCTTTGTGCCAGGTGACCTCCCTGTAAGCAGGGCTCAGGTGTTTGGCTATTTGCCGGACTTCTTGCCCACCACTTCTAGTCCTAGCACACTGTTTTGTCCTCCGCTTTTTTCTGGCCTCTACTTCCCTCCAGCCTCCCACCCCATTTTGGCCTCCACTTTATTCCGCCCTCTACTTCCCTCCGGCCTCCCACCCCATTTCAGCCTCCCACCCCATTTTGGCCTCCACTTTGTTCTGACCTCTCCTTCCCTCCGGCCTACCACCCTGTTTCAGCCTCCCACCCCATTTCACCTCCACTTTTTTCTGGCCTCTACTTTCCTCCGGCCTCCCACCCCATTTCGGCCACCACTTTTTTCCGGCCTCTACTTCCATCTGGCCTCCCACCCCTTTTCGGCCTCTGACCCCTTTTCGGCCTCCACTTTTTTCTGGCCTCTACTTCCCTCTGGCCTCCCACCTCGTTTCAGCCTCCCACCTCATTTTGGCTTCCACTTTTTTCTGGCCTCTACTCCCTCCAGCCTCCCACGGCTTTTCAGCCCCCCACCCCATTTTGGCCTCCACTTTTATCTGGACTCTACCTCTCTCCGGACTCCCACCCCATTTCAGCCTCCCACCTCTTTTCATCCTCCACTTTTTTCTCCGGCCTCTTCTTCCTTCTCGCCTCCTACCCCGTTTCGGCCACCACTTTTTTCCGGCCTCTACTTCCCTCTGGCCTCCGACCCCTTTTCGGCCTCCACTTTTATCCGGCCTCTACTTCCCTCTGGCCTCCCAACCTGTTTCAGCCTCCCACCCCATTTTGGCCTCCACTTTTTTCTGTGGCCTTTGCTTCCTTCTGTCCTCCCATCCCATTTCAGCCTCCCACCCCATTTTGGCCTCCACTTTTATCTGGACTCCACCTCTCTCCGGACTCCCACCCCGTTTCAGCCTCCCACCCCATTTTGGCCTCCACTTTTATCCGGCCTCTAATTCCCTCCGGCCTCCCACCCCTTTTCAGCCTCCAACCCCATTTTGGCCTCCACTTTTTTCTGGACTCTACTTCCCTCTGGCCTCCCACCCCTTGTGATCCTCCCACCCCCTTTTGGCCTCCACGATTTTCTGGCCTCTACTTCCCTCCGGCCTCCCACCCATTGTGATCCTCACACCCCATTTTGGCCTCCACTTTATTCTGGTCTCTCCTTCTCTCCAGACTCCCACCCCGTTTCAGCCTCCCACCGCTTTTCGGTCTCCACTTTTTTCTCCCGCCTCTACTTCCCTCCGGCCTCCCACCCCGTTTCAGCCTCCCACCCCATTTTGGCCTCCACTTTTTTCTGGCCTCTACTTCCCTCTGGCCTCCCACCTCTTTTCAGCCTCCCCCATCCATTTTGGCCTCCACTTTTTTCTGGCCTCTACTTCCCACCAGTCTTCCACCCCTTTTCCGTCTCCCACCCCTTTTCGGCCTCCACTTTTATCCGGCCTCTAATTCCCTCCAGCCTCCCACCGCTTTTGGCCTCCACTTTTTTCTCCGGCCTTTTCTTCCTTCTCGCCGTCCCACCCCGTTTCAGCGTCCCATCCGTTTCGGCCACCACTTTTTTCTCTAGCCTCTACTTCCCTCCGGCCTCCCACCCCTTTTCGGCCTCCACTTTTATCTGGCCTCTACTTCCCTCCGGCCTCCCACCCCGTTTCAGCCTCCAGTTTTTTCTCCGGCCTCTTCTTCCTTCTCGCCTCCCACCCCGTTTCAGCGTCCCAGCCTGTTTCGGCCAGCACTTTTTTCCAGCCTCCACTTCCCTCTGGCCTCCCACCCCCTTTCGGCCTCGTACCCCTTTTCGGCCTCCACTTTATTCTGGTCTCTCCTTCTCTCCAGACTCCCACCCCGTTTCAGCCTCCCACCGCTTTTCGGTCTCCACTTTTTTCTCCCGCCTCTACTTCCCTCCAGCCTCCCACCCCGTTTCAGCCTCCCACCCCGTTTCGGACTCCACTTTTTTCTAGCCTCTACTTCCCTCTGGCCTCCCACCCCTTG
This sequence comes from Strix uralensis, assembly GCF_047716275.1. Taxonomy (NCBI): domain Eukaryota; kingdom Metazoa; phylum Chordata; class Aves; order Strigiformes; family Strigidae; genus Strix; species Strix uralensis. Next base: position 135,371,984 of record NC_133974.1, read on the forward strand.
TGATCCTCCCACCGCATTTTGTCCTCCACCTATTTCTGGCCTCTAATTCCCTCCAGCCTCCCACCCCGTTTCAGCCTCCCACCCCGTTTCAGCCTCCCACCCCATTTTGGCCTCCACTTTTTTCTGGCCTCTACTTCCCACCAGTCTTCCACCCCTTTTCCGTCTCCCACCCCTTTTCGGCCTCCACTTTTATCCGGCCTCTAATTCCCTCCAGCCTCCCACCCCTTTTGGCCTCCACTTTTTTCTCCGGCCTTTTCTTCCTTCTCGCTGTCCCACCCCGTTTCAGCGTCCCATCCGTTTCGGCCACCACTTTTTTCTCTAGCCTCTACTTCCCTCCGGCCTCCCACCCCTTTTCGGCCTCCACTTTTATCTGGCCTCTAATTCCCTCCGGCCTCCCACCCCATTTCAGCCTCCCACCCCTTTTGGCCTCCACTTTTTTCTCTGCCCTTTTCTTCCTTCTGGCCTCCCACCCCGTTTCAGCGTCCCATCTGTTTCGGCCACCACTTTTGTCTCTGGCCTCTAATTCCCTCCGGCCTCCCACCCCCTTTCGGCCTCCCACCCCTTTTCGGCCTCCACTTTTATCTGGCCTCTACTTCCCTTCAGCCTCCCACCCTGTTTTGTCCTCCACTATATTCTGGCCTCTACTTCCCTCCGGCCTTCCACCCTGTTTTAGCTTCCCACCCCTTTCAGCCTCCACTTTTTTCTCCGGCCTTTTCTTCGTTCTGGCCTCCCACCCCGTTTTAGCGTCCCATCCCGTTTCGGTCACCACTTTTTTCTCTGGCCTCTACTTCCCTCTGGCCTCCCACCCCTTTTCAGCCTCCGCTTTTATCCGGCCTCCCACCCCGTTTCAGCCTCCCACCCCATTTTGGCCTCCCACCCCATTTTGGCCTCCACTTTTATCCGGCCTCTACTTCCCTCCGGCCTCCCACCCCTTTTCAGCCTCCCAACCCATTTTGGCCAGCACTTTTTTCTGGCCTCTATTTCCCACCAGTCTTCCACCCCTTTTCCGTCTCCCACCCATTTTCGGCCTCCACTTTTCACCGGCCTCTAATTCCCTCCGGCCTCCCACCCCATTTCAGCCTCCCACCCCTTTTGGCCTCCACTTTTTTCTCTGGCCTTTTCTTCCTTCTGGCCTCCCACCCCGTTTCAGCGTCCCATCTGTTTCGGCCACCACTTTTGTCTCTGGTCTCTACTTCCCTCCGGCGTCCCACCCCCTTTCGGCCTCCCACCCCTTTTCGGCCTCCACTTTTATCTGGCCTCTACTTCCCTTCAGCCTCCCACCCCGTTTTGTCCTGCACTATATTCTGGCCTCTACTTCCCTCCGGCCTTCCACCCTGTTTTAGCTTCCCACCCCATTTTGGCCTCCACTTATTTCTGGCCTCTACTTCCCACCAGCCTCCCACCCAGTTTCAGCCTCCCACCCCTTTCAGCCTCCACTTTTTTCTCCGGCCTTTTCTTCGTTCTGGCCTCCCACCCCGTTTTAGGGTCCCATCCTGATTCGGTCACTTTTTTCTCTGGCCTCTACTTCCCTCTGGCCTCCCACCCCTTTTCAGCCTCCGCTTTTATCCGGCCTCCCACCCCGTTTCAGCCTCCCACCCCATTTTGGCCTCCCACCCCATTTTGGCCTCCACTTTTATCCGGCCTCTACTTCCCTCCGGCCTCCCACCCCTTTTCAGCCTCCCACCCCATTTTGGCCAGCAGTTTTTTCTGGCCTCTATTTCCCACCAGTCTTCCACCCCTTTTCCGTCTCCCACCCCTTTTCAGCCTCCACTTTTATCCGGCCTCTAATTCCCTCCGGCCTCCCACCCCATTTCAGCCTCCCACCCCTTTTGGCCTCCACTTTTTTCTCTGGCCTTTTCTTCCTTCTGGCCTCCCACCCCGTTTCAGCATCCCATCCGTTTCGGCTAGCACTTTTGTCTCTGGTCTCTACTTCCCTCCGGCCTCCCACCCCTTTTCGGCCTCCACTTTTATCTGGCCTCTACTTCCCTTCAGCCTCCCACCCCGTTTTGTCCTCCACTATATTCTGGCCTCTACTTCCCTCCGGCCTCCCACCCCATTTCGGACTCCCACCCCTTTTCGGCCTCCACTTTTTTCTGGCCTCTACTTCTCTCCGGCCTCCCACCCCATTTCGGACTCCCACCCCTTTTCGGCCTCCACTTTTTTCTGGCCTCTACTTCGCTCTGACCTCCCACCCCCTTTCGGCCTCCCACCGCTTTTCGGCCTCCACTTTATTCCGGCCTTTACTTCCCTCCGGCCTCCCACCCCTTGTGATCCTCCCACCCCATTCCTGCCTCCACTTTATTCTGGTCTCTCCTTCCCTCCAGACTCCCACCCCATTTCAGCCTCCCACCGCTTTTCGGCCTCCACTTTTTTCTCCCGCCTCTACTTCCCTCCGGCCTCCCACCCCGTTTCAGTGTCCCACCCCGTTTCGGCCTCCACTTTTTTCTCTGGCCTCTACTTCTCTTCGGCCTCCCACCCCTTTTCGGCCTCCACTTTTATCTGGCCTCTACTTCCCTCCAGCCTCCCACCCCGTTTCAGCCTCCCAGCACTTTTGTCCTCCACTATATTCTGGCCTCTACTTCCCTCCGGCCTTCCACCCTGTTTTAGCTTCCCACCCCTTTCAGCCTCCACTTTTTTCTCCGGCCTTTTCTTCGTTCTGGCCTCCCACCCCGTTTTAGCGTCCCATCCCGTTTCGGTCACCACTTTTTTCTCTGGCCTCTACTTCCCTCTGGCCTCCCACCCCTTTTCAGCCTCCGCTTTTATCCGGCCTCCCACCCCGTTTCAGCCTCCCACCCCATTTTGGCCTCCCACCCCATTTTGGCCTCCACTTTTATCCGGCCTCTACTTCCCTCCGGCCTCCCACCCCTTTTCAGCCTCCCAACCCATTTTGGCCAGCACTTTTTTCTGGCCTCTATTTCCCACCAGTCTTCCACCCCTTTTCCGTCTCCCACCCATTTTCGGCCTCCACTTTTCACCGGCCTCTAATTCCCTCCGGCCTCCCACCCCATTTCAGCCTCCCACCCCTTTTGGCCTCCACTTTTTTCTCTGCCCTTTTCTTCCTTCTGGCCTCCCACCCCGTTTCAGCGTCCCATCTGTTTCGGCCACCACTTTTGTCTCTGGCCTCTACTTCCCTCCGGCCTCCCACCCCCTTTCGGCCTCCCACCCCTTTTCGGCCTCCACTTTTATCTGGCGTCTACTTCCCTTCAGCCCCCCACCCTGTTTTGTCCTCCACTATATTCTGGCCTCTACTTCCCTCCAGCCTTCCACCCTGTTTTAGCTTCCCACCCCTTTCAGCCTCCACTTTTATCTGGCCTCTACTTCCCTTCAGCCTCCCACCCCGTTTTGTCCTCCACTATATTCTGGCCTCTACTTCCCTCCGGCCTCCCACCCCTTTTCGGCCTCCACTTTTTTCTGGCCTCTACTTCTCTCCGGCCTCCCACCCCGTTTCGGACTCCCACCCCTTTTCGGCCTCCACTTTTTTCTGGCCTCTACTTCGCTCCGACCTCCCACCCCCTTTCGGCCTCCCACCCCTTTTCGGCCTCCACTTTATTATGTCCTTTACTTCCCTCCGGCCTCCCACCCCTTGTGATCCTCCGACCCCATTTCTGCCTCCACTTTATTCTGGTCTCTCCTTCCCTCCAGACTCCCACCCCATTTCAGCCTCCCACCGCTTTTCGGCCTCCACTTTTTTCTCCCGCCTCTACTTCCCTCCGGCCTCCCACCCCGTTTCAGTGTCCCACCCCGTTTCGGCCTCCACTTTTTTCTCTGGCATCTACTTCTCTCCGGCCTCCCACCCCGTTTCGGCCTCCCACCCCTTTTCGGCCTCCACTTTTATCCGGCCTCTACTTCCCTCCAGCCTCCCACCCCGTTTCAGCCTCCCACCACTTTTTGGCCTCCACTATTTTCTGGCCTCTACTTCCCTTCGGCCTCCCACCCCGTTTCAGCCTCCCACCCCTTTCGGCCTCCACTTTTTTCTCCAGCCTTTTTTTCCTTCTGGCCTCCCACCCCGTTTCAGCGTCCCATCCGTTTCGGCCACCACTTTTTTCTCTGGCCTCTATTTCCCTCCAGCCTCCCACCCCCTTTCGGCCTCCCACCCCTTTTCGGCCTCCACTTTCTTCTGGCCTCTACTTCCCTCTGGCCTCCCACCCCTTTTCAGCCTCCGCTTTTATCTGGCCTCCCACCCCGTTTCAGCATCCCACCCCGTTTTGGCCTCCCACCCCATTTTGGCCTCCACTTTTATCCGGCCTCTACTTCCCTCCAGCCTCCCACCCCTTTTCAGCCTCCCAACCCATTTTGGCCAGCACTTTTTTCTGGCCTCTATTTCCCACCAGTCTTCCACCCCTTTTCCGTCTCCCACCCATTTTCGGCCTCCACTTTTCACCGGCCTCTAATTCCCTCCGGCCTCCCACCCCATTTCAGCCTCCCACCCCTTTTGGCCTCCACTTTTTTCTCTGCCCTTTTCTTCCTTCTGGCCTCCCACCCCGTTTCAGCGTCCCATCTGTTTCGGCCACCACTTTTGTCTCTGGCCTCTACTTCCCTCCGGCCTCCCACCCCCTTTCGGCCTCCCACCCCTTTTCGGCCTCCACTTTTATCCGGCCTCTAATTCCCTCCGGCCTCCCACCGCATTTCAGCCTCCCACCCCTTTTGGCCTCCACTTTTTTCTCTGGCCTTTTCTTCCTTCTGGCCTCCCACCCCGTTTCAGCATCCCATCCGTTTCGGCTAGCACTTTTGTCTCTGGCCTCTACTTCCCTCCGGCCTCCCACCCCTTTTCGGCCTCCACTTTTATCTGGCCTCTACTTCCCTTCAGCCTCCCACCCCGTTTGGGCCTCCACTATATTCTGGCCTCTACTTCCCTCCGGCCTTCCACCCCGTTTCAGCGTCCCACCCCGTTTGGGCCTCCACTTTTTTCTGGCCTCTACTTCTCTCCGGCCTCCCACCCCATTTCGGACTCCCACCCCTTTTCGGCCTCCACTTTTTTCTGGCCTCTACTTCGCTCTGACCTCCCACCCCCTTTCGGCCTCCCACCGCTTTTCGGCCTCCACTTTATTCTGTCCTTTACTTCCCTCCGGCCTCCCACCCCTTGTGATCCTCCCACCCCATTCCTGCCTCCACTTTATTCTGGTCTCTCCTTCCCTCCAGACTCCCACCCCATTTCAGCCTCCCACCGCTTTTCGGCCTCCACTTTCTTCTCCCGCCTCTACTTCCCTCCGGCCTCCCACCCCGTTTCAGTGTCCCACCCCGTTTCGGCCTCCACTTTTTTCTCTGGCCTCTACTTCTCTTCGGCCTCCCACCCCTTTTCGGCCTCCACTTTTATCTGGCCTCTACTTCCCTCCAGCCTCCCACCCCGTTTCAGCCTCCCAGCACTTTTGGCCTCCACTATTTTCTGGCCTCTACTTCCCTTTGGCCTCCCACCCCGTTTCAGCCTCCCACCCCTTTCGGCATCCACTTTTTTCTCCAGCCTTTTATTCCTTCTGGCCTCCCACCCCGTTTCAGCGTCCCATCCGTTTCGGCCACCACTTTTTTCTCTGGCCTCTATTTCCCTCCGGCCTCCCAACCCCTTTCGGCCTCCCACCACTTTTCGGCCTCCACTTCCTTTTGGCCTCTACTTTCCTCCGGCCTCCCACCCCTTTTCAGCCTCAAACCCCATTCTGGCTTCCACTTTTTTCTGGCCTTTACTTCCCACCAGTCTCCCACCCCTTTTCTGTCTCCCACCCCTTTTCAGGCTCCACTTTTATCCGGCCTCTAATTCCCTCCGGCCTCCCACCCCCTTTCGGCCTCCCACCCATTTTCGGCCTCCACTTTTATCTGGCCTCTACTTCCCTTCAGCCTCCCACCCTGTTTTGTCCTCCACTATATTCTGGCCTCTACTTCCCTCCGGCCTTCCACCCTGTTTTAGCTTCCCACCCCTTTCAGCCTCCACTTTTTTCTCCGGCCTTTTCTTCGTTCTGGCCTCCCACCCCGTTTTAGCGTCCCATCCCGTTTCGGTCACCACTTTTTTCTCTGGCCTCTACTTCCCTCTGGCCTCCCACCCCTTTTCAGCCTCCGCTTTTATCCGGCCTCCCACCCCGTTTCAGCCTCCCACCCCATTTTGGCCTCCCACCCCATTTTGGCCTCCACTTTTATCCGGCCTCTACTTCCCTCTGGCCTCCCACCCCTTTTCAGCCTCCCAACCCATTTTGGCCAGCACTTTTTTCTGGCCTCTATTTCCCACCAGTCTTCCACCCCTTTTCCGTCTCCCACCCATTTTCGGCCTCCACTTTTCACCGGCCTCTAATTCCTTCCGGCCTCCCACCCCATTTCAGCCTCCCACCCCTTTTGGCCTCCACTTTTTTCTCTGCCCTTTTCTTCCTTCTGGCCTCCCACCCCGTTTCAGCGTCCCATCTGTTTCGGCCACCACTTTTGTCTCTGGCCTCTACTTCCCTCCGGCCTCCCACCCCCTTTCGGCCTCCCACCCCTTTTCGGCCTCCACTTTTATCTGGCGTCTACTTCCCTTCAGCCCCCCACCCTGTTTTGTCCTCCACTATATTCTGGCCTCTACTTCCCTCCGGCCTTCCACCCTGTTTTAGCTTCCCACCCCTTTCAGCCTCCACTTTTATCTGGCCTCTACTTCCCTTCAGCCTCCCACCCCGTTTTGTCCTCCACTATATTCTGGCCTCTACTTCCCTCCGGCCTCCCACCCCTTTTCGGCCTCCCACCCCTTTTCGGCCTCCACTTTTTTCTGGCCTCTACTTCTCTCCGGCCTCCCACCCCGTTTCGGACTCCCACCCCTTTTCGGCCTCCACTTTTTTCTGGCCTCTACTTCGCTCCGACCTCCCACCCCCTTTCGGCCTCCCACCCCTTTTCGGCCTCCACTTTATTCTGTCCTTTACTTCCCTCCGGCCTCCCACCCCTTGTGATCCTCCGACCCCATTTCTGCCTCCACTTTATTCTGGTCTCTCCTTCCCTCCAGACTCCCACCCCATTTCAGCCTCCCACCGCTTTTCGGCCTCCACTTTTTTCTCCCGCCTCTACTTCCCTCCGGCCTCCCACCCCGTTTCAGTGTCCCACCCCGTTTCGGCCTCCACTTTTTTCTCTGGCCTCTACTTCCCTCCAGCCTCCCACCCCGTTTCAGCCTCCCACCACTTTTTGGCCTCCACTATTTTCTGGCCTCTACTTCCCTTCGGCCTCCCACCCCGTTTCAGCCTCCCACCCCTTTCGGCATCCACTTATTTCTCCCGCCTCTACTTCCCTACGGCCTCCCACTCCTTTTCAGCCTCCCACCCCTTTCAGCCTCCACTTTTTTCTCCGGCCTTTTCTTCGTTCTGGCCTCCCACCCCGTTTTAGGGTCCCATCCTGATTCGGTCACTTTTTTCTCTGGCCTCTACTTCCCTCTGGCCTCCCACCCCTTTTCAGCCTCCGCTTTTATCCGGCCTCCCACCCCGTTTCAGCCTCCCACCCCATTTTGGCCTCCCACCCCATTTTGGCCTCCCACCCCATTTTGGCCTCCACTTTTATCCGGCCTCTAATTCCCTCCGGCCTCCCACCCCATTTCAGCCTCCCACCCCTTTTGGCCTCCACTTTTTTCTCTGGCCTTTTCTTCCTTCTGGCCTCCCACCCCGTTTCAGCATCCCATCCGTTTCGGCTAGCACTTTTGTCTCTGGCCTCTACTTCCCTCCGGCCTCCCACCCCTTTTCGGCCTCCACTTTTATCTGGCCTCTACTTCCCTTCAGCCTCCCACCCCGTTTTGTCCTCCACTATATTCTGGCCTCTACTTCGCTCTGACCTCCCACCCCCTTTCGGCCTCCCACCGCTTTTCGGCCTCCACTTTATTCTGTCCTTTACTTCCCTCCGGCCTCCCACCCCTTGTGATCGTCCCACCCCATTCCTGCCTCCACTTTATTCTGGTCTCTCCTTCCCTCCAGACTCCCACCCCATTTCAGCCTCCCACCGCTTTTCGGCCTCCACTTTTTTCTCCCGCCTCTACTTCCCTCCGGCCTCCCACCCCGTTTCAGTGTCCCACCCCGTTTCGGCCTCCACTTTTTTCTCTGGCCTCTACTTCTCTTCGGCCTCCCACCCCTTTTCGGCCTCCACTTTTATCTGGCCTCTACTTCGCTCCAGCCTCCCACCCCGTTTCAGCCTCCCAGCACTTTTGGCCTCCACTATTTTCTGGCCTCTACTTCCCTTTGGCCTCCCACCCCGTTTCAGCCTCCCACCCCTTTCGGCATCCACTTTTTTCTCCAGTCTTTTCTTCCTTCTAGCCTCCCACCCCGTTTCAGCGTCCCATCCGTTTCGGCCACCACTTTTTTCTCTGGCCTCTATTTCCCTCCGGCCTCCCACCCCCTTTCGGCCTCCCACCCCTTTTCGGCCTCCACTTCCTTTTGGCCTCTACTTTCCTCCGGCCTCCCACCCCTTTTCAGCCTCAAACCCCATTCTGGCTTCCACTTTTTTCTGGCCTTTACTTCCCACCAGTCTCCCACCCCTTTTCTGTCTCCCACCCCTTTTCAGGCTCCACTTTTATCCGGCCTCTAATTCCCTCCGGCCTCCCACCCCATTTCAGCCTCCCACCCCTTTCAGCCTCCACTTTTTTCTCCGGCCTTTTCTTACTTCTGGCCTCCCACCCCGTTTTAGCGTCCCATCCCATTTCGGTCACAATTTTTTTCTCTGGCCTCTACTTCCCTCTGGCCTCCCACCCCTTTTCAGCCTCCGCTTTTATCCGTCCTCCCACCCCGTTTCAGCATCACACCCCGTTTTGGCCTCCCACCCCATTTTGGCCTCCACTTTTATCCGGCCTCTACTTCCCTCCAGCCTCCCACCCCTTTTCAGCCTCCCAACCCATTTTGGCCAGCACTTTTTTCTGGCCTCTATTTCCCACCAGTCTTCCACCCCTTTTCCGTCTCCCACCCATTTTCGGCCTCCACTTTTCACCGGCCTCTAATTCCCTCCGGCCTCCCACCCCATTTCAGCCTCCCACCCCTTTTGGCCTCCACTTTTTTCTCTGCCCTTTTCTTCCTTCTGGCCTCCCACCCCGTTTCAGCGTCCCATCCGTTTCGGCCACCACTTTTGTCTCTGGCCTCTACTTCCCTCCGGCCTCCCACCCCCTTTCGGCCTCCCACCCCTTTTCGGCCTCCACTTTTATCTGGCCTCTACTTCCCTTCAGCCTCCCACCCTGTTTTGTCCTCCACTATATTCTGGCCTCTACTTCCCTCCGGCCTCCCACCCCTTTTCGGCCTCCCACCCCTTTTCGGCCTCCACTTTTTTCTGGCCTCTACTTCTCTCCGGCCTCCCACCCCGTTTCGGACTCCCACCCCTTTTCGGCCTCCACTTTTTTCTGGCCTCTACTTCGCTCCGACCTCCCACCCCCTTTCGGCCTCCCACCCCTTTTCGGCCTCCACTTTATTCTGTCCTTTACTTCCCTCCGGCCTCCCACCCCTTGTGATCCTCCGACCCCATTTCTGCCTCCACTTTATTCTGGTCTCTCCTTCCCTCCAGACTCCCACCCCATTTCAGCCTCCCACCGCTTTTCGGCCTCCACTTTTTTCTCCCGCCTCTACTTCCCTCCGGCCTCCCACCCCGTTTCAGTGTCCCACCCCGTTTCGGCCTCCACTTTTTTCTCTGGCATCTACTTCTCTCCGGCCTCCCACCCCGTTTCGGCCTCCCACCCCTTTTCGGCCTCCACTTTTATCCGGCCTCTACTTCCCTCCAGCCTCCCACCCCGTTTCAGCCTCCCACCACTTTTTGGCCTCCACTATTTTCTGGCCTCTACTTCCCTTCGGCCTCCCACCCCGTTTCAGCCTCCCACCCCTTTCGGCCTCCACTTTTTTCTCCAGCCTTTTTTTCCTTCTGGCCTCCCACCCCGTTTCAGCGTCCCATCCGTTTCGGCCACCACTTTTTTCTCTGGCCTCTATTTCCCTCCAGCCTCCCACCCCCTTTCGGCCTCCCACCCCTTTTCGGCCTCCACTTTCTTCTGGCCTCTACTTCCCTCCGGCCTCCCACCCCTTTTCAGCCTCAAACCCCATTTTGGCCAGCACTTTTTTCTGGCCTCTACTTCCCACCAGTCTCCCACCCCTTTTCTGTCTCCCACCCCTTTTCAGGCTCCACTTTTATCCGGCCTCTAATTCCCTCCGGCCTCCCACCCCATTTCAGCCTCTCACCCCTTTCAGCCTCCACTTTTTTCTCCGGCCTTTTCTTACTTCTGGCCTCCCACCCCGTTTTAGCGTCCCATCCCATTTCGGTCACCACTTTTTTCTCTGGCCTCTACTTCCCTCTGGCCTCCCACCCCTTTTCAGCCTCCGCTTTTATCTGGCCTCCCACCCCGTTTCAGCATCCCACCCCGTTTTGGCCTCCCACCCCATTTTGGCCTCCACTTTTATCCGGCCTCTACTTCCCTCCAGCCTCCCACCCCTTTTCAGCCTCCCAACCCATTTTGGCCAGCACTTTTTTCTGGCCTCTATTTCCCACCAGTCTTCCACCCCTTTTCCGTCTCCCACCCATTTTCGGCCTCCACTTTTCACCGGCCTCTAATTCCCTCCGGCCTCCCACCCCATTTCAGCCTCCCACCCCTTTTGGCCTCCACTTTTTTCTCTGCCCTTTTCTTCCTTCTGGCCTCCCACCCCGTTTCAGCGTCCCATCTGTTTCGGCCACCACTTTTGTCTCTGGCCTCTACTTCCCTCCGGCCTCCCACCCCCTTTCGGCCTCCCACCCCTTTTCGGCCTCCACTTTTATCCGGCCTCTAATTCCCTCCGGCCTCCCACCGCATTTCAGCCTCCCACCCCTTTTGGCCTCCACTTTTTTCTCTGGCCTTTTCTTCCTTCTGGCCTCCCACCCCGTTTCAGCATCCCATCCGTTTCGGCTAGCACTTTTGTCTCTGGCCTCTACTTCCCTCCGGCCTCCCACCCCTTTTCGGCCTCCACTTTTATCTGGCCTCTACTTCCCTTCAGCCTCCCACCCCGTTTGGGCCTCCACTTTTTTCTGGCCTCTACTTCTCTCCGGCCTCCCACCCCATTTCGGACTCCCACCCCTTTTCGGCCTCCACTTTTTTCTGGCCTCTACTTCGCTCTGACCTCCCACCCCCTTTCGGCCTCCCACCGCTTTTCGGCCTCCACTTTATTCTGTCCTTTACTTCCCTCCGGCCTCCCACCCCTTGTGATCCTCCCACCCCATTCCTGCCTCCACTTTATTCTGGTCTCTCCTTCCCTCCAGACTCCCACCCCATTTCAGCCTCCCACCGCTTTTCGGCCTCCACTTTTTTCTCCCGCCTCTACTTCCCTCCGGCCTCCCACCCCGTTTCAGTGTCCCACCCCGTTTCGGCCTCCACTTTTTTCTCTGGCCTCTACTTCTCTTCGGCCTCCCACCCCTTTTCGGCCTCCACTTTTATCTGGCCTCTACTTCCCTCCAGCCTCCCACCCCGTTTCAGCCTCCCAGCACTTTTGGCCTCCACTATTTTCTGGCCTCTACTTCCCTTTGGCCTCCCACCCCGTTTCAGCCTCCCACCCCTTTCGGCATCCACTTTTTTCTCCAGCCTTTTCTTCCTTCTGGCCTCCCACCCCGTTTCAGCGTCCCATCCGTTTCGGCCACCACTTTTTTCTCTGGCCTCTATTTCCCTCCGGCCTCCCAACCCCTTTCGGCCTCCCACCACTTTTCGGCCTCCACTTCCTTTTGGCCTCTACTTTCCTCCGGCCTCCCACCCCTTTTCAGCCTCAAACCCCATTCTGGCTTCCACTTTTTTCTGGCCTTTACTTCCCACCAGTCTCCCACCCCTTTTCTGTCTCCCACCCCTTTTCAGGCTCCACTTTTATCCGGCCTCTAATTCCCTCCGGCCTCCCACCCCCTTTCGGCCTCCCACCCATTTTCGGCCTCCACTTTTATCTGGCCTCTACTTCCCTTCAGCCTCCCACCCTGTTTTGTCCTCCACTATATTCTGGCCTCTACTTCCCTCCGGCCTTCCACCCTGTTTTAGCTTCCCACCCCTTTCAGCCTCCACTTTTTTCTCCGGCCTTTTCTTCGTTCTGGCCTCCCACCCCGTTTTAGCGTCCCATCCCGTTTCGGTCACCACTTTTTTCTCTGGCCTCTACTTCCCTCTGGCCTCCCACCCCTTTTCAGCCTCCGCTTTTATCCGGCCTCCCACCCCGTTTCAGCCTCCCACCCCATTTTGGCCTCCCACCCCATTTTGGCCTCCACTTTTATCCGGCCTCTACTTCCCTCCGGCCTCCCACCCCTTTTCAGCCTCCCAACCCATTTTGGCCAGCACTTTTTTCTGGCCTCTATTTCCCACCAGTCTTCCACCCCTTTTCCGTCTCCCACCCATTTTCGGCCTCCACTTTTCACCGGCCTCTAATTCCCTCCGGCCTCCCACCCCATTTCAGCCTCCCACCCCTTTTGGCCTCCACTTTTTTCTCTGCCCTTTTCTTCCTTCTGGCCTCCCACCCCGTTTCAGCGTCCCATCTGTTTCGGCCACCACTTTTGTCTCTGGCCTCTACTTCCCTCCGGCCTCCCACCCCCTTTCGGCCTCCCACCCCTTTTCGGCCTCCACTTTTATCTGGCGTCTACTTCCCTTCAGCCCCCCACCCTGTTTTGTCCTCCACTATATTCTGGCCTCTACTTCCCTCCAGCCTTCCACCCTGTTTTAGCTTCCCACCCCTTTCAGCCTCCACTTTTATCTGGCCTCTACTTCCCTTCAGCCTCCCACCCCGTTTTGTCCTCCACTATATTCTGGCCTCTACTTCCCTCCGGCCTCCCACCCCTTTTCGGCCTCCCACCCCTTTTCGGCCTCCACTTTTTTCTGGCCTCTACTTCTCTCCGGCCTCCCACCCCGTTTCGGACTCCCACCCCTTTTCGGCCTCCACTTTTTTCTGGCCTCTACTTCGCTCCGACCTCCCACCCCCTTTCGGCCTCCCACCCCTTTTCGGCCTCCACTTTATTATGTCCTTTACTTCCCTCCGGCCTCCCACCCCTTGTGATCCTCCGACCCCATTTCTGCCTCCACTTTATTCTGGTCTCTCCTTCCCTCCAGACTCCCACCCCATTTCAGCCTCCCACCGCTTTTCGGCCTCCACTTTTTTCTCCCGCCTCTACTTCCCTCCGGCCTCCCACCCCGTTTCAGTGTCCCACCCCGTTTCGGCCTCCACTTTTTTCTCTGGCATCTACTTCTCTCCGGCCTCCCACCCCGTTTCGGCCTCCCACCCCTTTTCGGCCTCCACTTTTATCCGGCCTCTACTTCCCTCCAGCCTCCCACCCCGTTTCAGCCTCCCACCACTTTTTGGCCTCCACTATTTTCTGGCCTCTACTTCCCTTCGGCCTCCCACCCCGTTTCAGCCTCCCACCCCTTTCGGCCTCCACTTTTTTCTCCAGCCTTTTTTTCCTTCTGGCCTCCCACCCCGTTTCAGCGTCCCATCCGTTTCGGCCACCACTTTTTTCTCTGGCCTCTATTTCCCTCCAGCCTCCCACCCCCTTTCGGCCTCCCACCCCTTTTCGGCCTCCACTTTCTTCTGGCCTCTACTTCCCTCTGGCCTCCCACCCCTTTTCAGCCTCCGCTTTTATCTGGCCTCCCACCCCGTTTCAGCATCCCACCCCGTTTTGGCCTCCCACCCCATTTTGGCCTCCACTTTTATCCGGCCTCTACTTCCCTCCAGCCTCCCACCCCTTTTCAGCCTCCCAACCCATTTTGGCCAGCACTTTTTTCTGGCCTCTATTTCCCACCAGTCTTCCACCCCTTTTCCGTCTCCCACCCATTTTCGGCCTCCACTTTTCACCGGCCTCTAATTCCCTCCGGCCTCCCACCCCATTTCAGCCTCCCACCCCTTTTGGCCTCCACTTTTTTCTCTGCCCTTTTCTTCCTTCTGGCCTCCCACCCCGTTTCAGCGTCCCATCTGTTTCGGCCACCACTTTTGTCTCTGGCCTCTACTTCCCTCCGGCCTCCCACCCCCTTTCGGCCTCCCACCCCTTTTCGGCCTCCACTTTTATCCGGCCTCTAATTCCCTCCGGCCTCCCACCGCATTTCAGCCTCCCACCCCTTTTGGCCTCCACTTTTTTCTCTGGCCTTTTCTTCCTTCTGGCCTCCCACCCCGTTTCAGCATCCCATCCGTTTCGGCTAGCACTTTTGTCTCTGGCCTCTACTTCCCTCCGGCCTCCCACCCCTTTTCGGCCTCCACTTTTATCTGGCCTCTACTTCCCTTCAGCCTCCCACCCCGTTTTGTCCTCCACTATATTCTGGCCTCTACTTCCCTCCGGCCTTCCACCCCGTTTCAGCGTCCCACCCCGTTTGGGCCTCCACTTTTTTCTGGCCTCTACTTCTCTCCGGCCTCCCACCCCATTTCGGACTCCCACCCCTTTTCGGCCTCCACTTTTTTCTGGCCTCTACTTCGCTCTGACCTCCCACCCCCTTTCGGCCTCCCACCGCTTTTCGGCCTCCACTTTATTCTGTCCTTTACTTCCCTCCGGCCTCCCACCCCTTGTGATCCTCCCACCCCATTCCTGCCTCCACTTTATTCTGGTCTCTCCTTCCCTCCAGACTCCCACCCCATTTCAGCCTCCCACCGCTTTTCGGCCTCCACTTTCTTCTCCCGCCTCTACTTCCCTCCGGCCTCCCACCCCGTTTCAGTGTCCCACCCCGTTTCGGCCTCCACTTTTTTCTCTGGCCTCTACTTCTCTTCGGCCTCCCACCCCTTTTCGGCCTCCACTTTTATCTGGCCTCTACTTCCCTCCAGCCTCCCACCCCGTTTCAGCCTCCCAGCACTTTTGGCCTCCACTATTTTCTGGCCTCTACTTCCCTTTGGCCTCCCACCCCGTTTCAGCCTCCCACCCCTTTCGGCATCCACTTTTTTCTCCAGCCTTTTATTCCTTCTGGCCTCCCACCCCGTTTCAGCGTCCCATCCGTTTCGGCCACCACTTTTTTCTCTGGCCTCTATTTCCCTCCGGCCTCCCAACCCCTTTCGGCCTCCCACCACTTTTCGGCCTCCACTTCCTTTTGGCCTCTACTTTCCTCCGGCCTCCCACCCCTTTTCAGCCTCAAACCCCATTCTGGCTTCCACTTTTTTCTGGCCTTTACTTCCCACCAGTCTCCCACCCCTTTTCTGTCTCCCACCCCTTTTCAGGCTCCACTTTTATCCGGCCTCTAATTCCCTCCGGCCTCCCACCCCCTTTCGGCCTCCCACCCATTTTCGGCCTCCACTTTTATCTGGCCTCTACTTCCCTTCAGCCTCCCACCCTGTTTTGTCCTCCACTATATTCTGGCCTCTACTTCCCTCCGGCCTTCCACCCTGTTTTAGCTTCCCACCCCTTTCAGCCTCCACTTTTTTCTCCGGCCTTTTCTTCGTTCTGGCCTCCCACCCCGTTTTAGCGTCCCATCCCGTTTCGGTCACCACTTTTTTCTCTGGCCTCTACTTCCCTCTGGCCTCCCACCCCTTTTCAGCCTCCGCTTTTATCCGGCCTCCCACCCCGTTTCAGCCTCCCACCCCATTTTGGCCTCCCACCCCATTTTGGCCTCCACTTTTATCCGGCCTCTACTTCCCTCTGGCCTCCCACCCCTTTTCAGCCTCCCAACCCATTTTGGCCAGCACTTTTTTCTGGCCTCTATTTCCCACCAGTCTTCCACCCCTTTTCCGTCTCCCACCCATTTTCGGCCTCCACTTTTCACCGGCCTCTAATTCCTTCCGGCCTCCCACCCCATTTCAGCCTCCCACCCCTTTTGGCCTCCACTTTTTTCTCTGCCCTTTTCTTCCTTCTGGCCTCCCACCCCGTTTCAGCGTCCCATCTGTTTCGGCCACCACTTTTGTCTCTGGCCTCTACTTCCCTCCGGCCTCCCACCCCCTTTCGGCCTCCCACCCCTTTTCGGCCTCCACTTTTATCTGGCGTCTACTTCCCTTCAGCCCCCCACCCTGTTTTGTCCTCCACTATATTCTGGCCTCTACTTCCCTCCGGCCTTCCACCCTGTTTTAGCTTCCCACCCCTTTCAGCCTCCACTTTTATCTGGCCTCTACTTCCCTTCAGCCTCCCACCCCGTTTTGTCCTCCACTATATTCTGGCCTCTACTTCCCTCCGGCCTCCCACCCCTTTTCGGCCTCCCACCCCTTTTCGGCCTCCACTTTTTTCTGGCCTCTACTTCTCTCCGGCCTCCCACCCCGTTTCGGACTCCCACCCCTTTTCGGCCTCCACTTTTTTCTGGCCTCTACTTCGCTCCGACCTCCCACCCCCTTTCGGCCTCCCACCCCTTTTCGGCCTCCACTTTATTCTGTCCTTTACTTCCCTCCGGCCTCCCACCCCTTGTGATCCTCCGACCCCATTTCTGCCTCCACTTTATTCTGGTCTCTCCTTCCCTCCAGACTCCCACCCCATTTCAGCCTCCCACCGCTTTTCGGCCTCCACTTTTTTCTCCCGCCTCTACTTCCCTCCGGCCTCCCACCCCGTTTCAGTGTCCCACCCCGTTTCGGCCTCCACTTTTTTCTCTGGCCTCTACTTCCCTCCAGCCTCCCACCCCGTTTCAGCCTCCCACCACTTTTTGGCCTCCACTATTTTCTGGCCTCTACTTCCCTTCGGCCTCCCACCCCGTTTCAGCCTCCCACCCCTTTCGGCATCCACTTATTTCTCCCGCCTCTACTTCCCTACGGCCTCCCACTCCTTTTCAGCCTCCCACCCCTTTCAGCCTCCACTTTTTTCTCCGGCCTTTTCTTCGTTCTGGCCTCCCACCCCGTTTTAGGGTCCCATCCTGATTCGGTCACTTTTTTCTCTGGCCTCTACTTCCCTCTGGCCTCCCACCCCTTTTCAGCCTCCGCTTTTATCCGGCCTCCCACCCCGTTTCAGCCTCCCACCCCATTTTGGCCTCCCACCCCATTTTGGCCTCCACTTTTATCCGGCCTCTAATTCCCTCCGGCCTCCCACCCCATTTCAGCCTCCCACCCCTTTTGGCCTCCACTTTTTTCTCTGGCCTTTTCTTCCTTCTGGCCTCCCACCCCGTTTCAGCATCCCATCCGTTTCGGCTAGCACTTTTGTCTCTGGCCTCTACTTCCCTCCGGCCTCCCACCCCTTTTCGGCCTCCACTTTTATCTGGCCTCTACTTCCCTTCAGCCTCCCACCCCGTTTTGTCCTCCACTATATTCTGGCCTCTACTTCGCTCTGACCTCCCACCCCCTTTCGGCCTCCCACCGCTTTTCGGCCTCCACTTTATTCTGTCCTTTACTTCCCTCCGGCCTCCCACCCCTTGTGATCGTCCCACCCCATTCCTGCCTCCACTTTATTCTGGTCTCTCCTTCCCTCCAGACTCCCACCCCATTTCAGCCTCCCACCGCTTTTCGGCCTCCACTTTTTTCTCCCGCCTCTACTTCCCTCCGGCCTCCCACCCCGTTTCAGTGTCCCACCCCGTTTCGGCCTCCACTTTTTTCTCTGGCCTCTACTTCTCTTCGGCCTCCCACCCCTTTTCGGCCTCCACTTTTATCTGGCCTCTACTTCGCTCCAGCCTCCCACCCCGTTTCAGCCTCCCAGCACTTTTGGCCTCCACTATTTTCTGGCCTCTACTTCCCTTTGGCCTCCCACCCCGTTTCAGCCTCCCACCCCTTTCGGCATCCACTTTTTTCTCCAGTCTTTTCTTCCTTCTAGCCTCCCACCCCGTTTCAGCGTCCCATCCGTTTCGGCCACCACTTTTTTCTCTGGCCTCTATTTCCCTCCGGCCTCCCACCCCCTTTCGGCCTCCCACCCCTTTTCGGCCTCCACTTCCTTTTGGCCTCTACTTTCCTCCGGCCTCCCACCCCTTTTCAGCCTCAAACCCCATTCTGGCTTCCACTTTTTTCTGGCCTTTACTTCCCACCAGTCTCCCACCCCTTTTCTGTCTCCCACCCCTTTTCAGGCTCCACTTTTATCCGGCCTCTAATTCCCTCCGGCCTCCCACCCCATTTCAGCCTCCCACCCCTTTCAGCCTCCACTTTTTTCTCCGGCCTTTTCTTACTTCTGGCCTCCCACCCCGTTTTAGCGTCCCATCCCATTTCGGTCACAATTTTTTTCTCTGGCCTCTACTTCCCTCTGGCCTCCCACCCCTTTTCAGCCTCCGCTTTTATCCGTCCTCCCACCCCGTTTCAGCATCCCACCCCGTTTTGGCCTCCCACCCCATTTTGGCCTCCACTTTTATCCGGCCTCTACTTCCCTCCAGCCTCCCACCCCTTTTCAGCCTCCCAACCCATTTTGGCCAGCACTTTTTTCTGGCCTCTATTTCCCACCAGTCTTCCACCCCTTTTCCGTCTCCCACCCATTTTCGGCCTCCACTTTTCACCGGCCTCTAATTCCCTCCGGCCTCCCACCCCATTTCAGCCTCCCACCCCTTTTGGCCTCCACTTTTTTCTCTGCCCTTTTCTTCCTTCTGGCCTCCCACCCCGTTTCAGCGTCCCATCCGTTTCGGCCACCACTTTTGTCTCTGGCCTCTACTTCCCTCCGGCCTCCCACCCCCTTTCGGCCTCCCACCCCTTTTCGGCCTCCACTTTTATCTGGCCTCTACTTCCCTTCAGCCTCCCACCCTGTTTTGTCCTCCACTATATTCTGGCCTCTACTTCCCTCCGGCCTCCCACCCCTTTTCGGCCTCCACTTTTTTCTGGCCTCTACTTCTCTCCGGCCTCCCACCCCGTTTCGGACTCCCACCCCTTTTCGGCCTCCACTTTTTTCTGGCCTCTACTTCGCTCCGACCTCCCACCCCCTTTCGGCCTCCCACCCCTTTTCGGCCTCCACTTTATTCTGTCCTTTACTTCCCTCCGGCCTCCCACCCCTTGTGATCCTCCGACCCCATTTCTGCCTCCACTTTATTCTGGTCTCTCCTTCCCTCCAGACTCCCACCCCATTTCAGCCTCCCACCGCTTTTCGGCCTCCACTTTTTTCTCCCGCCTCTACTTCCCTCCGGCCTCCCACCCCGTTTCAGTGTCCCACCCCGTTTCGGCCTCCACTTTTTTCTCTGGCATCTACTTCTCTCCGGCCTCCCACCCCGTTTCGGCCTCCCACCCCTTTTCGGCCTCCACTTTTATCCGGCCTCTACTTCCCTCCAGCCTCCCACCCCGTTTCAGCCTCCCACCACTTTTTGGCCTCCACTATTTTCTGGCCTCTACTTCCCTTCGGCCTCCCACCCCGTTTCAGCCTCCCACCCCTTTCGGCCTCCACTTTTTTCTCCAGCCTTTTTTTCCTTCTGGCCTCCCACCCCGTTTCAGCGTCCCATCCGTTTCGGCCACCACTTTTTTCTCTGGCCTCTATTTCCCTCCAGCCTCCCACCCCCTTTCGGCCTCCCACCCCTTTTCGGCCTCCACTTTCTTCTGGCCTCTACTTCCCTCCGGCCTCCCACCCCTTTTCAGCCTCAAACCCCATTTTGGCCAGCACTTTTTTCTGGCCTCTACTTCCCACCAGTCTCCCACCCCTTTTCTGTCTCCCACCCCTTTTCAGGCTCCACTTTTATCCGGCCTCTAATTCCCTCCGGCCTCCCACCCCATTTCAGCCTCTCACCCCTTTCAGCCTCCACTTTTTTCTCCGGCCTTTTCTTACTTCTGGCCTCCCACCCCGTTTTAGCGTCCCATCCCATTTCGGTCACCACTTTTTTCTCTGGCCTCTACTTCCCTCTGGCCTCCCACCCCTTTTCAGCCTCCGCTTTTATCTGGCCTCCCACCCCGTTTCAGCATCCCACCCCGTTTTGGCCTCCCACCCCATTTTGGCCTCCACTTTTATCCGGCCTCTACTTCCCTCCAGCCTCCCACCCCTTTTCAGCCTCCCAACCCATTTTGGCCAGCACTTTTTTCTGGCCTCTATTTCCCACCAGTCTTCCACCCCTTTTCCGTCTCCCACCCATTTTCGGCCTCCACTTTTCACCGGCCTCTAATTCCCTCCGGCCTCCCACCCCATTTCAGCCTCCCACCCCTTTTGGCCTCCACTTTTTTCTCTGCCCTTTTCTTCCTTCTGGCCTCCCACCCCGTTTCAGCGTCCCATCTGTTTCGGCCACCACTTTTGTCTCTGGCCTCTACTTCCCTCCGGCCTCCCACCCCCTTTCGGCCTCCCACCCCTTTTCGGCCTCCACTTTTATCCGGCCTCTAATTCCCTCCGGCCTCCCACCGCATTTCAGCCTCCCACCCCTTTTGGCCTCCACTTTTTTCTCTGGCCTTTTCTTCCTTCTGGCCTCCCACCCCGTTTCAGCATCCCATCCGTTTCGGCTAGCACTTTTGTCTCTGGCCTCTACTTCCCTCCGGCCTCCCACCCCTTTTCGGCCTCCACTTTTATCTGGCCTCTACTTCCCTTCAGCCTCCCACCCCGTTTGGGCCTCCACTTTTTTCTGGCCTCTACTTCTCTCCGGCCTCCCACCCCATTTCGGACTCCCACCCCTTTTCGGCCTCCACTTTTTTCTGGCCTCTACTTCGCTCTGACCTCCCACCCCCTTTCGGCCTCCCACCGCTTTTCGGCCTCCACTTTATTCTGTCCTTTACTTCCCTCCGGCCTCCCACCCCTTGTGATCCTCCCACCCCATTCCTGCCTCCACTTTATTCTGGTCTCTCCTTCCCTCCAGACTCCCACCCCATTTCAGCCTCCCACCGCTTTTCGGCCTCCACTTTTTTCTCCCGCCTCTACTTCCCTCCGGCCTCCCACCCCGTTTCAGTGTCCCACCCCGTTTCGGCCTCCACTTTTTTCTCTGGCCTCTACTTCTCTTCGGCCTCCCACCCCTTTTCGGCCTCCACTTTTATCTGGCCTCTACTTCCCTCCAGCCTCCCACCCCGTTTCAGCCTCCCAGCACTTTTGGCCTCCACTATTTTCTGGCCTCTACTTCCCTTTGGCCTCCCACCCCGTTTCAGCCTCCCACCCCTTTCGGCATCCACTTTTTTCTCCAGCCTTTTCTTCCTTCTGGCCTCCCACCCCGTTTCAGCGTCCCATCCGTTTCGGCCACCACTTTTTTCTCTGGCCTCTATTTCCCTCCGGCCTCCCAACCCCTTTCGGCCTCCCACCACTTTTCGGCCTCCACTTCCTTTTGGCCTCTACTTTCCTCCGGCCTCCCACCCCTTTTCAGCCTCAAACCCCATTCTGGCTTCCACTTTTTTCTGGCCTTTACTTCCCACCAGTCTCCCACCCCTTTTCTGTCTCCCACCCCTTTTCAGGCTCCACTTTTATCCGGCCTCTAATTCCCTCCGGCCTCCCACCCCCTTTCGGCCTCCCACCCATTTTCGGCCTCCACTTTTATCTGGCCTCTACTTCCCTTCAGCCTCCCACCCTGTTTTGTCCTCCACTATATTCTGGCCTCTACTTCCCTCCGGCCTTCCACCCTGTTTTAGCTTCCCACCCCTTTCAGCCTCCACTTTTTTCTCCGGCCTTTTCTTCGTTCTGGCCTCCCACCCCGTTTTAGCGTCCCATCCCGTTTCGGTCACCACTTTTTTCTCTGGCCTCTACTTCCCTCTGGCCTCCCACCCCTTTTCAGCCTCCGCTTTTATCCGGCCTCCCACCCCGTTTCAGCCTCCCACCCCATTTTGGCCTCCCACCCCATTTTGGCCTCCACTTTTATCCGGCCTCTACTTCCCTCTGGCCTCCCACCCCTTTTCAGCCTCCCAACCCATTTTGGCCAGCACTTTTTTCTGGCCTCTATTTCCCACCAGTCTTCCACCCCTTTTCCGTCTCCCACCCATTTTCGGCCTCCACTTTTCACCGGCCTCTAATTCCTTCCGGCCTCCCACCCCATTTCAGCCTCCCACCCCTTTTGGCCTCCACTTTTTTCTCTGCCCTTTTCTTCCTTCTGGCCTCCCACCCCGTTTCAGCGTCCCATCTGTTTCGGCCACCACTTTTGTCTCTGGCCTCTACTTCCCTCCGGCCTCCCACCCCCTTTCGGCCTCCCACCCCTTTTCGGCCTCCACTTTTATCTGGCGTCTACTTCCCTTCAGCCCCCCACCCTGTTTTGTCCTCCACTATATTCTGGCCTCTACTTCCCTCCGGCCTTCCACCCTGTTTTAGCTTCCCACCCCTTTCAGCCTCCACTTTTATCTGGCCTCTACTTCCCTTCAGCCTCCCACCCCGTTTTGTCCTCCACTATATTCTGGCCTCTACTTCCCTCCGGCCTCCCACCCCTTTTCGGCCTCCCACCCCTTTTCGGCCTCCACTTTTTTCTGGCCTCTACTTCTCTCCGGCCTCCCACCCCGTTTCGGACTCCCACCCCTTTTCGGCCTCCACTTTTTTCTGGCCTCTACTTCGCTCCGACCTCCCACCCCCTTTCGGCCTCCCACCCCTTTTCGGCCTCCACTTTATTCTGTCCTTTACTTCCCTCCGGCCTCCCACCCCTTGTGATCCTCCGACCCCATTTCTGCCTCCACTTTATTCTGGTCTCTCCTTCCCTCCAGACTCCCACCCCATTTCAGCCTCCCACCGCTTTTCGGCCTCCACTTTTTTCTCCCGCCTCTACTTCCCTCCGGCCTCCCACCCCGTTTCAGTGTCCCACCCCGTTTCGGCCTCCACTTTTTTCTCTGGCCTCTACTTCCCTCCAGCCTCCCACCCCGTTTCAGCCTCCCACCACTTTTTGGCCTCCACTATTTTCTGGCCTCTACTTCCCTTCGGCCTCCCACCCCGTTTCAGCCTCCCACCCCTTTCGGCATCCACTTATTTCTCCCGCCTCTACTTCCCTACGGCCTCCCACTCCTTTTCAGCCTCCCACCCCTTTCAGCCTCCACTTTTTTCTCCGGCCTTTTCTTCGTTCTGGCCTCCCACCCCGTTTTAGGGTCCCATCCTGATTCGGTCACTTTTTTCTCTGGCCTCTACTTCCCTCTGGCCTCCCACCCCTTTTCAGCCTCCGCTTTTATCCGGCCTCCCACCCCGTTTCAGCCTCCCACCCCATTTTGGCCTCCACTTTTTTCTCTGGCCTTTTCTTCCTTCTGGCCTCCCACCCCGTTTCAGCATCCCATCCGTTTCGGCTAGCACTTTTGTCTCTGGCCTCTACTTCCCTCCGGCCTCCCACCCCTTTTCGGCCTCCACTTTTATCTGGCCTCTACTTCCCTTCAGCCTCCCACCCCGTTTTGTCCTCCACTATATTCTGGCCTCTACTTCGCTCTGACCTCCCACCCCCTTTCGGCCTCCCACCGCTTTTCGGCCTCCACTTTATTCTGTCCTTTACTTCCCTCCGGCCTCCCACCCCTTGTGATCGTCCCACCCCATTCCTGCCTCCACTTTATTCTGGTCTCTCCTTCCCTCCAGACTCCCACCCCATTTCAGCCTCCCACCGCTTTTCGGCCTCCACTTTTTTCTCCCGCCTCTACTTCCCTCCGGCCTCCCACCCCGTTTCAGTGTCCCACCCCGTTTCGGCCTCCACTTTTTTCTCTGGCCTCTACTTCTCTTCGGCCTCCCACCCCTTTTCGGCCTCCACTTTTATCTGGCCTCTACTTCGCTCCAGCCTCCCACCCCGTTTCAGCCTCCCAGCACTTTTGGCCTCCACTATTTTCTGGCCTCTACTTCCCTTTGGCCTCCCACCCCGTTTCAGCCTCCCACCCCTTTCGGCATCCACTTTTTTCTCCAGTCTTTTCTTCCTTCTAGCCTCCCACCCCGTTTCAGCGTCCCATCCGTTTCGGCCACCACTTTTTTCTCTGGCCTCTATTTCCCTCCGGCCTCCCACCCCCTTTCGGCCTCCCACCCCTTTTCGGCCTCCACTTCCTTTTGGCCTCTACTTTCCTCCGGCCTCCCACCCCTTTTCAGCCTCAAACCCCATTCTGGCTTCCACTTTTTTCTGGCCTTTACTTCCCACCAGTCTCCCACCCCTTTTCTGTCTCCCACCCCTTTTCAGGCTCCACTTTTATCCGGCCTCTAATTCCCTCCGGCCTCCCACCCCATTTCAGCCTCCCACCCCTTTCAGCCTCCACTTTTTTCTCCGGCCTTTTCTTACTTCTGGCCTCCCACCCCGTTTTAGCGTCCCATCCCATTTCGGTCACAATTTTTTTCTCTGGCCTCTACTTCCCTCTGGCCTCCCACCCCTTTTCAGCCTCCGCTTTTATCCGTCCTCCCACCCCGTTTCAGCATCCCACCCCGTTTTGGCCTCCCACCCCATTTTGGCCTCCACTTTTATCCGGCCTCTACTTCCCTCCAGCCTCCCACCCCTTTTCGGCCTCCACTTTTATCTGGCCTCTACTTCCCTCCGGCCTCCCACCCCTTTTCGGCCTCCCACCCCTTTTCGGCCTCCACTTTTTTCTGGCCTCTACTTCTCTCCGGCCTCCCACCCCGTTTCGGACTCCCACCCCTTTTCGGCCTCCACTTTTTTCTGGCCTCTACTTCGCTCTGACCTCCCACCCCCTTTCGGCCTCCCACCCCTTTTCGGCCTCCACTTTATTCTGTCCTTTACTTCCCTCCGGCCTCCCACCCCTTGTGATCCTCCGACCCCATTTCTGCCTCCACTTTATTCTGGTCTCTCCTTCCCTCCAGACTCCCACCCCATTTCAGCCTCCCACCGCTTTTCGGCCTCCACTTTTTTCTCCCGCCTCTACTTCCCTCCGGCCTCCCACCCCGTTTCAGTGTCCCACCCCGTTTCGGCCTCCACTTTTTTCTCTGGCATCTACTTCTCTCCGGCCTCCCACCCCGTTTTGGCCTCCACTTTTATCTGGCCTCTACTTCCCTTCAGCCTCCCACCCCGTTTTGTCCTCCACTATATTCTGGCCTCTACTTCCCTCCGGCCTCCCACCCCTTGTGATCCTCCGACCCCATTTCTGCCTCCACTTTATTCTGGTCTCTCCTTCCCTCCAGACTCCCACCCCATTTCAGCCTCCCACCGCTTTTCGGCCTCCACTTTTTTCTCCCGCCTCTACTTCCCTCCGGCCTCCCACCCCGTTTCAGTGTCCCACCCCGTTTCGGCCTCCACCTTTTTCTCTGGCCTCTACTTCTCTTCGGCCTCCCACCCCTTTTCGGCCTCCACTTTTATCTGGCCTCTACTTCCCTCCAGCCTCCCACCCCGTTTCAGTCTCCCACCACTTTTGGCCTCCACTATTTTCTGGCCTCTACTTCCCTTTGGCCTCCCACCCCGTTTCAGCCTCCCACCCCTTTCGGCATCCACTTTTTTCTCCAGCCTTTTCTTCCTTCTGGCCTCCCACCCCGTTTCAGCGTCCCATCCGTTTCGGCCACCACTTTTTTCTCTGGCCTCTATTTCCCTCCGGCCTCCCACCCCCTTTCGGCCTCCCACCCCTTTTCGGCCTCCACTCTCTTTTGGCCTCTACTTCCCTCCGGCCTCCCACCCCTTTTCAGCCTCAAACCCCATTCTGGCTTCCACTTTTTTCTGGCCTTTACTTCCCACCAGTCTCCCACCCCTTTTCTGTCTCCCACCCCTTTTCAGGCTCCACTTTTATCCGGCCTCTAATTCCCTCCGGCCTCCCACCCAATTTCAGCCTCCCACCCCTTTCAGCCTCCACTTTTTTCTCCGGCCTTTTCTTACTTCTGGCCTCCCACCCCGTTTTAGCGTCCCATCCCATTTCGGTCACCACTTTTTTCTCTGGCCTCTACTTCCCTCTGGCCTCCCACCCCTTTTCAGCCTCCGCTTTTATCCGGACTCCCACCCCGTTTCAGCATCCCACCCCGTTTTGGCCTCCCACCCCATTTTGGCCTCCACTTTTATCCGGCCTCTACTTCCCTCCAGCCTCCCACCCCTTTTCAGCCTCCCAACCCATTTTGGCCAGCACTTTTTTCTGGCCTCTATTTCCCACCAGTCTTCCACCCCTTTTCCGTCTCCCACCCATTTTCGGCCTCCACTTTTCACCGGCCTCTAATTCCCTCCGGCCTCCCACCCCATTTCAGCCTCCCACCCCTTTTGGCCTCCACTTTTTTCTCTGCCCTTTTCTTCCTTCTGGCCTCCCACCCCGTTTCAGCGTCCCATCCGTTTCGGCCACCACTTTTGTCTCTGGCCTCTACTTCCCTCCGGCCTCCCACCCCCTTTCGGCCTCCCACCCCTTTTCGGCCTCCACTTTTATCTGGCCTCTACTTCCCTTCAGCCTCCCACCCTGTTTTGTCCTCCACTATATTCTGGCCTCTACTTCCCTCCAGCCTTCCACCCTGTTTCAGCTTCCCACCCCTTTCAGCCTCCACTTTTTTCTCCGGCCTTTTCTTCGTTCTGGCCTCCCACCCCGTTTTAGCGTCCCATCCTGATTCGGTCACCACTTTTTTCTCTGGCCTCTACTTCCCTCCGGTCTCCCACCCCTTTTCAGCCTCCCAACCCATTTTGGCCAGCACTTTTTTCTGGCCTCTATTTCCCACTAGTCTTCCACCCCTTTTCCGTCTCCCACCCCTTTTCAGCCTCCACTTTTATCCGGCCTCTAATTTCCTCCGGCCTCCCACCCCATTTCAGCCTCCCACCCCTTTTGGCCTCCACTTTTTTCTCTGGCCTTTTCTTCCTTCTGGCCTCCCACCCCGTTTCAGCGTCCCATCCGTTTCGGCCAGCACTTTTGTCTCTGGCCTCTACTTCCCTCCGGCCTCCCACCCCTTTTCGGCCTCCACTTTTATCTGGCCTCTACTTCCCTTCAGCCTCCCACCCCGTTTTGTCCTCCACTATATTCTGGCCTCTACTTCTCTCCGGCCTCCCACCCCGTTTCGGACTCCCACCCCTTTTCGGCCTCCACTTTTTTCTGGCCTCTACTTCGCTCCGACCTCCCACCCCCTTTCGGCCTCCCACCCCTTTTCGGCCTCCACTTTATTCTGTCCTTTACTTCCCTCCGGCCTCCCACCCCTTGTGATCCTCCGACCCCATTTCTGCCTCCACTTTATTCTGGTCTCTCCTTCCCTCGAGACTCCCACCCCATTTCAGCCTCCCACCGCTTTTCGGCCTCCACTTTTTTCTCTGGCATCTACTTCTCTCTGGCCTCCCACCCCGTTTCGGCCTCCCACCCCTTTTCGGCCTCCACTTTTATCCGGCCTCTACTTCCCTCCAGCCTCCCACCCCGTTTCAGCCTCCCACCACTTTTCGGCCTCCACTTTTATCTGGCCTCTACTTCGCTCCAGCCTCCCACCCCGTTTCAGCCTCCCACCCCTTTCGGCATCCACTTATTTCTCCCGCCTCTACTTCCCTAAGGCCTCCCACCCCGTTTCGGCCTCCCACCCCTTTCGGCCTCCACTTTTTTCTCCAGCCTTTTTTTCCTTCTGGCCTCCCACCCCGTTTCAGCGTCCCATCCGTTTCGGCCACCACTTTTTTCTCTGGCCTCTATTTCCCTCCGGACTCCCACCCCCTTTCGGCCTCCCACCCCTTTTCGGCCTCCACTTTCTTCTGGCCTCTACTTCCCTCCGGCCTCCCACCCCTTTTCAGCCTCAAACCCCATTTTGGCCAGCACTTTTTTCTGGCCTCTACTTCCCACCAGTCTCCCACCCCTTTTCTGTCTCCCACCCCTTTTCAGGCTCCACTTTTATCCGGCCTCTAATTCCCTCCGGCCTCCCACCCCATTTCAGCCTCTCACCCCTTTCAGCCTCCACTTTTTTCTCCAGCCTTTTTTTCCTTCTGGCCTCCCACCCCGTTTCAGCGTCCCATCCGTTTCGGCCACCACTTTTTTCTCTGGCCTCTATTTCCCTCCGGCCTCCCACCCCCTTTCGGCCTCCCACCCCTTTTCGGCCTCCACTTTTTTCTCTGGCCTCTACTTCCCTCCAGCCTCCCACCCCGTTTCAGCCTCCCACCACTTTTTGGCCTCCACTATTTTCTGGCCTCTACTTCCCTTCGGCCTCCCACCCCGTTTCAGCCTCCCACCCCTTTCGGCATCCACTTATTTCTCCCGCCTCTACTTCCCTACGGCCTCCCACTCCTTTTCAGCCTCCCACCCCTTTCAGCCTCCACTTTTTTCTCCGGCCTTTTCTTCGTTCTGGCCTCCCACCCCGTTTTAGGGTCCCATCCTGATTCGGTCACTTTTTTCTCTGGCCTCTACTTCCCTCTGGCCTCCCACCCCTTTTCAGCCTCCGCTTTTATCCGGCCTCCCACCCCGTTTCAGCCTCCCACCCCATTTTGGCCTCCCACCCCATTTTGGCCTCCACTTTTATCCGGCCTCTAATTCCCTCCGGCCTCCCACCCCATTTCAGCCTCCCACCCCTTTTGGCCTCCACTTTTTTCTCTGGCCTTTTCTTCCTTCTGGCCTCCCACCCCGTTTCAGCATCCCATCCGTTTCGGCTAGCACTTTTGTCTCTGGCCTCTACTTCCCTCCGGCCTCCCACCCCTTTTCGGCCTCCACTTTTATCTGGCCTCTACTTCCCTTCAGCCTCCCACCCCGTTTTGTCCTCCACTATATTCTGGCCTCTACTTCGCTCTGACCTCCCACCCCCTTTCGGCCTCCCACCGCTTTTCGGCCTCCACTTTATTCTGTCCTTTACTTCCCTCCGGCCTCCCACCCCTTGTGATCGTCCCACCCCATTCCTGCCTCCACTTTATTCTGGTCTCTCCTTCCCTCCAGACTCCCACCCCATTTCAGCCTCCCACCGCTTTTCGGCCTCCACTTTTTTCTCCCGCCTCTACTTCCCTCCGGCCTCCCACCCCGTTTCAGTGTCCCACCCCGTTTCGGCCTCCACTTTTTTCTCTGGCCTCTACTTCTCTTCGGCCTCCCACCCCTTTTCGGCCTCCACTTTTATCTGGCCTCTACTTCGCTCCAGCCTCCCACCCCGTTTCAGCCTCCCAGCACTTTTGGCCTCCACTATTTTCTGGCCTCTACTTCCCTTTGGCCTCCCACCCCGTTTCAGCCTCCCACCCCTTTCGGCATCCACTTTTTTCTCCAGTCTTTTCTTCCTTCTAGCCTCCCACCCCGTTTCAGCGTCCCATCCGTTTCGGCCACCACTTTTTTCTCTGGCCTCTATTTCCCTCCGGCCTCCCACCCCCTTTCGGCCTCCCACCCCTTTTCGGCCTCCACTTCCTTTTGGCCTCTACTTTCCTCCGGCCTCCCACCCCTTTTCAGCCGCAAACCCCATTCTGGCTTCCACTTTTGTCTCTGGCCTCTACTTCCCTCCGGCCTCCCACCCCTTTTCGGCCTCCACTTTTATCTGGCCTCTACTTCCCTTCAGCCTCCCACCCCGTTTTGTCCTCCACTATATTCTGGCCTCTACTTCTCTCCGGCCTCCCACCCCGTTTCGGACTCCCACCCCTTTTCGGCCTCCACTTTTTTCTGGCCTCTACTTCGCTCCGACCTCCCACCCCCTTTCGGCCTCCCACCCCTTTTCGGCCTCCACTTTATTCTGTCCTTTACTTCCCTCCGGCCTCCCACCCCTTGTGATCCTCCGACCCCATTTCTGCCTCCACTTTATTCTGGTCTCTCCTTCCCTCGAGACTCCCACCCCATTTCAGCCTCCCACCGCTTTTCGGCCTCCACTTTTTTCTCTGGCATCTACTTCTCTCTGGCCTCCCACCCCGTTTCGGCCTCCCACCCCTTTTCGGCCTCCACTTTTATCCGGCCTCTACTTCCCTCCAGCCTCCCACCCCGTTTCAGCCTCCCACCACTTTTCGGCCTCCACTTTTATCTGGCCTCTACTTCGCTCCAGCCTCCCACCCCGTTTCAGCCTCCCACCCCTTTCGGCATCCACTTATTTCTCCCGCCTCTACTTCCCTAAGGCCTCCCACCCCGTTTCGGCCTCCCACCCCTTTCGGCCTCCACTTTTTTCTCCAGCCTTTTTTTCCTTCTGGCCTCCCACCCCGTTTCAGCGTCCCATCCGTTTCGGCCACCACTTTTTTCTCTGGCCTCTATTTCCCTCCGGACTCCCACCCCCTTTCGGCCTCCCACCCCTTTTCGGCCTCCACTTTCTTCTGGCCTCTACTTCCCTCCGGCCTCCCACCCCTTTTCAGCCTCAAACCCCATTTTGGCCAGCACTTTTTTCTGGCCTCTACTTCCCACCAGTCTCCCACCCCTTTTCTGTCTCCCACCCCTTTTCAGGCTCCACTTTTATCCGGCCTCTAATTCCCTCCGGCCTCCCACCCCATTTCAGCCTCTCACCCCTTTCAGCCTCCACTTTTTTCTCCAGCCTTTTTTTCCTTCTGGCCTCCCACCCCGTTTCAGCGTCCCATCCGTTTCGGCCACCACTTTTTTCTCTGGCCTCTATTTCCCTCCGGCCTCCCACCCCCTTTCGGCCTCCCACCCCTTTTCGGCCTCCACTTTTTTCTCTGGCCTCTACTTCCCTCCAGCCTCCCACCCCGTTTCAGCCTCCCACCACTTTTTGGCCTCCACTATTTTCTGGCCTCTACTTCCCTTCGGCCTCCCACCCCGTTTCAGCCTCCCACCCCTTTCGGCATCCACTTATTTCTCCCGCCTCTACTTCCCTACGGCCTCCCACTCCTTTTCAGCCTCCCACCCCTTTCAGCCTCCACTTTTTTCTCCGGCCTTTTCTTCGTTCTGGCCTCCCACCCCGTTTTAGGGTCCCATCCTGATTCGGTCACTTTTTTCTCTGGCCTCTACTTCCCTCTGGCCTCCCACCCCTTTTCAGCCTCCGCTTTTATCCGGCCTCCCACCCCGTTTCAGCCTCCCACCCCATTTTGGCCTCCCACCCCATTTTGGCCTCCACTTTTATCCGGCCTCTAATTCCCTCCGGCCTCCCACCCCATTTCAGCCTCCCACCCCTTTTGGCCTCCACTTTTTTCTCTGGCCTTTTCTTCCTTCTGGCCTCCCACCCCGTTTCAGCATCCCATCCGTTTCGGCTAGCACTTTTGTCTCTGGCCTCTACTTCCCTCCGGCCTCCCACCCCTTTTCGGCCTCCACTTTTATCTGGCCTCTACTTCCCTTCAGCCTCCCACCCCGTTTTGTCCTCCACTATATTCTGGCCTCTACTTCGCTCTGACCTCCCACCCCCTTTCGGCCTCCCACCGCTTTTCGGCCTCCACTTTATTCTGTCCTTTACTTCCCTCCGGCCTCCCACCCCTTGTGATCGTCCCACCCCATTCCTGCCTCCACTTTATTCTGGTCTCTCCTTCCCTCCAGACTCCCACCCCATTTCAGCCTCCCACCGCTTTTCGGCCTCCACTTTTTTCTCCCGCCTCTACTTCCCTCCGGCCTCCCACCCCGTTTCAGTGTCCCACCCCGTTTCGGCCTCCACTTTTTTCTCTGGCCTCTACTTCTCTTCGGCCTCCCACCCCTTTTCGGCCTCCACTTTTATCTGGCCTCTACTTCGCTCCAGCCTCCCACCCCGTTTCAGCCTCCCAGCACTTTTGGCCTCCACTATTTTCTGGCCTCTACTTCCCTTTGGCCTCCCACCCCGTTTCAGCCTCCCACCCCTTTCGGCATCCACTTTTTTCTCCAGTCTTTTCTTCCTTCTAGCCTCCCACCCCGTTTCAGCGTCCCATCCGTTTCGGCCACCACTTTTTTCTCTGGCCTCTATTTCCCTCCGGCCTCCCACCCCCTTTCGGCCTCCCACCCCTTTTCGGCCTCCACTTCCTTTTGGCCTCTACTTTCCTCCGGCCTCCCACCCCTTTTCAGCCTCAAACCCCATTCTGGCTTCCACTTTTTTCTGGCCTTTACTTCCCACCAGTCTCCCACCCCTTTTCTGTCTCCCACCCCTTTTCAGGCTCCACTTTTATCCGGCCTCTAATTCCCTCCGGCCTCCCACCCCATTTCAGCCTCCCACCCCTTTCAGCCTCCACTTTTTTCTCCGGCCTTTTCTTACTTCTGGCCTCCCACCCCGTTTTAGCGTCCCATCCCATTTCGGTCACAATTTTTTTCTCTGGCCTCTACTTCCCTCTGGCCTCCCACCCCTTTTCAGCCTCCGCTTTTATCCGTCCTCCCACCCCGTTTCAGCATCCCACCCCGTTTTGGCCTCCCACCCCATTTTGGCCTCCACTTTTATCCGGCCTCTACTTCCCTCCAGCCTCCCACCCCTTTTCAGCCTCCCAACCCATTTTGGCCAGCACTTTTTTCTGGCCTCTATTTCCCACCAGTCTTCCACCCCTTTTCCGTCTCCCACCCATTTTCGGCCTCCACTTTTCACCGGCCTCTAATTCCCTCCGGCCTCCCACCCCATTTCAGCCTCCCACCCCTTTTGGCCTCCACTTTTTTCTCTGCCCTTTTCTTCCTTCTGGCCTCCCACCCCGTTTCAGCGTCCCATCCGTTTCGGCCACCACTTTTGTCTCTGGCCTCTACTTCCCTCCGGCCTCCCACCCCCTTTCGGCCTCCCACCCCTTTTCGGCCTCCACTTTTATCTGGCCTCTACTTCCCTTCAGCCTCCCACCCTGTTTTGTCCTCCACTATATTCTGGCCTCTACTTCCCTCCGGCCTCCCACCCCTTTTCGGCCTCCACTTTTTTCTGGCCTCTACTTCTCTCCGGCCTCCCACCCCGTTTCGGACTCCCACCCCTTTTCGGCCTCCACTTTTTTCTGGCCTCTACTTCGCTCCGACCTCCCACCCCCTTTCGGCCTCCCACCCCTTTTCGGCCTCCACTTTATTCTGTCCTTTACTTCCCTCCGGCCTCCCACCCCTTGTGATCCTCCGACCCCATTTCTGCCTCCACTTTATTCTGGTCTCTCCTTCCCTCCAGACTCCCACCCCATTTCAGCCTCCCACCGCTTTTCGGCCTCCACTTTTTTCTCCCGCCTCTACTTCCCTCCGGCCTCCCACCCCGTTTCAGTGTCCCACCCCGTTTCGGCCTCCACTTTTTTCTCTGGCATCTACTTCTCTCCGGCCTCCCACCCCGTTTCGGCCTCCCACCCCTTTTCGGCCTCCACTTTTATCCGGCCTCTACTTCCCTCCAGCCTCCCACCCCGTTTCAGCCTCCCACCACTTTTTGGCCTCCACTATTTTCTGGCCTCTACTTCCCTTCGGCCTCCCACCCCGTTTCAGCCTCCCACCCCTTTCGGCCTCCACTTTTTTCTCCAGCCTTTTTTTCCTTCTGGCCTCCCACCCCGTTTCAGCGTCCCATCCGTTTCGGCCACCACTTTTTTCTCTGGCCTCTATTTCCCTCCAGCCTCCCACCCCCTTTCGGCCTCCCACCCCTTTTCGGCCTCCACTTTCTTCTGGCCTCTACTTCCCTCCGGCCTCCCACCCCTTTTCAGCCTCAAACCCCATTTTGGCCAGCACTTTTTTCTGGCCTCTACTTCCCACCAGTCTCCCACCCCTTTTCTGTCTCCCACCCCTTTTCAGGCTCCACTTTTATCCGGCCTCTAATTCCCTCCGGCCTCCCACCCCATTTCAGCCTCTCACCCCTTTCAGCCTCCACTTTTTTCTCCGGCCTTTTCTTACTTCTGGCCTCCCACCCCGTTTTAGCGTCCCATCCCATTTCGGTCACCACTTTTTTCTCTGGCCTCTACTTCCCTCTGGCCTCCCACCCCTTTTCAGCCTCCGCTTTTATCTGGCCTCCCACCCCGTTTCAGCATCCCACCCCGTTTTGGCCTCCCACCCCATTTTGGCCTCCACTTTTATCCGGCCTCTACTTCCCTCCAGCCTCCCACCCCTTTTCAGCCTCCCAACCCATTTTGGCCAGCACTTTTTTCTGGCCTCTATTTCCCACCAGTCTTCCACCCCTTTTCCGTCTCCCACCCATTTTCGGCCTCCACTTTTCACCGGCCTCTAATTCCCTCCGGCCTCCCACCCCATTTCAGCCTCCCACCCCTTTTGGCCTCCACTTTTTTCTCTGCCCTTTTCTTCCTTCTGGCCTCCCACCCCGTTTCAGCGTCCCATCTGTTTCGGCCACCACTTTTGTCTCTGGCCTCTACTTCCCTCCGGCCTCCCACCCCCTTTCGGCCTCCCACCCCTTTTCGGCCTCCACTTTTATCCGGCCTCTAATTCCCTCCGGCCTCCCACCGCATTTCAGCCTCCCACCCCTTTTGGCCTCCACTTTTTTCTCTGGCCTTTTCTTCCTTCTGGCCTCCCACCCCGTTTCAGCATCCCATCCGTTTCGGCTAGCACTTTTGTCTCTGGCCTCTACTTCCCTCCGGCCTCCCACCCCTTTTCGGCCTCCACTTTTATCTGGCCTCTACTTCCCTTCAGCCTCCCACCCCGTTTGGGCCTCCACTTTTTTCTGGCCTCTACTTCTCTCCGGCCTCCCACCCCATTTCGGACTCCCACCCCTTTTCGGCCTCCACTTTTTTCTGGCCTCTACTTCGCTCTGACCTCCCACCCCCTTTCGGCCTCCCACCGCTTTTCGGCCTCCACTTTATTCTGTCCTTTACTTCCCTCCGGCCTCCCACCCCTTGTGATCCTCCCACCCCATTCCTGCCTCCACTTTATTCTGGTCTCTCCTTCCCTCCAGACTCCCACCCCATTTCAGCCTCCCACCGCTTTTCGGCCTCCACTTTTTTCTCCCGCCTCTACTTCCCTCCGGCCTCCCACCCCGTTTCAGTGTCCCACCCCGTTTCGGCCTCCACTTTTTTCTCTGGCCTCTACTTCTCTTCGGCCTCCCACCCCTTTTCGGCCTCCACTTTTATCTGGCCTCTACTTCCCTCCAGCCTCCCACCCCGTTTCAGCCTCCCAGCACTTTTGGCCTCCACTATTTTCTGGCCTCTACTTCCCTTTGGCCTCCCACCCCGTTTCAGCCTCCCACCCCTTTCGGCATCCACTTTTTTCTCCAGCCTTTTCTTCCTTCTGGCCTCCCACCCCGTTTCAGCGTCCCATCCGTTTCGGCCACCACTTTTTTCTCTGGCCTCTATTTCCCTCCGGCCTCCCAACCCCTTTCGGCCTCCCACCACTTTTCGGCCTCCACTTCCTTTTGGCCTCTACTTTCCTCCGGCCTCCCACCCCTTTTCAGCCTCAAACCCCATTCTGGCTTCCACTTTTTTCTGGCCTTTACTTCCCACCAGTCTCCCACCCCTTTTCTGTCTCCCACCCCTTTTCAGGCTCCACTTTTATCCGGCCTCTAATTCCCTCTGGCCTCCCACCCCCTTTCGGCCTCCCACCCATTTTCGGCCTCCACTTTTATCTGGCCTCTACTTCCCTTCAGCCTCCCACCCTGTTTTGTCCTCCACTATATTCTGGCCTCTACTTCCCTCCGGCCTTCCACCCTGTTTTAGCTTCCCACCCCTTTCAGCCTCCACTTTTTTCTCCGGCCTTTTCTTCGTTCTGGCCTCCCACCCCGTTTTAGCGTCCCATCCCGTTTCGGTCACCACTTTTTTCTCTGGCCTCTACTTCCCTCTGGCCTCCCACCCCTTTTCAGCCTCCGCTTTTATCCGGCCTCCCACCCCGTTTCAGCCTCCCACCCCATTTTGGCCTCCCACCCCATTTTGGCCTCCACTTTTATCCGGCCTCTACTTCCCTCTGGCCTCCCACCCCTTTTCAGCCTCCCAACCCATTTTGGCCAGCACTTTTTTCTGGCCTCTATTTCCCACCAGTCTTCCACCCCTTTTCCGTCTCCCACCCATTTTCGGCCTCCACTTTTCACCGGCCTCTAATTCCTTCCGGCCTCCCACCCCATTTCAGCCTCCCACCCCTTTTGGCCTCCACTTTTTTCTCTGCCCTTTTCTTCCTTCTGGCCTCCCACCCCGTTTCAGCGTCCCATCTGTTTCGGCCACCACTTTTGTCTCTGGCCTCTACTTCCCTCCGGCCTCCCACCCCCTTTCGGCCTCCCACCCCTTTTCGGCCTCCACTTTTATCTGGCGTCTACTTCCCTTCAGCCCCCCACCCTGTTTTGTCCTCCACTATATTCTGGCCTCTACTTCCCTCCGGCCTTCCACCCTGTTTTAGCTTCCCACCCCTTTCAGCCTCCACTTTTATCTGGCCTCTACTTCCCTTCAGCCTCCCACCCCGTTTTGTCCTCCACTATATTCTGGCCTCTACTTCCCTCCGGCCTCCCACCCCTTTTCGGCCTCCCACCCCTTTTTGGCCTCCACTTTTTTCTGGCCTCTACTTCTCTCCGGCCTCCCACCCCGTTTCGGACTCCCACCCCTTTTCGGCCTCCACTTTTTTCTGGCCTCTACTTCGCTCCGACCTCCCACCCCCTTTCGGCCTCCCACCCCTTTTCGGCCTCCACTTTATTCTGTCCTTTACTTCCCTCCGGCCTCCCACCCCTTGTGATCCTCCGACCCCATTTCTGCCTCCACTTTATTCTGGTCTCTCCTTCCCTCCAGACTCCCACCCCATTTCAGCCTCCCACCGCTTTTCGGCCTCCACTTTTTTCTCCCGCCTCTACTTCCCTCCGGCCTCCCACCCCGTTTCAGTGTCCCACCCCGTTTCGGCCTCCACTTTTTTCTCTGGCCTCTACTTCCCTCCAGCCTCCCACCCCGTTTCAGCCTCCCACCACTTTTTGGCCTCCACTATTTTCTGGCCTCTACTTCCCTTCGGCCTCCCACCCCGTTTCAGCCTCCCACCCCTTTCGGCATCCACTTATTTCTCCCGCCTCTACTTCCCTACGGCCTCCCACTCCTTTTCAGCCTCCCACCCCTTTCAGCCTCCACTTTTTTCTCCGGCCTTTTCTTCGTTCTGGCCTCCCACCCCGTTTTAGGGTCCCATCCTGATTCGGTCACTTTTTTCTCTGGCCTCTACTTCCCTCTGGCCTCCCACCCCTTTTCAGCCTCCGCTTTTATCCGGCCTCCCACCCCGTTTCAGCCTCCCACCCCATTTTGGCCTCCACTTTTTTCTCTGGCCTTTTCTTCCTTCTGGCCTCCCACCCCGTTTCAGCATCCCATCCGTTTCGGCTAGCACTTTTGTCTCTGGCCTCTACTTCCCTCCGGCCTCCCACCCCTTTTCGGCCTCCACTTTTATCTGGCCTCTACTTCCCTTCAGCCTCCCACCCCGTTTTGTCCTCCACTATATTCTGGCCTCTACTTCGCTCTGACCTCCCACCCCCTTTCGGCCTCCCACCGCTTTTCGGCCTCCACTTTATTCTGTCCTTTACTTCCCTCCGGCCTCCCACCCCTTGTGATCGTCCCACCCCATTCCTGCCTCCACTTTATTCTGGTCTCTCCTTCCCTCCAGACTCCCACCCCATTTCAGCCTCCCACCGCTTTTCGGCCTCCACTTTTTTCTCCCGCCTCTACTTCCCTCCGGCCTCCCACCCCGTTTCAGTGTCCCACCCCGTTTCGGCCTCCACTTTTTTCTCTGGCCTCTACTTCTCTTCGGCCTCCCACCCCTTTTCGGCCTCCACTTTTATCTGGCCTCTACTTCGCTCCAGCCTCCCACCCCGTTTCAGCCTCCCAGCACTTTTGGCCTCCACTATTTTCTGGCCTCTACTTCCCTTTGGCCTCCCACCCCGTTTCAGCCTCCCACCCCTTTCGGCATCCACTTTTTTCTCCAGTCTTTTCTTCCTTCTAGCCTCCCACCCCGTTTCAGCGTCCCATCCGTTTCGGCCACCACTTTTTTCTCTGGCCTCTATTTCCCTCCGGCCTCCCACCCCCTTTCGGCCTCCCACCCCTTTTCGGCCTCCACTTCCTTTTGGCCTCTACTTTCCTCCGGCCTCCCACCCCTTTTCAGCCTCAAACCCCATTCTGGCTTCCACTTTTTTCTGGCCTTTACTTCCCACCAGTCTCCCACCCCTTTTCTGTCTCCCACCCCTTTTCAGGCTCCACTTTTATCCGGCCTCTAATTCCCTCCGGCCTCCCACCCCATTTCAGCCTCCCACCCCTTTCAGCCTCCACTTTTTTCTCCGGCCTTTTCTTACTTCTGGCCTCCCACCCCGTTTTAGCGTCCCATCCCATTTCGGTCACAATTTTTTTCTCTGGCCTCTACTTCCCTCTGGCCTCCCACCCCTTTTCAGCCTCCGCTTTTATCCGTCCTCCCACCCCGTTTCAGCATCCCACCCCGTTTTGGCCTCCCACCCCATTTTGGCCTCCACTTTTATCCGGCCTCTACTTCCCTCCAGCCTCCCACCCCTTTTCGGCCTCCACTTTTATCTGGCCTCTACTTCCCTCCGGCCTCCCACCCCTTTTCGGCCTCCCACCCCTTTTCGGCCTCCACTTTTTTCTGGCCTCTACTTCTCTCCGGCCTCCCACCCCGTTTCGGACTCCCACCCCTTTTCGGCCTCCACTTTTTTCTGGCCTCTACTTCGCTCTGACCTCCCACCCCCTTTCGGCCTCCCACCCCTTTTCGGCCTCCACTTTATTCTGTCCTTTACTTCCCTCCGGCCTCCCACCCCTTGTGATCCTCCGACCCCATTTCTGCCTCCACTTTATTCTGGTCTCTCCTTCCCTCCAGACTCCCACCCCATTTCAGCCTCCCACCGCTTTTCGGCCTCCACTTTTTTCTCCCGCCTCTACTTCCCTCCGGCCTCCCACCCCGTTTCAGTGTCCCACCCCGTTTCGGCCTCCACTTTTTTCTCTGGCATCTACTTCTCTCCGGCCTCCCACCCCGTTTTGGCCTCCACTTTTATCTGGCCTCTACTTCCCTTCAGCCTCCCACCCCGTTTTGTCCTCCACTATATTCTGGCCTCTACTTCCCTCCGGCCTCCCACCCCTTGTGATCCTCCGACCCCATTTCTGCCTCCACTTTATTCTGGTCTCTCCTTCCCTCCAGACTCCCACCCCATTTCAGCCTCCCACCGCTTTTCGGCCTCCACTTTTTTCTCCCGCCTCTACTTCCCTCCGGCCTCCCACCCCGTTTCAGTGTCCCACCCCGTTTCGGCCTCCACCTTTTTCTCTGGCCTCTACTTCTCTTCGGCCTCCCACCCCTTTTCGGCCTCCACTTTTATCTGGCCTCTACTTCCCTCCAGCCTCCCACCCCGTTTCAGTCTCCCACCACTTTTGGCCTCCACTATTTTCTGGCCTCTACTTCCCTTTGGCCTCCCACCCCGTTTCAGCCTCCCACCCCTTTCGGCATCCACTTTTTTCTCCAGCCTTTTCTTCCTTCTGGCCTCCCACCCCGTTTCAGCGTCCCATCCGTTTCGGCCACCACTTTTTTCTCTGGCCTCTATTTCCCTCCGGCCTCCCACCCCCTTTCGGCCTCCCACCCCTTTTCGGCCTCCACTCTCTTTTGGCCTCTACTTCCCTCCGGCCTCCCACCCCTTTTCAGCCTCAAACCCCATTCTGGCTTCCACTTTTTTCTGGCCTTTACTTCCCACCAGTCTCCCACCCCTTTTCTGTCTCCCACCCCTTTTCAGGCTCCACTTTTATCCGGCCTCTAATTCCCTCCGGCCTCCCACCCAATTTCAGCCTCCCACCCCTTTCAGCCTCCACTTTTTTCTCCGGCCTTTTCTTACTTCTGGCCTCCCACCCCGTTTTAGCGTCCCATCCCATTTCGGTCACCACTTTTTTCTCTGGCCTCTACTTCCCTCTGGCCTCCCACCCCTTTTCAGCCTCCGCTTTTATCCGGACTCCCACCCCGTTTCAGCATCCCACCCCGTTTTGGCCTCCCACCCCATTTTGGCCTCCACTTTTATCCGGCCTCTACTTCCCTCCAGCCTCCCACCCCTTTTCAGCCTCCCAACCCATTTTGGCCAGCACTTTTTTCTGGCCTCTATTTCCCACCAGTCTTCCACCCCTTTTCCGTCTCCCACCCATTTTCGGCCTCCACTTTTCACCGGCCTCTAATTCCCTCCGGCCTCCCACCCCATTTCAGCCTCCCACCCCTTTTGGCCTCCACTTTTTTCTCTGCCCTTTTCTTCCTTCTGGCCTCCCACCCCGTTTCAGCGTCCCATCCGTTTCGGCCACCACTTTTGTCTCTGGCCTCTACTTCCCTCCGGCCTCCCACCCCCTTTCGGCCTCCCACCCCTTTTCGGCCTCCACTTTTATCTGGCCTCTACTTCCCTTCAGCCTCCCACCCTGTTTTGTCCTCCACTATATTCTGGCCTCTACTTCCCTCCAGCCTTCCACCCTGTTTCAGCTTCCCACCCCTTTCAGCCTCCACTTTTTTCTCCGGCCTTTTCTTCGTTCTGCCCTCCCACCCCGTTTTAGCGTCCCATCCTGATTCGGTCACCACTTTTTTCTCTGGCCTCTACTTCCCTCCGGTCTCCCACCCCTTTTCAGCCTCCCAACCCATTTTGGCCAGCACTTTTTTCTGGCCTCTATTTCCCACTAGTCTTCCACCCCTTTTCCGTCTCCCACCCCTTTTCAGCCTCCACTTTTATCCGGCCTCTAATTTCCTCCGGCCTCCCACCCCATTTCAGCCTCCCACCCCTTTTGGCCTCCACTTTTTTCTCTGGCCTTTTCTTCCTTCTGGCCTCCCACCCCGTTTCAGCGTCCCATCCGTTTCGGCCAGCACTTTTGTCTCTGGCCTCTACTTCCCTCCGGCCTCCCACCCCTTTTCGGCCTCCACTTTTATCTGGCCTCTACTTCCCTTCAGCCTCCCACCCCGTTTTGTCCTCCACTATATTCTGGCCTCTACTTCTCTCCGGCCTCCCACCCCGTTTCGGACTCCCACCCCTTTTCGGCCTCCACTTTTTTCTGGCCTCTACTTCGCTCCGACCTCCCACCCCCTTTCGGCCTCCCACCCCTTTTCGGCCTCCACTTTATTCTGTCCTTTACTTCCCTCCGGCCTCCCACCCCTTGTGATCCTCCGACCCCATTTCTGCCTCCACTTTATTCTGGTCTCTCCTTCCCTCGAGACTCCCACCCCATTTCAGCCTCCCACCGCTTTTCGGCCTCCACTTTTTTCTCTGGCATCTACTTCTCTCTGGCCTCCCACCCCGTTTCGGCCTCCCACCCCTTTTCGGCCTCCACTTTTATCCGGCCTCTACTTCCCTCCAGCCTCCCACCCCGTTTCAGCCTCCCACCACTTTTCGCCTCCACTTTTATCTGGCCTCTACTTCGCTCCAGCCTCCCACCCCGTTTCAGCCTCCCACCCCTTTCGGCATCCACTTATTTCTCCCGCCTCTACTTCCCTAAGGCCTCCCACCCCGTTTCGGCCTCCCACCCCTTTCGGCCTCCACTTTTTTCTCCAGCCTTTTTTTCCTTCTGGCCTCCCACCCCGTTTCAGCGTCCCATCCGTTTCGGCCACCACTTTTTTCTCTGGCCTCTATTTCCCTCCGGACTCCCACCCCCTTTCGGCCTCCCACCCCTTTTCGGCCTCCACTTTCTTCTGGCCTCTACTTCCCTCCGGCCTCCCACCCCTTTTCAGCCTCAAACCCCATTTTGGCCAGCACTTTTTTCTGGCCTCTACTTCCCACCAGTCTCCCACCCCTTTTCTGTCTCCCACCCCTTTTCAGGCTCCACTTTTATCCGGCCTCTAATTCCCTCCGGCCTCCCACCCCATTTCAGCCTCTCACCCCTTTCAGCCTCCACTTTTTTCTCCAGCCTTTTTTTCCTTCTGGCCTCCACCCCCGTTTCAGCGTCCCATCCGTTTCGGCCACCACTTTTTTCTCTGGCCTCTATTTCCCTCCGGCCTCCCACCCCCTTTCGGCCTCCCACCCCTTTTCGGCCTCCACTTTTTTCTGGCCTCTACTTCCCTCCGGCCTCCCACCCCTTTTCAGCCTCAAACCCCATTTTGGCCAGCACTTTTTTCTGGCCTCTACTTCCCACCAGTCTCCCACCCCTTTTCTGTCTCCCACCCCTTTTCAGGCTCCACTTTTATCCGGCCTCTAATTCCCTCCGGCCTCCCACCCCATTTCAGCCTCCCACCCCTTTCAGCCTCCACTTTTTTCTCCGGCCTTTTCTTCCTTCTGGCCTCCCACCCCGTTTTAGCGTCCCATCCCATTTCGGTCACCACTTTTTTCTTTGGCCTCTACTTCCCTCTGGCCTCCCACCCCTTTTCAGCCTCCGCTTTTATCCGGCCTCCCACCCCGTTTCAGCATCCCACCCCGTTTTGGCCTCCCACCCCATTTTGGCCTCCACTTTTATCCGGCCTCTACTTCCCTCCAGCCTCCCACCCCTTTTCAGCCTCCCAACCCATTTTGGCCAGCACTTTTTTCTGGCCTCTATTTCCCACCAGTCTTCCACCCCTTTTCCGTCTCCCACCCATTTTCGGCCTCCACTTTTCACCGGCCTCTAATTCCCTCCGGCCTCCCACCCCATTTCAGCCTCCCACCCCTTTTGGCCTCCACTTTTTTCTCTGCCCTTTTCTTCCTTCTGGCCTCCCACCCCGTTTCAGCGTCCCATCTGTTTCGGCCACCACTTTTGTCTCTGGCCTCTACTTCCCTCCGGCCTCCCACCCCCTTTCGGCCTCCCACCCCTTTTCGGCCTCCACTTTTATCTGGCCTCTACTTCCCTTCAGCCTCCCACCCTGTTTTGTCCTCCACTATATTCTGGCCTCTACTTCCCTCCGGCCTTCCACCCTGTTTTAGCTTCCCACCCCTTTCAGCCTCCACTTTTTTCTCCGGCCTTTTCTTCGTTCTGGCCTCCCACCCCTTTTTAGCGTCCCATCCCGTTTCGGTCACCACTTTTTTCTCTGGCCTCTACTTCCCTCTGGCCTCCCACCCCTTTTCAGCCTCCGCTTTTATCCGGCCTCCCACACCGTTTCAGACTCCCACCCCATTTTGGCCTCCACTTTTATCCGGCCTCTACTTCCCTCCAGCCTCCCACCCCTTTTCAGCCTCCCAACCCATTTTGGCCAGCACTTTTTTCTGGCCTCTATTTCCCACCAGTCTTCCACCCCTTTTCCGTCTCCCACCCATTTTCGGCCTCCACTTTTCACCGGCCTCTAATTCCCTCCGGCCTCCCACCCCATTTCAGCCTCCCACCCCTTTTGGCCTCCACTTTTTTCTCTGCCCTTTTCTTCCTTCTGGCCTCCCACCCCGTTTCAGCGTCCCATCTGTTTCGGCCACCACTTTTGTCTCTGGCCTCTACTTCCCTCCGGCCTCCCACCCCCTTTCGGCCTCCCACCCCTTTTCGGCCTCCACTTTTATCTGGCCTCTACTTCCCTTCAGCCTCCCACCCCGTTTTGTCCTCCACTATATTCTGGCCTCTACTTCCCTCCGGCCTTCCACCCCGTTTCAGCGTCCCACCCCGTTTGGCCTCCACTTTTTTCTGGCCTGTACTTCTCTCCGGCCTCCCACCCTGTTTCGGACTCCCACTGCTTTTCGGCCTCCACTTTTTTCTGGCCTCTACTTTGCTCCGACCTCCCACCCTCTTTCGGCCTCCCACCCCTTTTCGGACTCCACTTTATTCTGGCCTTTACTTCCCTCCGGCCTCCCACCCCTTGTGATCCTCCCACCCCATTCCTGCCTCCACTTTATTCTGGTCTCTCCTTTCCTCCAGACTCCCACCCCATTTCAGCCTCCCACCGCTTTTCGGCCTCCACTTTTTTATCCGGCCTCTAATTCTCTCCGGTCTCCCACCCCTTTTCAGCCTCCCACCCCATTTTGGCCTCCACTATTTTCTGGCCTCTATTTCCCTACGGCCTCTCACCCCTTGTGATCCTCCCACCCCATTTTGGCCTCCACTTTTTTCTGGTCTCTCCTTCCCTCCCGACTCCCAGCCCGTTTCAGCCTCCCACCGCTTTTCGGTCTTCACTTTTTTCTCCCGCGTCTACTTCCCTCTGGCCTCCCACCCCGTTTCAGCCTCCCACCCTGTTTCGGACTCCACTTTTTTCTAGCCTCTACTTCCCTCTGGCCTCCTACCCCTTGTGATCCTCCCACCGCATTTTGTCCTCCACCTATTTCTGGCCTCTAATTCCCTCCAGCATCCCACCCCGTTTCAGCATCCCACCCCGTTTCAGCCTCCCACCCCATTTTGGCCTCCACTTTTTTCTGGCCTCTACTTCCCTCTGGCCTTCCACCTCTTTTCAGCCTCCCACCCCATTTTGGCTTCCACTTTTTTCTGGCCTCTACTTCCCACCAGCCTTCCACCCCTTTTCCGTCTCCCACCCCTTTTCGGCCTCCACTTTTATCCGGCCTCTAATTCCC
This sequence comes from Strix uralensis, assembly GCF_047716275.1. Taxonomy (NCBI): domain Eukaryota; kingdom Metazoa; phylum Chordata; class Aves; order Strigiformes; family Strigidae; genus Strix; species Strix uralensis. Next base: position 135,415,538 of record NC_133974.1, read on the forward strand.
TCCAGCCTCCCACCCCTTTTGGCCTCCACTTTTTTCTCCGGCCTTTTCTTCCTTCTCGCCGTCCCACCCCGTTTCAGCATCCCATCCGTTTTGGCCACCACTTTTTTCTCTGGCCTCTACTTCCCTCCGGCCTCCCACCCCGTTTCAGCCTCCAGTTTTTTCTCCGGCCTCTTCTTCCTTCTCGCCTCCCACCCCGTTTCAGCGTCCCATCTGTTTCGGCCACCACTTTTGTCTCTGGCCTCTACTTCCCTCCGGCCTCCCACCCCCTTTCGGCCTCCCACCCCTTTTCGGCCTCCACTTTTATCTGGCCTCTACTTCCCTTCAGCCTCCCACCCTGTTTTGTCCTCCACTATATTCTGGCCTCTACTTCCCTCCGGCCTTCCACCCTGTTTTAGCTTCCCACCCCTTTCAGCCTCCACTTTTTTCTCCGGCCTTTTCTTCATTCTGGCCTCCCACCCCGTTTTAGCGTCCCATCCTGATTCGGTCACCACTTTTTTCTCTGGCCTCTACTTCCCTCTGGCCTCCCACCCCTTTTCAGCCTCCGCTTTTATCCGGCCTCCCACCCCGTTTCAGCCTCCCACCCCATTTTGGCCTCCCACCCCATTTTGGCCTCCACTTTTATCCGGCCTCTACTTCCCTCCGGTCTCCCACCCCTTTTCAGCCTCCCAACCCATTTTGGCCAGCACTTTTTTCTGGCCTCTATTTCCCACTAGTCTCCCACCCCTTTTCCGTCTCCCACCCCTTTTCAGCCTCCACTTTTATCCGGCCTCTAATTCCCTCCGGCCTCCCACCCCATTTCAGCCTCCCACCCCTTTTGGCCTCCACTTTTTTCTCTGGCCTTTTCTTCCTTCTGGCCTCCCACCCCGTTTCAGCGTCCCATCCGTTTCGGCCAGCACTTTTGTCTCTGGCCTCTACTTCCCTCCGGCCTCCCACCCCTTTTCGGCCTCCACTTTTATCTGGCCTCTACTTCCCTTCAGCCTCCCACCCCGTTTTGTCCTCCACTATATTCTGGCCTCTGCTTCCCTCCGGCCTCCCACCCCTTTTCGGCCTCCCACCCCTTTTCGGCCTCCACTTTTTTCTGGCCTCTACTTCTCTCCGGCCTCCCACCCTGTTTCGGACTCCCACCCCTTTTCGGCCTCCACTTTTTTCTGGCCTCTACTTCGCTCCGACCTCCCACCCCCTTTCGGCCTCCCACCCCTTTTCGGCCTCCACTTTATTCTGTCCTTTACTTCCCTCCGGCCTCCCACCCCTTGTGATCCTCCGACCCCATTTCTGCCTCCACTTTATTCTGGTCTCTCCTTCCCTCCAGACTCCCACCCCATTTCAGCCTCCCACCGCTTTTCGGCCTCCACTTTTTTCTCTGGCATCTACTTCTCTCTGGCCTCCCACCCCGTTTCGGCCTCCCACCCCTTTTCGGCCTCCACTTTTATCTGGCCTCTACTTCCCTCCAGCCTCCCACCCCGTTTCAGCCTCCCACCACTTTTTGGCCTCCGCTATTTTCTGGCCTCTACTTCCCTTCGGCCTCCCACCCCGTTTCAGCCTCCCACCCCTTTCGGCATCCACTTATTTCTCCCGCCTCTACTTCCCTATGGCCTCCCACCCCGTTTCAGCCTCCCACCCCTTTCGGCCTCCACTTTTTTCTCCAGCCTTTTTTTCCTTCTGGCCTCCCACCCCGTTTCAGCGTCCCATCCGTTTCGGCCACCACTTTTTTCTCTGGCCTCTATTTCCCTCCGGACTCCCACCCCCTTTCGGCCTCCCACCCCTTTTCGGCCTCCACTTTCTTCTGGACTCTACTTCCCTCCGGCCTCCCACCCCTTTTCAGCCTCAAACCCCATTTTGGCCAGCACTTTTTTCTGGCCTCTACTTCCCACCAGTCTCCCACCCCTTTTCTGTCTCCCACCCCTTTTCTGTCTCCCACCCCTTTTCAGGCTCCACTTTTATCCGGCCTCTAATTCCCTCCGGCCTCCCACCCCATTTCAGCCTCTCACCCCTTTCAGCCTCCACTTTTTTCTCCAGCCTTTTTTTCCTTCTGGCCTCCCACCCCGTTTCAGCGTCCCATCCGTTTCGGCCACCACTTTTTTCTCTGGCCTCTATTTCCCTCCGGCCTCCCACCCCCTTTCGGCCTCCCACCCCTTTTCGGCCTCCACTTTCTTCTGGCCTCTACTTCCCTCCGGCCTCCCACCCCTTTTCAGCCTCAAACCCCATTTTGGCCAGCACTTTTTTCTGGCCTCTACTTCCCACCAGTCTCCCACCCCTTTTCTGTCTCCCACCCCTTTTCAGGCTCCACTTTTATCCGGCCTCTAATTCCCTCCGGCCTCCCACCCCATTTCAGCCTCCCACCCCTTTCAGCCTCCACTTTTTTCTCCGGCCTTTTCTTCCTTCTGGCCTCCCACCCCGTTTTAGCGTCCCATCCCATTTCGGTCACCACTTTTTTCTTTGGCCTCTACTTCCCTCTGGCCTCCCACCCCTTTTCAGCCTCCGCTTTTATCCAGCCTCCCACCCCGTTTCAGCATCCCACCCCGTTTTGGCCTCCCACCCCATTTTGGCCTCCACTTTTATCCGGCCTCTACTTCCCTCCGGCCTCCCACCCCTTTTCAGCCTCCCAACCCATTTTGGCCAGCACTTTTTTCTGGCCTCTATTTCCCACCAGTCTTCCACCCCTTTTCCATCTCCCACCCATTTTCGGCCTCCACTTTTCACCGGCCTCTAATTCCCTCCGGCCTCCCACCCCATTTCAGCCTCCCACCCCTTTTGGCCTCCACTTTTTTCTCTGCTCTTTTCTTCCTTCTGGCCTCCCACCCCGTTTCAGCGTCCCATCTGTTTCGGCCACCACTTTTGTCTCTGGCCTCTACTTCCCTCCGGCCTCCCACCCCCTTTCGGCCTCCCACCCCTTTTCGGCCTCCACTTTTATCTGGCCTCTACTTCCCTTCAGCCTCCCACCCTGTTTTGTCCTCCACTATATTCTGGCCTCTACTTCCCTCCGGCCTTCCACCCTGTTTTAGCTTCCCACCCCTTTCAGCCTCCACTTTTTTCTCCGGCCTTTTCTTCGTTCTGGCCTCCCACCCCTTTTTAGCGTCCCATCCCGTTTCGGTCACCACTTTTTTCTCTGGCCTCTACTTCCCTCTGGCCTCCCACCCCTTTTCAGCCTCCGCTTTTATCCGGCCTCCCACACCGTTTCAGACTCCCACCCCATTTTGGCCTCCACTTTTATCCGGCCTCTACTTCCCTCCGGCCTCCCACCCCTTTTCAGCCTCCCAACCCATTTTGGCCAGCACTTTTTTCTGGCCTCTATTTCCCACCAGTCTTCCACCCCTTTTCCGTCTCCCACCCATTTTCGGCCTCCACTTTTCACCGGCCTCTAATTCCCTCCGGCCTCCCACCCCATTTCAGCCTCCCACCCCTTTTGGCCTCCACTTTTTTCTCTGCCCTTTTCTTCCTTCTGGCCTCCCACCCCGTTTCAGCGTCCCATCTGTTTCAGCCACCACTTTTGTCTCTGGCCTCTACTTCCCTCCGGCCTCCCACCCCCTTTCGGCCTCCCACCCCTTTTCGGCCTCCACTTTTATCTGGCCTCTACTTCCCTTCAGCCTCCCACCCTGTTTTGTCCTCCACTATATTCTGGCCTCTACTTCCCTCCGGCCTTCCACCCTGTTTTAGCTTCCCACCCCTTTCAGCCTCCACTTTTTTCTCCGGCCTTTTCTTCGTTCTGGCCTCCCACCCCTTTTTAGCGTCCCATCCCGTTTCGGTCACCACTTTTTTCTCTGGCCTCTACTTCCCTCTGGCCTCCCACCCCTTTTCAGCCTCCGCTTTTATCCGGCCTCCCACACCGTTTCAGACTCCCACCCCATTTTGGCCTCCACTTTTATCCGGCCTCTACTTCCCTCCGGCCTCCCACCCCTTTTCAGCCTCCCAACCCATTTTGGCCAGCACTTTTTTCTGGCCTCTATTTCCCACCAGTCTTCCACCCCTTTTCCGTCTCCCACCCATTTTCGGCCTCCACTTTTCACCGGCCTCTAATTCCCTCCGGCCTCCCACCCCATTTCAGCCTCCCACCCCTTTTGGCCTCCACTTTTTTCTCTGCCCTTTTCTTCCTTCTGGCCTCCCACCCCGTTTCAGCGTCCCATCCGTTTCGGCCAGCACTTTTGTCTCTGGCTTCTACTTCCCTCCGGCCTCCCACCCCTTTTCGGCCTCCACTTTTATCTGGCCTCTACTTCCCTTCAGCCTCCCACCCCGTTTTGTCCTCCACTATATTCTGGCCTCTACTTCCCTCTGGCCTTCCACCCCGTTTCAGCGTCCCACCCCGTTTTGGCCTCCACTTTTTTCTGGCCTCTACTTCTCTCCGGCCTCCCACCCTGTTTCGGACTCCCACTGCTTTTCGGCCTCCACTTTTTTCTGGCCTCTACTTTGCTCCGACCTCCCACCCTCTTTCGGCCTCCCACCCCTTTTCGGACTCCACTTTATTCTGGCCTTTACTTCCCTCCGGCCTCCCACCCCTTGTGATCCTCCCACCCCATTCCTGCCTCCACTTTATTCTGGTCTCTCCTTTCCTCCAGACTCCCACCCCATTTCAGCCTCCCACCGCTTTTCGGCCTCCACTTTTTTCTCTGGCCTCTACTTCTCTCCGGCCTCCCATCCCGTTTCGGCCTCCCACCCCTTTTCGGCCTCCACTTTTATCTGGCCTCTACTTCCCTCCAGCCTCCCACCCCGTTTCAGCCTCCCACCACTTTTTGGCCTCCACTATTTTCTGGCCTCTACTTCCCTTCGGCCTCCCACCCCGTTTCAGCGTCCCAGGCCATTTCGGCCAACACTTTTTTCCAGCCTCCACTTCCCTCTGGCCTCCCACCCCCTTTTGGCCTCGTACCCCTTTTCGGCCTCCACTTTATTCTGGTCTCTCCTTCCCTCCAGACTCCCACCCTTTTTCAGCCTCCCACTCCATTTTGGCCTCCACTTTATTCTGGCCTCTACTTCCCTCCAGCCTCCCACCCCGTTTCAGCCTCCCACCACTTTTTGGCCTCCGCTATTTCCTGGCGTCTTCTCCACTCCGGCCTCCCACCCCTTGTGATCCTCCCACCCCATTTTGGCCTCCACTTTATTCTGGTCTCTCCTTCTCTCCAGACTCCCACCCCTTTTCTGTCTCCCACCCCTTTTCAGCCTCCAGTTTTATCCGGCCTCTACTTCCCTCTGGCCTCCCACCCTGTTTCAGTCTCCCACCCCATTTTGGCCTCCACTTTTTTCTGTGGTCTTTGCTTACTTCTGTCCTCCCACTCCATTTCAGCCTCCCACCCCATTTTGGCCTCCACTTTTATCCGGCCTCTAATTCTCTCCGGTCTCCCACCCCTTTTCAGCCTCCCACCCCATTTTGGCCTCCACTATTTTCTGGCCTCTATTTCCCTACGGCCTCTCACCCCTTGTGATCCTCCCACCCCATTTTGGCCTCCACTTTTTTCTGGTCTCTCCTTCCCTCCCGACTCCCAGCCCGTTTCAGCCTCCCACCGCTTTTCGGTCTTCACTTTTTTCTCCCGCGTCTACTTCCCTCTGGCCTCCCACCCCGTTTCAGCCTCCCACCCTGTTTCGGACTCCACTTTTTTCTAGCCTCTACTTCCCTCTGGCCTCCTACCCCTTGTGATCCTCCCACCGCATTTTGTCCTCCACCTATTTCTGGCCTCTAATTCCCTCCAGCATCCCACCCCGTTTCAGCATCCCACCCCGTTTCAGCCTCCCACCCCATTTTGGCCTCCACTTTTTTCTGGCCTCTACTTCCCTCTGGCCTTCCACCTCTTTTCAGCCTCCCACCCCATTTTGGCTTCCACTTTTTTCTGGCCTCTACTTCCCACCAGCCTTCCACCCCTTTTCCGTCTCCCACCCCTTTTCGGCCTCCACTTTTATCCGGCCTCTAATTCCCTCCAGCCTCCCACCCCTTTTGGCCTCCACTTTTTTCTCCGGCCTTTTCTTCCTTCTCGCCGTCCCACCCCGTTTCAGCATCCCATCCGTTTTGGCCACCACTTTTTTCTCTGGCCTCTACTTCCCTCCGGCCTCCCACCCCGTTTCAGCCTCCAGTTTTTTCTCCGGCCTCTTCTTCCTTCTCGCCTCCCACCCCGTTTCAGCGTCCCATCTGTTTCGGCCACCACTTTTGTCTCTGGCCTCTACTTCCCTCCGGCCTCCCACCCCCTTTCGGCCTCCCACCCCTTTTCGGCCTCCACTTTTATCTGGCCTCTACTTCCCTTCAGCCTCCCACCCTGTTTTGTCCTCCACTATATTCTGGCCTCTACTTCCCTCCGGCCTTCCACCCTGTTTTAGCTTCCCACCCCTTTCAGCCTCCACTTTTTTCTCCGGCCTTTTCTTCATTCTGGCCTCCCACCCCGTTTTAGCGTCCCATCCTGATTCGGTCACCACTTTTTTCTCTGGCCTCTACTTCCCTCTGGCCTCCCACCCCTTTTCAGCCTCCGCTTTTATCCGGCCTCCCACCCCGTTTCAGCCTCCCACCCCATTTTGGCCTCCCACCCCATTTTGGCCTCCACTTTTATCCGGCCTCTACTTCCCTCCGGTCTCCCACCCCTTTTCAGCCTCCCAACCCATTTTGGCCAGCACTTTTTTCTGGCCTCTATTTCCCACTAGTCTCCCACCCCTTTTCCGTCTCCCACCCCTTTTCAGCCTCCACTTTTCACCGGCCTCTAATTCCCTCCGGCCTCCCACCCCATTTCAGCCTCCCACCCCTTTTGGCCTCCACTTTTTTCTCTGGCCTTTTCTTCCTTCTGGCCTCCCACCCCGTTTCAGCGTCCCATCCGTTTCGGCCAGCACTTTTGTCTCTGGCCTCTACTTCCCTCCGGCCTCCCACCCCTTTTCGGCCTCCACTTTTATCTGGCCTCTACTTCCCTTCAGCCTCCCACCCCGTTTTGTCCTCCACTATATTCTGGCCTCTGCTTCCCTCCGGCCTCCCACCCCTTTTCGGCCTCCCACCCCTTTTCGGCCTCCACTTTTTTCTGGCCTCTACTTCCCTCTGGCCTCCCACCCCTTTTCAGCCTCCGCTTTTATCCGGCCTCCCACCCCGTTTCAGCATCCCACCCCGTTTTGGCCTCCCACCCCATTTTGGCCTCCACTTTTATCCGGCCTCTACTTCCCTCCAGCCTCCCACCCCTTTTCAGCCTCCCAACCCATTTTGGCCAGCACTTTTTTCTGGCCTCTATTTCCCACCAGTCTTCCACCCCTTTTCCGTCTCCCACCCATTTTCGGCCTCCACTTTTCACCGGCCTCTAATTCCCTCCGGCCTCCCACCCCATTTCAGCCTCCCACCCCTTTTGGCCTCCACTTTTTTCTCTGCCCTTTTCTTCCTTCTGGCCTCCCACCCCGTTTCAGCGTCCCATCTGTTTCGGCCACCACTTTTGTCTCTGGCCTCTACTTCCCTCCGGCCTCCCACCCCCTTTCGGCCTCCCACCCCTTTTCGGCCTCCACTTTTATCTGGCCTCTACTTCCCTTCAGCCTCCCACCCTGTTTTGTCCTCCACTATATTCTGGCCTCTACTTCCCTCCGGCCTTCCACCCTGTTTTAGCTTCCCACCCCTTTCAGCCTCCACTTTTTTCTCCGGCCTTTTCTTCGTTCTGGCCTCCCACCCCTTTTTAGCGTCCCATCCCGTTTCGGTCACCACTTTTTTCTCTGGCCTCTACTTCCCTCTGGCCTCCCACCCCTTTTCAGCCTCCGCTTTTATCCGGCCTCCCACACCGTTTCAGTCTCCCACCCCATTTTGGCCTCCACTTTTATCCGGCCTCTACTTCCCTCCGGCCTCCCACCCCTTTTCAGCCTCCCAACCCATTTTGGCCAGCACTTTTTTCTGGCCTCTATTTCCCACCAGTCTTCCACCCCTTTTCCGTCTCCCACCCATTTTCGGCCTCCACTTTTCACCGGCCTCTAATTCCCTCCGGCCTCCCACCCCATTTCAGCCTCCCACCCCTTTTGGCCTCCACTTTTTTCTCTGCCCTTTTCTTCCTTCTGGCCTCCCACCCCGTTTCAGCGTCCCATCCGTTTCGGCCAGCACTTTTGTCTCTGGCTTCTACTTCCCTCCGGCCTCCCACCCCTTTTCGGCCTCCACTTTTATCTGGCCTCTACTTCCCTTCAGCCTCCCACCCCGTTTTGTCCTCCACTATATTCTGGCCTCTACTTCCCTCTGGCCTTCCACCCCGTTTCAGCGTCCCACCCCGTTTCGGCCTCCACTTTTTTCTGGCCTCTACTTCTCTCCGGCCTCCCACCCTGTTTCGGACTCCCACTGCTTTTCGGCCTCCACTTTTTTCTGGCCTCTACTTTGCTCCGACCTCCCACCCTCTTTCGGCCTCCCACCCCTTTTCGGACTCCACTTTATTCTGGCCTTTACTTCCCTCCGGCCTCCCACCCCTTGTGATCCTCCCACCCCATTCCTGCCTCCACTTTATTCTGGTCTCTCCTTTCCTCCAGACTCCCACCCCATTTCAGCCTCCCACCGCTTTTCGGCCTCCACTTTTTTCTCTGGCCTCTACTTCTCTCCGGCCTCCCATCCCGTTTCGGCCTCCCACCCCTTTTCGGCCTCCACTTTTATCTGGCCTCTACTTCCCTCCAGCCTCCCACCCCGTTTCAGCCTCCCACCACTTTTTGGCCTCCACTATTTTCTGGCCTCTACTTCCCTTCGGCCTCCCACCCCGTTTCAGCGTCCCAGGCCATTTCGGCCAACACTTTTTTCCAGCCTCCACTTCCCTCTGGCCTCCCACCCCCTTTTGGCCTCGTACCCCTTTTCGGCCTCCACTTTATTCTGGTCTCTCCTTCCCTCCAGACTCCCACCCTTTTTCAGCCTCCCACTCCATTTTGGCCTCCACTTTATTCTGGCCTCTACTTCCCTCCAGCCTCCCACCCCGTTTCAGCCTCCCACCACTTTTTGGCCTCCGCTATTTCCTGGCGTCTTCTCCACTCCGGCCTCCCACCCCTTGTGATCCTCCCACCCCATTTTGGCCTCCACTTTATTCTGGTCTCTCCTTCTCTCCAGACTCCCACCCCTTTTCTGTCTCCCACCCCTTTTCAGCCTCCAGTTTTATCCGGCCTCTACTTCCCTCTGGCCTCCCACCCTGTTTCAGTCTCCCACCCCATTTTGGCCTCCACTTTTTTCTGTGGTCTTTGCTTACTTCTGTCCTCCCACTCCATTTCAGCCTCCCACCCCATTTTGGCCTCCACTTTTATCCGGCCTGTAATTCTCTCCGGTCTCCCACCCCTTTTCAGCCTCCCACCCCATTTTGGCCTCCACTATTTTCTGGCCTCTATTTCCCTACGGCCTCTCACCCCTTGTGATCCTCCCACCCCATTTTGGCCTCCACTTTTTTCTGGTCTCTCCTTCCCTCCCGACTCCCAGCCCGTTTCAGCCTCCCACCGCTTTTCGGTCTTCACTTTTTTCTCCCGCGTCTACTTCCCTCTGGCCTCCCACCCCGTTTCAGCCTCCCACCCTGTTTCGGACTCCACTTTTTTCTAGCCTCTACTTCCCTCTGGCCTCCTACCCCTTGTGATCCTCCCACCGCATTTTGTCCTCCACCTATTTCTGGCCTCTAATTCCCTCCAGCATCCCACCCCGTTTCAGCATCCCACCCCGTTTCAGCCTCCCACCCCATTTTGGCCTCCACTTTTTTCTGGCCTCTACTTCCCTCTGGCCTTCCACCTCTTTTCAGCCTCCCACCCCATTTTGGCTTCCACTTTTTTCTGGCCTCTACTTCCCACCAGCCTTCCACCCCTTTTCCGTCTCCCACCCCTTTTCGGCCTCCACTTTTATCCGGCCTCTAATTCCCTCCAGCCTCCCACCCCTTTTGGCCTCCACTTTTGTCTCCGGCCTTTTCTTCCTTCTCGCCGTCCCACCCCGTTTCAGCATCCCATCCGTTTTGGCCACCACTTTTTTCTCTGGCCTCTACTTCCCTCCGGCCTCCCACCCCGTTTCAGCCTCCAGTTTTTTCTCCGGCCTCTTCTTCCTTCTCGCCTCCCACCCCGTTTCAGCGTCCCATCTGTTTCGGCCACCACTTTTGTCTCTGGCCTCTACTTCCCTCCGGCCTCCCACCCCCTTTCGGCCTCCCACCCCTTTTCGGCCTCCACTTTTATCTGGCCTCTACTTCCCTTCAGCCTCCCACCCTGTTTTGTCCTCCACTATATTCTGGCCTCTACTTCCCTCCGGCCTTCCACCCTGTTTTAGCTTCCCACCCCTTTCAGCCTCCACTTTTTTCTCCGGCCTTTTCTTCATTCTGGCCTCCCACCCCGTTTTAGCGTCCCATCCTGATTCGGTCACCACTTTTTTCTCTGGCCTCTACTTCCCTCTGGCCTCCCACCCCTTTTCAGCCTCCGCTTTTATCCGGCCTCCCACCCCGTTTCAGCCTCCCACCCCATTTTGGCCTCCCACCCCATTTTGGCCTCCACTTTTATCCGGCCTCTACTTCCCTCCGGTCTCCCACCCCTTTTCAGCCTCCCAACCCATTTTGGCCAGCACTTTTTTCTGGCCTCTATTTCCCACTAGTCTCCCACCCCTTTTCCGTCTCCCACCCCTTTTCAGCCTCCACTTTTCACCGGCTTCTAATTCCCTCCGGCCTCCCACCCCATTTCAGCCTCCCACCCCTTTTGGCCTCCACTTTTTTCTCTGGCCTTTTCTTCCTTCTGGCCTCCCACCCCGTTTCAGCGTCCCATCCGTTTCGGCCAGCACTTTTGTCTCTGGCCTCTACTTCCCTCCGGCCTCCCACCCCTTTTCGGCCTCCACTTTTATCTGGCCTCTACTTCCCTTCAGCCTCCCACCCCGTTTTGTCCTCCACTATATTCTGGCCTCTGCTTCCCTCCGGCCTCCCACCCCTTTTCGGCCTCCCACCCCTTTTCGGCCTCCACTTTTTTCTGGCCTCTACTTCCCTCTGGCCTCCCACCCCTTTTCAGCCTCCGCTTTTATCCGGCCTCCCACCCCGTTTCAGCATCCCACCCCGTTTTGGCCTCCCACCCCATTTTGGCCTCCACTTTTATCCGGCCTCTACTTCCCTCCAGCCTCCCACCCCTTTTCAGCCTCCCAACCCATTTTGGCCAGCACTTTTTTCTGGCCTCTATTTCCCACCAGTCTTCCACCCCTTTTCCGTCTCCCACCCATTTTCGGCCTCCACTTTTCACCGGCCTCTAATTCCCTCCGGCCTCCCACCCCATTTCAGCCTCCCACCCCTTTTGGCCTCCACTTTTTTCTCTGCCCTTTTCTTCCTTCTGGCCTCCCACCCCGTTTCAGCGTCCCATCTGTTTCGGCCACCACTTTTGTCTCTGGCCTCTACTTCCCTCCGGCCTCCCACCCCCTTTCGGCCTCCCACCCCTTTTCGGCATCCACTTTTATCTGGCCTCTACTTCCCTTCAGCCTCCCACCCTGTTTTGTCCTCCACTATATTCTGGCCTCTACTTCCCTCCGGCCTTCCACCCTGTTTTAGCTTCCCACCCCTTTCAGCCTCCACTTTTTTCTCCGGCCTTTTCTTCGTTCTGGCCTCCCACCCCTTTTTAGCGTCCCATCCCGTTTCGGTCACCACTTTTTTCTCTGGCCTCTACTTCCCTCTGGCCTCCCACCCCTTTTCAGCCTCCGCTTTTATCCGGCCTCTACTTCCCTCCGGCCTCCCACCCCTTTTCAGCCTCCCAACCCATTTTGGCCAGCACTTTTTTCTGGCCTCTATTTCCCACCAGTCTTCCACCCCTTTTCCGTCTCCCACCCATTTTCGGCCTCCACTTTTCACTGGCCTCTAATTCCCTCTGGCCTCCCACCCGATTTCAGCCTCCCACCCCTTTTGGCCTCCACTTTTTTCTCTGCCCTTTTCTTCCTTCTGGCCTCCCACCATGTTTCAGCGTCCCATCCGTTTCGGCCAGCACTTTTGTCTCTGGCTTCTACTTCCCTCCGGCCTCCCACCCCTTTTCGGCCTCCACTTTTATCTGGCCTCTACTTCCCTTCAGCCTCCCACCCCGTTTTGTCCTCCACTATATTCTGGCCTCTACTTCCCTCTGGCCTTCCACCCCGTTTCAGCGTCCCACCCCGTTTTGGCCTCCACTTTTTTCTGGCCTCTACTTCTCTCCGGCCTCCCACCCTGTTTCGGACTCCCACTGCTTTTCGGCCTCCACTTTTTTCTGGCCTCTACTTTGCTCCGACCTCCCACCCTCTTTCGGCCTCCCACCCCTTTTCGGACTCCACTTTATTCTGGCCTTTACTTCCCTCCGGCCTCCCACCCCTTGTGATCCTCCCACCCCATTCCTGCCTCCACTTTATTCTGGTCTCTCCTTTCCTCCAGACTCCCACCCCATTTCAGCCTCCCACCGCTTTTCGGCCTCCACTTTTTTCTCTGGCCTCTACTTCTCTCCGGCCTCCCATCCCGTTTCGGCCTCCCACCCCTTTTCGGCCTCCACTTTTATCTGGCCTCTACTTCCCTCCAGCCTCCCACCCCGTTTCAGCCTCCCACCACTTTTTGGCCTCCACTATTTTCTGGCCTCTACTTCCCTTCGGCCTCCCACCCCGTTTCAGCGTCCCAGGCCATTTCGGCCAACACTTTTTTCCAGCCTCCACTTCCCTCTGGCCTCCCACCCCCTTTTGGCCTCGTACCCCTTTTCGGCCTCCACTTTATTCTGGTCTCTCCTTCCCTCCAGACTCCCACCCTTTTTCAGCCTCCCACTCCATTTTGGCCTCCACTTTATTCTGGCCTCTACTTCCCTCCAGCCTCCCACCCCGTTTCAGCCTCCCACCACTTTTTGGCCTCCGCTATTTCCTGGCGTCTTCTCCACTCCGGCCTCCCACCCCTTGTGATCCTCCCACCCCATTTTGGCCTCCACTTTATTCTGGTCTCTCCTTCTCTCCAGACTCCCACCCCTTTTCTGTCTCCCACCCCTTTTCAGCCTCCAGTTTTATCCGGCCTCTACTTCCCTCTGGCCTCCCACCCTGTTTCAGTCTCCCACCCTATTTTGGCCTCCACTTTTTTCTGTGGTCTTTGCTTACTTCTGTCCTCCCACTCCATTTCAGCCTCCCACCCCATTTTGGCCTCCACTTTTATCCGGCCTCTAATTCTCTCCGGTCTCCCACCCCTTTTCAGCCTCCCACCCCATTTTGGCCTCCACTATTTTCTGGCCTCTATTTCCCTACGGCCTCTCACCCCTTGTGATCCTCCCACCCCATTTTGGCCTCCACTTTTTTCTGGTCTCTCCTTCCCTCCCGACTCCCAGCCCGTTTCAGCCTCCCACCGCTTTTCGGTCTTCACTTTTTTCTCCCGCGTCTACTTCCCTCTGGCCTCCCACCCCGTTTCAGCCTCCCACCCTGTTTCGGACTCCACTTTTTTCTAGCCTCTACTTCCCTCTGGCCTCCTACCCCTTGTGATCCTCCCACCGCATTTTGTCCTCCACCTATTTCTGGCCTCTAATTCCCTCCAGCATCCCACCCCGTTTCAGCATCCCACCCCGTTTCAGCCTCCCACCCCATTTTGGCCTCCACTTTTTTCTGGCCTCTACTTCCCTCTGGCCTTCCACCTCTTTTCAGCCTCCCACCCCATTTTGGCTTCCACTTTTTTCTGGCCTCTACTTCCCACCAGCCTTCCACCCCTTTTCCGTCTCCCACCCCTTTTCGGCCTCCACTTTTATCCGGCCTCTAATTCCCTCCAGCCTCCCACCCCTTTTGGCCTCCACTTTTTTCTCCGGCCTTTTCTTCCTTCTCGCCGTCCCACCCCGTTTCAGCATCCCATCCGTTTTGGCCACCACTTTTTTCTCTGGCCTCTACTTCCCTCCGGCCTCCCACCCCGTTTCAGCCTCCAGTTTTTTCTCCGGCCTCTTCTTCCTTCTCGCCTCCCACCCCGTTTCAGCGTCCCATCTGTTTCGGCCACCACTTTTGTCTCTGGCCTCTACTTCCCTCCGGCCTCCCACCCCATTTCAGCCTCCCACCCCTTTTGGCCTCCACTTTTTTCTCTGCCCTTTTCTTCCTTCTGGCCTCCCACCCCGTTTCAGCGTCCCATCTGTTTCGGCCACCACTTTTGTCTCTGGCCTCTACTTCCCTCCGGCCTCCCACCCCCTTTCGGCCTCCCACCCCTTTTCGGCATCCACTTTTATCTGGCCTCTACTTCCCTTCAGCCTCCCACCCTGTTTTGTCCTCCACTATATTCTGGCCTCTACTTCCCTCCGGCCTTCCACCCTGTTTTAGCTTCCCACCCCTTTCAGCCTCCACTTTTTTCTCCGGCCTTTTCTTCGTTCTGGCCTCCCACCCCTTTTTAGCGTCCCATCCCGTTTCGGTCACCACTTTTTTCTCTGGCCTCTACTTCCCTCTGGCCTCCCACCCCTTTTCAGCCTCCGCTTTTATCCGGCCTCCCACACCGTTTCAGACTCCCACCCCATTTTGGCCTCCACTTTTATCCGGCCTCTACTTCCCTCCGGCCTCCCACCCCTTTTCAGCCTCCCAACCCATTTTGGCCAGCACTTTTTTCTGGCCTCTATTTCCCACCAGTCTTCCACCCCTTTTCCGTCTCCCACCCATTTTCGGCCTCCACTTTTCACCGGCCTCTAATTCCCTCCGGCCTCCCACCCCATTTCAGCCTCCCACCCCTTTTGGCCTCCACTTTTTTCTCTGCCCTTTTCTTCCTTCTGGCCTCCCACCCCGTTTCAGCGTCCCATCCGTTTCGGCCAGCACTTTTGTCTCTGGCTTCTACTTCCCTCCGGCCTCCCACCCCTTTTCGGCCTCCACTTTTATCTGGCCTCTACTTCCCTTCAGCCTCCCACCCCGTTTTGTCCTCCACTATATTCTGGCCTCTACTTCCCTCTGGCCTTCCACCCCGTTTCAGCGTCCCACCCCGTTTCGGCCTCCACTTTTTTCTGGCCTCTACTTCTCTCCGGCCTCCCACCCTGTTTCGGACTCCCACTGCTTTTCGGCCTCCACTTTTTTCTGGCCTCTACTTTGCTCCGACCTCCCACCCTCTTTCGGCCTCCCACCCCTTTTCGGACTCCACTTTATTCTGGCCTTTACTTCCCTCCGGCCTCCCACCCCTTGTGATCCTCCCACCCCATTCCTGCCTCCACTTTATTCTGGTCTCTCCTTTCCTCCAGACTCCCACCCCATTTCAGCCTCCCACCGCTTTTCGGCCTCCACTTTTTTCTCTGGCCTCTACTTCTCTCCGGCCTCCCATCCCGTTTCGGCCTCCCACCCCTTTTCGGCCTCCACTTTTATCTGGCCTCTACTTCCCTCCAGCCTCCCACCCCGTTTCAGCCTCCCACCACTTTTTGGCCTCCACTATTTTCTGGCCTCTACTTCCCTTCGGCCTCCCACCCCGTTTCAGCGTCCCAGGCCATTTCGGCCAACACTTTTTTCCAGCCTCCACTTCCCTCTGGCCTCCCACCCCCTTTTGGCCTCGTACCCCTTTTCGGCCTCCACTTTATTCTGGTCTCTCCTTCCCTCCAGACTCCCACCCTTTTTCAGCCTCCCACTCCATTTTGGCCTCCACTTTATTCTGGCCTCTACTTCCCTCCAGCCTCCCACCCCGTTTCAGCCTCCCACCACTTTTTGGCCTCCGCTATTTCCTGGCGTCTTCTCCACTCCGGCCTCCCACCCCTTGTGATCCTCCCACCCCATTTTGGCCTCCACTTTATTCTGGTCTCTCCTTCTCTCCAGACTCCCACCCCTTTTCTGTCTCCCACCCCTTTTCAGCCTCCAGTTTTATCCGGCCTCTACTTCCCTCTGGCCTCCCACCCTGTTTCAGTCTCCCACCCTATTTTGGCCTCCACTTTTTTCTGTGGTCTTTGCTTACTTCTGTCCTCCCACTCCATTTCAGCCTCCCACCCCATTTTGGCCTCCACTTTTATCCGGCCTCTAATTCTCTCCGGTCTCCCACCCCTTTTCAGCCTCCCACCCCATTTTGGCCTCCACTATTTTCTGGCCTCTATTTCCCTACGGCCTCTCACCCCTTGTGATCCTCCCACCCCATTTTGGCCTCCACTTTTTTCTGGTCTCTCCTTCCCTCCCGACTCCCAGCCCGTTTCAGCCTCCCACCGCTTTTCGGTCTTCACTTTTTTCTCCCGCGTCTACTTCCCTCTGGCCTCCCACCCCGTTTCAGCCTCCCACCCTGTTTCGGACTCCACTTTTTTCTAGCCTCTACTTCCCTCTGGCCTCCTACCCCTTGTGATCCTCCCACCGCATTTTGTCCTCCACCTATTTCTGGCCTCTAATTCCCTCCAGCATCCCACCCCGTTTCAGCATCCCACCCCGTTTCAGCCTCCCACCCCATTTTGGCCTCCACTTTTTTCTGGCCTCTACTTCCCTCTGGCCTTCCACCTCTTTTCAGCCTCCCACCCCATTTTGGCTTCCACTTTTTTCTGGCCTCTACTTCCCACCAGCCTTCCACCCCTTTTCCGTCTCCCACCCCTTTTCGGCCTCCACTTTTATCCGGCCTCTAATTCCCTCCAGCCTCCCACCCCTTTTGGCCTCCACTTTTTTCTCCGGCCTTTTCTTCCTTCTCGCCGTCCCACCCCGTTTCAGCATCCCATCCGTTTTGGCCACCACTTTTTTCTCTGGCCTCTACTTCCCTCCGGCCTCCCACCCCGTTTCAGCCTCCAGTTTTTTCTCCGGCCTCTTCTTCCTTCTCGCCTCCCACCCCGTTTCAGCGTCCCATCTGTTTCGGCCACCACTTTTGTCTCTGGCCTCTACTTCCCTCCGGCCTCCCACCCCCTTTCGGCCTCCCACCCCTTTTCGGCCTCCACTTTTATCTGGCCTCTACTTCCCTTCAGCCTCCCACCCTGTTTTGTCCTCCACTATATTCTGGCCTCTACTTCCCTCCGGCCTTCCACCCTGTTTTAGCTTCCCACCCCTTTCAGCCTCCACTTTTTTCTCCGGCCTTTTCTTCATTCTGGCCTCCCACCCCGTTTTAGCGTCCCATCCTGATTCGGTCACCACTTTTTTCTCTGGCCTCTACTTCCCTCTGGCCTCCCACCCCTTTTCAGCCTCCGCTTTTATCCGGCCTCCCACCCCGTTTCAGCCTCCCACCCCATTTTGGCCTCCCACCCCATTTTGGCCTCCACTTTTATCCGGCCTCTACTTCCCTCCGGTCTCCCACCCCTTTTCAGCCTCCCAACCCATTTTGGCCAGCACTTTTTTCTGGCCTCTATTTCCCACTAGTCTCCCACCCCTTTTCCGTCTCCCACCCCTTTTCAGCCTCCACTTTTCACCGGCTTCTAATTCCCTCCGGCCTCCCACCCCATTTCAGCCTCCCACCCCTTTTGGCCTCCACTTTTTTCTCTGGCCTTTTCTTCCTTCTGGCCTCCCACCCCGTTTCAGCGTCCCATCCGTTTCGGCCAGCACTTTTGTCTCTGGCCTCTACTTCCCTCCGGCCTCCCACCCCTTTTCGGCCTCCACTTTTATCTGGCCTCTACTTCCCTTCAGCCTCCCACCCCGTTTTGTCCTCCACTATATTCTGGCCTCTGCTTCCCTCCGGCCTCCCACCCCTTTTCGGCCTCCCACCCCTTTTCGGCCTCCACTTTTTTCTGGCCTCTACTTCCCTCTGGCCTCCCACCCCTTTTCAGCCTCCGCTTTTATCCGGCCTCCCACCCCGTTTCAGCATCCCACCCCGTTTTGGCCTCCCACCCCATTTTGGCCTCCACTTTTATCCGGCCTCTACTTCCCTCCAGCCTCCCACCCCTTTTCAGCCTCCCAACCCATTTTGGCCAGCACTTTTTTCTGGCCTCTATTTCCCACCAGTCTTCCACCCCTTTTCCGTCTCCCACCCATTTTCGGCCTCCACTTTTCACCGGCCTCTAATTCCCTCCGGCCTCCCACCCCATTTCAGCCTCCCACCCCTTTTGGCCTCCACTTTTTTCTCTGCCCTTTTCTTCCTTCTGGCCTCCCACCCCGTTTCAGCGTCCCATCTGTTTCGGCCACCACTTTTGTCTCTGGCCTCTACTTCCCTCCGGCCTCCCACCCCCTTTCGGCCTCCCACCCCTTTTCGGCATCCACTTTTATCTGGCCTCTACTTCCCTTCAGCCTCCCACCCTGTTTTGTCCTCCACTATATTCTGGCCTCTACTTCCCTCCGGCCTTCCACCCTGTTTTAGCTTCCCACCCCTTTCAGCCTCCACTTTTTTCTCCGGCCTTTTCTTCGTTCTGGCCTCCCACCCCTTTTTAGCGTCCCATCCCGTTTCGGTCACCACTTTTTTCTCTGGCCTCTACTTCCCTCTGGCCTCCCACCCCTTTTCAGCCTCCGCTTTTATCCGGCCTCCCACACCGTTTCAGACTCCCACCCCATTTTGGCCTCCACTTTTATCCGGCCTCTACTTCCCTCCGGCCTCCCACCCCTTTTCAGCCTCCCAACCCATTTTGGCCAGCACTTTTTTCTGGCCTCTATTTCCCACCAGTCTTCCACCCCTTTTCCGTCTCCCACCCATTTTCGGCCTCCACTTTTCACTGGCCTCTAATTCCCTCCGGCCTCCCACCCCATTTCAGCCTCCCACCCCTTTTGGCCTCCACTTTTTTCTCTGCCCTTTTCTTCCTTCTGGCCTCCCACCCTGTTTCAGCGTCCCATCCGTTTCGGCCAGCACTTTTGTCTCTGGCTTCTACTTCCCTCCGGCCTCCCACCCCTTTTCGGCCTCCACTTTTATCTGGCCTCTACTTCCCTTCAGCCTCCCACCCCGTTTTGTCCTCCACTATATTCTGGCCTCTACTTCCCTCTGGCCTTCCACCCCGTTTCAGCGTCCCACCCCGTTTTGGCCTCCACTTTTTTCTGGCCTCTACTTCTCTCCGGCCTCCCACCCTGTTTCGGACTCCCACTGCTTTTCGGCCTCCACTTTTTTCTGGCCTCTACTTTGCTCCGACCTCCCACCCTCTTTCGGCCTCCCACCCCTTTTCGGACTCCACTTTATTCTGGCCTTTACTTCCCTCCGGCCTCCCACCCCTTGTGATCCTCCCACCCCATTCCTGCCTCCACTTTATTCTGGTCTCTCCTTTCCTCCAGACTCCCACCCCATTTCAGCCTCCCACCGCTTTTCGGCCTCCACTTTTTTCTCTGGCCTCTACTTCTCTCCGGCCTCCCATCCCGTTTCGGCCTCCCACCCCTTTTCGGCCTCCACTTTTATCTGGCCTCTACTTCCCTCCAGCCTCCCACCCCGTTTCAGCCTCCCACCACTTTTTGGCCTCCACTATTTTCTGGCCTCTACTTCCCTTCGGCCTCCCACCCCGTTTCAGCGTCCCAGGCCATTTCGGCCAACACTTTTTTCCAGCCTCCACTTCCCTCTGGCCTCCCACCCCCTTTTGGCCTCGTACCCCTTTTCGGCCTCCACTTTATTCTGGTCTCTCCTTCCCTCCAGACTCCCACCCTTTTTCAGCCTCCCACTCCATTTTGGCCTCCACTTTATTCTGGCCTCTACTTCCCTCCAGCCTCCCACCCCGTTTCAGCCTCCCACCACTTTTTGGCCTCCGCTATTTCCTGGCGTCTTCTCCACTCCGGCCTCCCACCCCTTGTGATCCTCCCACCCCATTTTGGCCTCCACTTTATTCTGGTCTCTCCTTCTCTCCAGACTCCCACCCCTTTTCTGTCTCCCACCCCTTTTCAGCCTCCAGTTTTATCCGGCCTCTACTTCCCTCTGGCCTCCCACCCTGTTTCAGTCTCCCACCCTATTTTGGCCTCCACTTTTTTCTGTGGTCTTTGCTTACTTCTGTCCTCCCACTCCATTTCAGCCTCCCACCCCATTTTGGCCTCCACTTTTATCCGGCCTCTAATTCTCTCCGGTCTCCCACCCCTTTACAGCCTCCCACCCCATTTTGGCCTCCACTATTTTCTGGCCTCTATTTCCCTACGGCCTCTCACCCCTTGTGATCCTCCCACCCCATTTTGGCCTCCACTTTTTTCTGGTCTCTCCTTCCCTCCCGACTCCCAGCCCGTTTCAGCCTCCCACCGCTTTTCGGTCTTCACTTTTTTCTCCCGCGTCTACTTCCCTCTGGCCTCCCACCCCGTTTCAGCCTCCCACCCTGTTTCGGACTCCACTTTTTTCTAGCCTCTACTTCCCTCTGGCCTCCTACCCCTTGTGATCCTCCCACCGCATTTTGTCCTCCACCTATTTCTGGCCTCTAATTCCCTCCAGCATCCCACCCCGTTTCAGCATCCCACCCCGTTTCAGCCTCCCACCCCATTTTGGCCTCCACTTTTTTCTGGCCTCTACTTCCCTCTGGCCTTCCACCTCTTTTCAGCCTCCCACCCCATTTTGGCTTCCACTTTTTTCTGGCCTCTACTTCCCACCAGCCTTCCACCCCTTTTCCGTCTCCCACCCCTTTTCGGCCTCCACTTTTATCCGGCCTCTAATTCCCTCCAGCCTCCCACCCCTTTTGGCCTCCACTTTTTTCTCCGGCCTTTTCTTCCTTCTCGCCGTCCCACCCCGTTTCAGCATCCCATCCGTTTTGGCCACCACTTTTTTCTCTGGCCTCTACTTCCCTCCGGCCTCCCACCCCGTTTCAGCCTCCAGTTTTTTCTCCGGCCTCTTCTTCCTTCTCGCCTCCCACCCCGTTTCAGCGTCCCATCTGTTTCGGCCACCACTTTTGTCTCTGGCCTCTACTTCCCTCCGGCCTCCCACCCCCTTTCGGCCTCCCACCCCTTTTCGGCCTCCACTTTTATCTGGCCTCTACTTCCCTTCAGCCTCCCACCCTGTTTTGTCCTCCACTATATTCTGGCCTCTACTTCCCTCCGGCCTTCCACCCTGTTTTAGCTTCCCACCCCTTTCAGCCTCCACTTTTTTCTCCGGCCTTTTCTTCATTCTGGCCTCCCACCCCGTTTTAGCGTCCCATCCTGATTCGGTCACCACTTTTTTCTCTGGCCTCTACTTCCCTCTGGCCTCCCACCCCTTTTCAGCCTCCGCTTTTATCCGGCCTCCCACCCCGTTTCAGCCTCCCACCCCATTTTGGCCTCCCACCCCATTTTGGCCTCCACTTTTATCCGGCCTCTACTTCCCTCCGGTCTCCCACCCCTTTTCAGCCTCCCAACCCATTTTGGCCAGCACTTTTTTCTGGCCTCTATTTCCCACTAGTCTCCCACCCCTTTTCCGTCTCCCACCCCTTTTCAGCCTCCACTTTTCACCGGCCTCTAATTCCCTCCGGCCTCCCACCCCATTTCAGCCTCCCACCCCTTTTGGCCTCCACTTTTTTCTCTGGCCTTTTCTTCCTTCTGGCCTCCCACCCCATTTCAGCGTCCCATCCGTTTCGGCCAGCACTTTTGTCTCTGGCCTCTACTTCCCTCCGGCCTCCCACCCCTTTTCGGCCTCCACTTTTATCTGGCCTCTACTTCCCTTCAGCCTCCCACCCCGTTTTGTCCTCCACTATATTCTGGCCTCTGCTTCCCTCCGGCCTCCCACCCCTTTTCGGCCTCCCACCCCTTTTCGGCCTCCACTTTTTTCTGGCCTCTACTTCCCTCTGGCCTCCCACCCCTTTTCAGCCTCCGCTTTTATCCGGCCTCCCACCCCGTTTCAGCATCCCACCCCGTTTTGGCCTCCCACCCCATTTTGGCCTCCACTTTTATCCGGCCTCTACTTCCCTCCAGCCTCCCACCCCTTTTCAGCCTCCCAACCCATTTTGGCCAGCACTTTTTTCTGGCCTCTATTTCCCACCAGTCTTCCACCCCTTTTCCGTCTCCCACCCATTTTCGGCCTCCACTTTTCACCGGCCTCTAATTCCCTCCGGCCTCCCACCCCATTTCAGCCTCCCACCCCTTTTGGCCTCCACTTTTTTCTCTGCCCTTTTCTTCCTTCTGGCCTCCCACCCCGTTTCAGCGTCCCATCTGTTTCGGCCACCACTTTTGTCTCTGGCCTCTACTTCCCTCCGGCCTCCCACCCCCTTTCGGCCTCCCACCCCTTTTCGGCCTCCACTTTTATCTGGCCTCTACTTCCCTTCAGCCTCCCACCCTGTTTTGTCCTCCACTATATTCTGGCCTCTACTTCCCTCCGGCCTTCCACCCTGTTTTAGCTTCCCACCCCTTTCAGCCTCCACTTTTTTCTCCGGCCTTTTCTTCGTTCTGGCCTCCCACCCCTTTTTAGCGTCCCATCCCGTTTCGGTCACCACTTTTTTCTCTGGCCTCTACTTCCCTCTGGCCTCCCACCCCTTTTCAGCCTCCGCTTTTATCCGGCCTCCCACACCGTTTCAGACTCCCACCCCATTTTGGCCTCCACTTTTATCCGGCCTCTACTTCCCTCCGGCCTCCCACCCCTTTTCAGCCTCCCAACCCATTTTGGCCAGCACTTTTTTCTGGCCTCTATTTCCCACCAGTCTTCCACCCCTTTTCCGTCTCCCACCCATTTTCGGCCTCCACTTTTCACCGGCCTCTAATTCCCTCCGGCCTCCCACCCCATTTCAGCCTCCCACCCCTTTTGGCCTCCACTTTTTTCTCTGCCCTTTTCTTCCTTCTGGCCTCCCACCCCGTTTCAGCGTCCCATCCGTTTCGGCCAGCACTTTTGTCTCTGGCTTCTACTTCCCTCCGGCCTCCCACCCCTTTTCGGCCTCCACTTTTATCTGGCCTCTACTTCCCTTCAGCCTCCCACCCCGTTTTGTCCTCCACTATATTCTGGCCTCTACTTCCCTCTGGCCTTCCACCCCGTTTCAGCGTCCCACCCCGTTTTGGCCTCCACTTTTTTCTGGCCTCTACTTCTCTCCGGCCTCCCACCCTGTTTCGGACTCCCACTGCTTTTCGGCCTCCACTTTTTTGTGGCCTCTACTTTGCTCCGACCTCCCACCCTCTTTCGGCCTCCCACCCCTTTTCGGACTCCACTTTATTCTGGCCTTTACTTCCCTCCGGCCTCCCACCCCTTGTGATCCTCCCACCCCATTCCTGCCTCCACTTTATTCTGGTCTCTCCTTTCCTCCAGACTCCCACCCCATTTCAGCCTCCCACCGCTTTTCGGCCTCCACTTTTTTCTCTGGCCTCTACTTCTCTCCGGCCTCCCATCCCGTTTCGGCCTCCCACCCCTTTTCGGCCTCCACTTTTATCTGGCCTCTACTTCCCTCCAGCCTCCCACCCCGTTTCAGCCTCCCACCCTGTTTTGTCCTCCACTATATTCTGGCCTCTACTTCCCTCCGGCCTTCCACCCTGTTTTAGCTTCCCACCCCTTTCAGCCTCCACTTTTTTCTCCGGCCTTTTCTTCGTTCTGGCCTCCCACCCCTTTTTAGCGTCCCATCCCGTTTCGGTCACCACTTTTTTCTCTGGCCTCTACTTCCCTCTGGCCTCCCACCCCTTTTCAGCCTCCGCTTTTATCCGGCCTCCCACACCGTTTCAGTCTCCCACCCCATTTTGGCCTCCACTTTTATCCGGCCTCTACTTCCCTCCGGCCTCCCACCCCTTTTCAGCCTCCCAACCCATTTTGGCCAGCACTTTTTTCTGGCCTCTATTTCCCACCAGTCTTCCACCCCTTTTCCGTCTCCCACCCATTTTCGGCCTCCACTTTTCACCGGCCTCTAATTCCCTCCGGCCTCCCACCCCATTTCAGCCTCCCACCCCTTTTGGCCTCCACTTTTTTCTCTGCCCTTTTCTTCCTTCTGGCCTCCCACCCCGTTTCAGCGTCCCATCCGTTTCGGCCAGCACTTTTGTCTCTGGCTTCTACTTCCCTCCGGCCTCCCACCCCTTTTCGGCCTCCACTTTTATCTGGCCTCTACTTCCCTTCAGCCTCCCACCCCGTTTTGTCCTCCACTATATTCTGGCCTCTACTTCCCTCTGGCCTTCCACCCCGTTTCAGCGTCCCACCCCGTTTCGGCCTCCACTTTTTTCTGGCCTGTACTTCTCTCCGGCCTCCCACCCTGTTTCGGACTCCCACTGCTTTTCGGCCTCCACTTTTTTCTGGCCTCTACTTTGCTCCGACCTCCCACCCTCTTTCGGCCTCCCACCCCTTTTCGGACTCCACTTTATTCTGGCCTTTACTTCCCTCCGGCCTCCCACCCCTTGTGATCCTCCCACCCCATTCCTGCCTCCACTTTATTCTGGTCTCTCCTTTCCTCCAGACTCCCACCCCATTTCAGCCTCCCACCGCTTTTCGGCCTCCACTTTTTTCTCTGGCCTCTACTTCTCTCCGGCCTCCCATCCCGTTTCGGCCTCCCACCCCTTTTCGGCCTCCACTTTTATCTGGCCTCTACTTCCCTCCAGCCTCCCACCCCGTTTCAGCCTCCCACCACTTTTTGGCCTCCACTATTTTCTGGCCTCTACTTCCCTTCGGCCTCCCACCCCGTTTCAGCGTCCCAGGCCATTTCGGCCAACACTTTTTTCCAGCCTCCACTTCCCTCTGGCCTCCCACCCCCTTTTGGCCTCGTACCCCTTTTCGGCCTCCACTTTATTCTGGTCTCTCCTTCCCTCCAGACTCCCACCCTTTTTCAGCCTCCCACTCCATTTTGGCCTCCACTTTATTCTGGCCTCTACTTCCCTCCAGCCTCCCACCCCGTTTCAGCCTCCCACCACTTTTTGGCCTCCGCTATTTCCTGGCGTCTTCTCCACTCCGGCCTCCCACCCCTTGTGATCCTCCCACCCCATTTTGGCCTCCACTTTATTCTGGTCTCTCCTTCTCTCCAGACTCCCACCCCTTTTCTGTCTCCCACCCCTTTTCAGCCTCCAGTTTTATCCGGCCTCTACTTCCCTCTGGCCTCCCACCCTGTTTCAGTCTCCCACCCCATTTTGGCCTCCACTTTTTTCTGTGGTCTTTGCTTACTTCTGTCCTCCCACTCCATTTCAGCCTCCCACCCCATTTTGGCCTCCACTTTTATCCGGCCTCTAATTCTCTCCGGTCTCCCACCCCTTTTCAGCCTCCCACCCCATTTTGGCCTCCACTATTTTCTGGCCTCTATTTCCCTACGGCCTCTCACCCCTTGTGATCCTCCCACCCCATTTTGGCCTCCACTTTTTTCTGGTCTCTCCTTCCCTCCCGACTCCCAGCCCGTTTCAGCCTCCCACCGCTTTTCGGTCTTCACTTTTTTCTCCCGCGTCTACTTCCCTCTGGCCTCCCACCCCGTTTCAGCCTCCCACCCTGTTTCGGACTCCACTTTTTTCTAGCCTCTACTTCCCTCTGGCCTCCTACCCCTTGTGATCCTCCCACCGCATTTTGTCCTCCACCTATTTCTGGCCTCTAATTCCCTCCAGCATCCCACCCCGTTTCAGCATCCCACCCCGTTTCAGCCTCCCACCCCATTTTGGCCTCCACTTTTTTCTGGCCTCTACTTCCCTCTGGCCTTCCACCTCTTTTCAGCCTCCCACCCCATTTTGGCTTCCACTTTTTTCTGGCCTCTACTTCCCACCAGCCTTCCACCCCTTTTCCGTCTCCCACCCCTTTTCGGCCTCCACTTTTATCCGGCCTCTAATTCCCTCCAGCCTCCCACCCCTTTTGGCCTCCACTTTTGTCTCCGGCCTTTTCTTCCTTCTCGCCGTCCCACCCCGTTTCAGCATCCCATCCGTTTTGGCCACCACTTTTTTCTCTGGCCTCTACTTCCCTCCGGCCTCCCACCCCGTTTCAGCCTCCAGTTTTTTCTCCGGCCTCTTCTTCCTTCTCGCCTCCCACCCCGTTTCAGCGTCCCATCTGTTTCGGCCACCACTTTTGTCTCTGGCCTCTACTTCCCTCCGGCCTCCCACCCCCTTTCGGCCTCCCACCCCTTTTCGGCCTCCACTTTTATCTGGCCTCTACTTCCCTTCAGCCTCCCACCCTGTTTTGTCCTCCACTATATTCTGGCCTCTACTTCCCTCCGGCCTTCCACCCTGTTTTAGCTTCCCACCCCTTTCAGCCTCCACTTTTTTCTCCGGCCTTTTCTTCATTCTGGCCTCCCACCCCGTTTTAGCGTCCCATCCTGATTCGGTCACCACTTTTTTCTCTGGCCTCTACTTCCCTCTGGCCTTCCACCCCTTTTCAGCCTCCGCTTTTATCCGGCCTCCCACCCCGTTTCAGCCTCCCACCCCATTTTGGCCTCCCACCCCATTTTGGCCTCCACTTTTATCCGGCCTCTACTTCCCTCCGGTCTCCCACCCCTTTTCAGCCTCCCAACCCATTTTGGCCAGCACTTTTTTCTGGCCTCTATTTCCCACTAGTCTCCCACCCCTTTTCCGTCTCCCACCCCTTTTCAGCCTCCACTTTTCACCGGCTTCTAATTCCCTCCGGCCTCCCACCCCATTTCAGCCTCCCACCCCTTTTGGCCTCCACTTTTTTCTCTGGCCTTTTCTTCCTTCTGGCCTCCCACCCCGTTTCAGCGTCCCATCCGTTTCGGCCAGCACTTTTGTCTCTGGCCTCTACTTCCCTCCGGCCTCCCACCCCTTTTCGGCCTCCACTTTTATCTGGCCTCTACTTCCCTTCAGCCTCCCACCCCGTTTTGTCCTCCACTATATTCTGGCCTCTGCTTCCCTCCGGCCTCCCACCCCTTTTCGGCCTCCCACCCCTTTTCGGCCTCCACTTTTTTCTGGCCTCTACTTCCCTCTGGCCTCCCACCCCTTTTCAGCCTCCGCTTTTATCCGGCCTCCCACCCCGTTTCAGCATCCCACCCCGTTTTGGCCTCCCACCCCATTTTGGCCTCCACTTTTATCCGGCCTCTACTTCCCTCCAGCCTCCCACCCCTTTTCAGCCTCCCAACCCATTTTGGCCAGCACTTTTTTCTGGCCTCTATTTCCCACCAGTCTTCCACCCCTTTTCCGTCTCCCACCCATTTTCGGCCTCCACTTTTCACCGGCCTCTAATTCCCTCCGGCCTCCCACCCCATTTCAGCCTCCCACCCCTTTTGGCCTCCACTTTTTTCTCTGCCCTTTTCTTCCTTCTGGCCTCCCACCCCGTTTCAGCGTCCCATCTGTTTCGGCCACCACTTTTGTCTCTGGCCTCTACTTCCCTCCGGCCTCCCACCCCCTTTCGGCCTCCCACCCCTTTTCGGCCTCCACTTTTATCTGGCCTCTACTTCCCTTCAGCCTCCCACCCTGTTTTGTCCTCCACTATATTCTGGCCTCTACTTCCCTCCGGCCTTCCACCCTGTTTTAGCTTCCCACCCCTTTCAGCCTCCACTTTTTTCTCCGGCCTTTTCTTCGTTCTGGCCTCCCACCCCTTTTTAGCGTCCCATCCCGTTTCGGTCACCACTTTTTTCTCTGGCCTCTACTTCCCTCTGGCCTCCCACCCCTTTTCAGCCTCCGCTTTTATCCGGCCTCCCACACCGTTTCAGACTCCCACCCCATTTTGGCCTCCACTTTTATCCGGCCTCTACTTCCCTCCGGCCTCCCACCCCTTTTCAGCCTCCCAACCCATTTTGGCCAGCACTTTTTTCTGGCCTCTATTTCCCACCAGTCTTCCACCCCTTTTCCGTCTCCCACCCATTTTCGGCCTCCACTTTTCACCGGCCTCTAATTCCCTCCGGCCTCCCACCCCATTTCAGCCTCCCACCCCTTTTGGCCTCCACTTTTTTCTCTGCCCTTTTCTTCCTTCTGGCCTCCCACCCCGTTTCAGCGTCCCATCCGTTTCGGCCAGCACTTTTGTCTCTGGCTTCTACTTCCCTCCGGCCTCCCACCCCTTTTCGGCCTCCACTTTTATCTGGCCTCTACTTCCCTTCAGCCTCCCACCCCGTTTTGTCCTCCACTATATTCTGGCCTCTACTTCCCTCCGGCCTTCCACCCCGTTTCAGCGTCCCACCCCGTTTTGGCCTCCACTTTTTTCTGGCCTCTACTTCTCTCCGGCCTCCCACCCTGTTTCGGACTCCCACTGCTTTTCGGCCTCCACTTTTTTCTGGCCTCTACTTTGCTCCGACCTCCCACCCTCTTTCGGCCTCCCACCCCTTTTCGGACTCCACTTTATTCTGGCCTTTACTTCCCTCCGGCCTCCCACCCCTTGTGATCCTCCCACCCCATTCCTGCCTCCACTTTATTCTGGTCTCTCCTTTCCTCCAGACTCCCACCCCATTTCAGCCTCCCACCGCTTTTCGGCCTCCACTTTTTTCTCTGGCCTCTACTTCTCTCCGGCCTCCCATCCCGTTTCGGCCTCCCACCCCTTTTCGGCCTCCACTTTTATCTGGCCTCTACTTCCCTCCAGCCTCCCACCCCGTTTCAGCCTCCCACCACTTTTTGGCCTCCACTATTTTCTGGCCTCTACTTCCCTTCGGCCTCCCACCCCGTTTCAGCGTCCCAGGCCATTTCGGCCAACACTTTTTTCCAGCCTCCACTTCCCTCTGGCCTCCCACCCCCTTTTGGCCTCGTACCCCTTTTCGGCCTCCACTTTATTCTGGTCTCTCCTTCCCTCCAGACTCCCACCCTTTTTCAGCCTCCCACTCCATTTTGGCCTCCACTTTATTCTGGCCTCTACTTCCCTCCAGCCTCCCACCCCGTTTCAGCCTCCCACCACTTTTTGGCCTCTGCTATTTCCTGGCGTCTTCTCCACTCCGGCCTCCCACCCCTTGTGATCCTCCCACCCCATTTTGGCCTCCACTTTATTCTGGTCTCTCCTTCTCTCCAGACTCCCACCCCTTTTCTGTCTCCCACCCCTTTTCAGCCTCCAGTTTTATCCGGCCTCTACTTCCCTCTGGCCTCCCACCCTGTTTCAGTCTCCCACCCCATTTTGGCCTCCACTTTTTTCTGTGGTCTTTGCTTACTTCTGTCCTCCCACTCCATTTCAGCCTCCCACCCCATTTTGGCCTCCACTTTTATCCGGCCTCTAATTCTCTCCGGTCTCCCACCCCTTTTCAGCCTCCCACCCCATTTTGGCCTCCACTATTTTCTGGCCTCTATTTCCCTACGGCCTCTCACCCCTTGTGATCCTCCCACCCCATTTTGGCCTCCACTTTTTTCTGGTCTCTCCTTCCCTCCCGACTCCCAGCCCGTTTCAGCCTCCCACCGCTTTTCGGTCTTCACTTTTTTCTCCCGCGTCTACTTCCCTCTGGCCTCCCACCCCGTTTCAGCCTCCCACCCTGTTTCGGACTCCACTTTTTTCTAGCCTCTACTTCCCTCTGGCCTCCTACCCCTTGTGATCCTCCCACCGCATTTTGTCCTCCACCTATTTCTGGCCTCTAATTCCCTCCAGCATCCCACCCCGTTTCAGCATCCCACCCCGTTTCAGCCTCCCACCCCATTTTGGCCTCCACTTTTTTCTGGCCTCTACTTCCCTCTGGCCTTCCACCTCTTTTCAGCCTCCCACCCCATTTTGGCTTCCACTTTTTTCTGGCCTCTACTTCCCACCAGCCTTCCACCCCTTTTCCGTCTCCCACCCCTTTTCGGCCTCCACTTTTATCCGGCCTCTAATTCCCTCCAGCCTCCCACCCCTTTTGGCCTCCACTTTTTTCTCCGGCCTTTTCTTCCTTCTCGCCGTCCCACCCCGTTTCAGCATCCCATCCGTTTTGGCCACCACTTTTTTCTCTGGCCTCTACTTCCCTCCGGCCTCCCACCCCGTTTCAGCCTCCAGTTTTTTCTCCGGCCTCTTCTTCCTTCTCGCCTCCCACCCCGTTTCAGCGTCCCAGCCTGTTTCGGCCAGCACTTTTTTCCAGCCTCTACTTCACTCTGGCCTCCCACCCCCTTTCGGCCTCGTACCCATTTTCGGCCTCCACTTTATTCTGGTCTCTCCTTCCCTCCAGACTCCACCCTTTTTCAGCCTCCCACCCCATTTTGGCCTCCACTTTATTCTGGCCTCTACTTCCCTCCAGCTTCCCACCCCGTTTCAGCCTCCCACCACTTTTCGGCCTCCACTTTATTCTGGTCTCTCCTTCCGTCCAGACTCCCACCCTTTTTCAGACTCCCACTCCATTTTGGCCTGCACTTTATTCTGGTCTCTCATTCTCTCCAGACTCCCACCCTGTTTCAGCGTCCCACCACTTTTCGGCCTCCACTTTTTTCTCTGGCGTCTTTTTGCCTCTGACATCCCACCCTATTTCAGCATCCCACTGCATGTTGGCCTGTACTGTATTCCGGACTCTAATTCCCTCTGGCCTACCACCCTGTTTCAGCCTCCCACCTGTTTTCAGTCTCCACTTTTTTCTGGCCTATAATTCCCTGCAGCCTACCACCCCGTTTTGTCTTCCCACCACGTTTTGGCTGTAGAGATGTAGAAGCTAGGAAATTTGGAGGCCAAAATTGGGTGGGAGGATGAAAAGGGGTGGGACGCCCGAGTGAAGTAGAGGGCAGAAAAAATTGTAGGCTGAAAGGGGGTGGCAGGCTCAGAAATGGTGGGAGGCCAAGAAAGGGTAGGAGGCTGGAGAGAGGTAGAGGCCAGAAAAAATTAGACGCCGAAAAGGGATGGGAGGTCAAAAAATGGTGGGAGGCTGGAGAGAAGTAGAGGCCAGAAAAAATTAGAGGCTGAAAAGAAGTGGGAGGCCAAAAAGCGGTAGTAGGCAAAAAAAGGGTGGGAGGCTGGAGAGAAGTAGAGGCTAGAAAAAATTGGAGGCTGAAAGTGAGTTGGAGGCAAAAAGGGGTGGGAGGCTGCAGATAAGTATAGGCCAGAAAAAATTGGAGGCCAAAAGTGAGTTGGAGGCTAAAAAGGGGTGGGAGGCTGGAGAGCAGTAGAGGCCAGAAAAAATTTGGAGGGCAAAAAGTGGTGGGAGGCCAAAAAGGGGTGGGAGGCTGGAGAGAAGTAGAGGCCAGAAAAAATTAGAGGCCTAAAAAGGGTGGGAGGCGAAAAAAGGGTGGGAGGCCAAAAAGGGGTGGGAAGCTGGAGAGAAGTAGAGGCCAGAAAAAAATGGAGGCTGAAAAGGGATGGGCGGGGGGGCCAAAAAATGGTGGGAGGCTAAAAAAGGGTGGGAGGCTGGAGAGAAGTAGAGGCCAGAAAAAATTAGAGGCCGAAAAGGGGTGGGAGGCCAAAAAATGGTGGGAGGCCAAAAAAGGGTGGGAGGCTGGAGAGAAATAGAGGCCAGAAAAAATTGGAGCTCAAAATGAGTGGGAGGGTAAAAAGGGGTGGGAGGTTGGAGAGAGGTAGAGGCCAGAAAAAATTGATGCCGAAAATGGGTGCGAGGCCAAAAAAGGCTGGGAGGCTGGAGAGAAGTAGAGGCAAGAAAAAATTGGAGGTCAAAAAGGGGTGGGAGGCCAAAAAATGGTGGGAGGCTGGTGATAAGTAGAGGTTATAAAAATCGGAGGCCAAAAATGAGTGGGAGGCCAAAAAAGGGAGGGAGGCTTGAGAGAAGTAGAGGCCAGGAAAAATTGGAGGCTGAAAGGAGGTGGGAGGCCAAAAAGGTGGGAGGCTGGAGAGAAGTAGAGGCCAGAAAAAATTAGTGGCCAAAAAGCAGCGGGAGTCCAAAAAGGGGTGGGAGGCCAAAAAGGAGTGGGAGGCTGGAGAGAAGTAGAGGCCAGAAAAAATAGGAGGCTGAAAAGGGCTGGGAGGCCAAAAAATGGTGGGAGGCTGGAGAGAAGTAGAGGCAAGAAAAAATTGGAGGTGAAAAAGGCATTGGAGGCCAAAAAAGGGTGGGTGGCTGGAGAGAAGTAGAGGCCAGAAAAAATTAGAGGCCAAAATGAGTGGGAGGTCAAAAAGGGGTGGGAGGCTCAAAAGAATGGGAGAGAAGTAGAGGTTGCCGCTCACTGTTTCCACCCGGACCCTATTCGCGGTTGCACCTGCTGCGGGTCACTGTTTGCACTCGGACACTATTCGTGGTCACCTGATGCGGGTCACTGTTTCCTCCTGGACCCTATTTGGGGTTGCACCTGCCCCGGGTACCTGTTTCCGCCTGCAGTCTATTTGCGGTTGCACCTGCTGTGGGTTACTGTTTCTGCCTGGATCTTATTCACGGTTGCACTTGCCGCGGGTCTCTGTTTCCACCGGGACCCTATTTGGGCTTGCATCTGCTGCGGGTCACTGTTTACACCCGGACCCTATTCGCGGTTGCACCTGCCGCGGGTCACTGTTTCTACACAGACCCCACTCCAGGTTGCACCTCGTCCTGCATGCTATTTCCACAGTGATTTTATCCTAGTTTAAAACCTCCACAGTACACGTTTCAGTTTCGTAACACCTTGCAATTACAACTGTAGGTTACAGCTTACAGTAAGAGCTTAGGGTTTACAGTTACACTGTACAGTTAGCTTTACAGTTAGGGTTAGCGGTTAGAGTTAGTGGGTGGAGTCAGGGGTGGTCTTAGAGTTAGGGGGTGGAATCAGGGGTGGGCTTAGTGTTAGGGAGTGGACTCGGGGGTGGGCTTAGTGTTAGAGGGTGGACCCAGGGGTGAGTTTAGAGTTAGGGGGTGGACTTGGGGGTGAGTGTAGGGTTAAGGAGTGGTATCAGGGGTGGGCTTAGAGTTAGGGGGTGGAGTCAGGGGTGGGCTTAGAGTTAGGGAGTGGACTCGGGGGTGGGTGTTGGGTTAGAGGGTGGACTCAGGGGTGGACATAGGGTTAGGGTGTGGACTCAGGGGTGTGCTTAGAGTTAGGAGGTGGACTTGGGGGTGGGCTTAGAGTTAGGGGTGCACTTAGGGGTGGCTGTAGGGTTAGGGGGTGGACTTGGGAGTGGGCTTAGGGTTAGAGGGTTGAGTCGGGGGCAGAATGTCTGGTTAGGGGTGGAGTTGGGGGTGGGCTCTAGAGTTAGGGGGTGGAGTCAAGGGTGGGTTCTAGGGTTAAGGGGCGGAATTGGGGGTGGGCTCTAGGGTTAGGGTTAGGGATTAGGGTCAGGGGTTTGGGTTAGGGGTTGGGGGTGAGGGTTTAGGGTGATGGTGAGGGGTTAGGGTGAGGGTCAAGGTGAGGGGTTAGGGTTTAAAAAAATTAAATTGGAGACTAAATGGGGTGGGAGGCCAAAAAAGAGTAGGAGGCCACAAAAGGGTGGGAGGCTGGAGCATGGTAGAGGCTAGCAAAAATTGGAGGGCAAGATGTGTTGGGAGGCTAAAAAAGGGTGGCAGGCTGGAGAGTAGTAGAGGTCAGAAAAAATTGGAGGCCAAAATGGGGTGGGAGGCCCAAAACGGGTGGGAGGCCAGAGAGAAGTAGAAGCCAGAAAAAAATGGAGGCTGAAATGGGGTGGGAGGCCAAAAATGTGTGGGAGTACTGAGGGAAGGAGAGGCCAGAAAGAATTGGAGGCTGAAACGTGGTGGGAGGCCAAAACGTGGTGGGAGCCTGGATGGAAGTAGATGCCAGAAAAAGTGGAGGTTGAAAAAGGGTGGGAGGCCTAAACAGGGTCGGAGGATGGAGGGATGTAGAGGCCTCCCACCCTGTATTGGTCTCCCACCATGATTCAGTTTGAAATTTCTTCTGGCCTCTACTTTTCTCCAGCTTCCCACCCCTTTTCAGTCTCCCACCGCATTTCCACCTCCACTTTTGCTTGCCTCTAGTTCCCTCTGGCATCCACCCCATTTTGGCGTCACAGTATGATTTTGTATCCACTTTTCATGGCCTCTTCTTCATTCTGGCCTCCCACTATATTTTGGCCTTCCACCCTGTTTCAGCATCCATTATTTTCTGGCCTCTACTTTGCTTTAGCTCCCACCCCATTTGGGCCTCCTACCATGGTTCTGCCTGTAATTTTTTTGGCCTCTACTTTTGTCTGGACACCCACACTGTTTTGGCCTCCCACCTTGTTTCAGCCTCCACCTTTTGTGGCATCTACTTCACTCCATCCTCCCACCCTGTTTTGGTCTTCCTCTCCTTTTTGGCTTCCACATTTTTCTGGCCTCTATTTCCCTTCCAGATTTCCGTTTTGGCCTCCCGCAGCTTTTCTGCCCTGTCCTTTATTCAGGCTTTTATGCGGTCTTTGCACTTTCGACAGTTTGTCGTCCATTGAGCCCTTTTGTTTCTCCCACCCCTCTTGGCACTCCACAGTTTTCTGTCCTGTACTTGCCCTTCAGTCTTTCACCTATTTTCGGTCTCCACTCTTTTCTGCCCTCCGTGTACCACCGGGACTCCTGGCATCAACGGCCAAGGGTTCAACGGTAACCGGGCTCAAACATCCGGAGAGGCCCCACCACGGCCGAATCCAGAGAGGCTCCAGAAAGGGAGAGAAGAAGAAAATCATGGCCATCTCGGCAGCACCTGCCTCCCACCGCAGGAAGAGAGAGCCTGCTCTGCACATGAGGAAGGAGCCCTCTTCACGGTCCACAGCGGGCCAGAGTGCCCGCGAGCGCCGCAGGGTCCACGCGCGTGACCCAGAGCGTGGCACGGCCACGCGGCACACGAGGGAGCACGGCTACACGTACGGGAAGCCGCGTCTTCCCTTCGGGGCTCCGTCGACGCTATCACGCGTTTTGGGCTCTCCCCCGGCCCCCTCTCTCTACCACACCGCTCTGATTTTTTTGCTTCCCTTTACCTCTGCTCTCCTTCTTCTCTCCCGCTCCCTCTTATTCTGTCTTCTGCTAGCTCTCCCTTTTTCTTTTTCTCTGGACGCCTTTGTCCCGCTTCCTCTCCTTCCATTTTTTCATTCTCCGTCTCTCTCCCATACCCCAGCACTGGTTTTTTCCTTTTCTGGTTCTTCGTCCCGTCCGGCATCGGCGTCTTTTCGCCCGCGGCGTCTATTCGTTTGGCATCTTATCGTACGTCTCTTTTCGGTATCCGGTATCTCAAAGACGTGCGTCGTCAGCTTAGATCTCTTCTCGAGTTTTTCAGAGAAGAGGATCGCCTTCATCTATCATCTAGGCATCTCCTATGGTTTTTTCTATTAAGTTTGCATTTTTTTTTTTTTGTTCTAGCAATTTAGGCGTCAGGCCGCTTCATACGCTTTCCGATACATTTCAGGGAATTTCACGTTTTTTTGGTGTTTTCCGTCCTTTGGGACTCTTAATGGAGTCAGTCGGAGAGATGGTCAAGGTTACTCCGAATCGCTGGCGACACACAGTAAATAATTTATATTGGAACCGGTGATATTTCCGAGAAGGAATTCTTATAGGATCTAGTTCCGCTTCGTTCTTTAGCGCTCTCCGGGACATGGTTCCATTATCACAGAATCACAGAATCAACTAGGTTGGAAAGGACCTTGAAGATCATCCAGTCCAACCATTCACCTAACACTGCCAGTTCCAATGTACACCATATCTCTCAGCGCTATGTCGACCGTACTCTTAAACACCTCCAGGGATGAGGACTCTACCGCCTCCCCGGGCAATCCATTCCACTGCCTAATAACCCGTTCTGTAAAGAAATACTTCCTGACATCTAGTCTAAACCTTCCGTGGCACAGCTGGAGGCCATTCCCTCTTGTCCTATCGCTTGTTATTTCATTAAAGAGACTCATCTCCAGCTCTCTGCAACCTCCTTTCAGGTAGCTATAGAGGGCCATGAGGTCTCCCCTCAGCCTCCTCTTCTCCAGACTCAACAACCCCAGTTCCCTCAGCCGCTACCCGTACGACACGTGCTCCGGACCCTTCACCGGCTTCGTCGCCCTTCTCTGGACATGCTCGAGTAATTCAATGTCCTTTTTGTAGCGAGGGGCCCAAAACCCAACACAGTAATCGAGGTACGGCGTTAGCAGTGCTGAGTACAGGGGCAAGATCACTTCCATGTCCCTGCCGGCCACGCTATTTCTGATACAGGCCAGGATGCCATGGGCGTTGTCGGCCACCTGGGCACACTGCTGGTTCACGTTCAGCCGGTTGTCAATCAACACCCCCAGGTCCCTCTCTGACCGGCAGCTCTCCAGCCACTCCTCCGCAAGCCCGTAGCACCACCGGGGGGGCTTAGGCAGCACGCGCGGTCTCGCCAGAAAAGATGAGTCACCCTGCAGCATTTTGGTTTTCATGTAGGAAACTACAGTGCCTCGTTTTGGATAACGATATTATTACCGCATTTAGCTGACTACTTCCCCATGTAGCTTAGCACGATATCTGTCTTTTTCTATCTATACCCCAGAAAAACTAGGTTTCATTCCCGTCCTGGTCACATTGCTGACACAATAGACTTAGCGAAAGAGCGGATATTGTCGTATCCGGTAAGGGTCGTTTTCTTCCCACGGCATTTTGCAGGTCACAAACTTAAGGCAGAGGAGAAAACTCCCAGCTGCTCCCACAGGTGCCTTTATGCCTTCTGGTGGTTCAGCCCTCCCCTTTCCCAGGTGATCATGGTCAGGGTGGTGGGTGGGGTCTGGGGTATATGAGCCACAGCCTCTCATCAGGGAGCTCATTCTGCCCTCGGGCCTCTCTGAGGTCAGTGCTCTGGTGTTCTTAAGAGTCAGTGGCAGATTTTGAGCTGAGGAAGATCTTCATTGTGCTGTTGGGCCTCTCTGAGGTCAGAGCTCTGGTGTTCTTCAGAGTTGGTGGCAGATTTTGAGCTGAGGCAGCTCTTTGGGCAGGTGTGTTTTAATAATCACAGATATAGAGGTACCTGAGACAAGAGTTTCAGCATCAGTCAAGGTTCAGCAGTGTGTATAGTAGGAAGTAAACAGGTACATAGTGGGTTTTTTTTCAGGTAAGTAATTTTGTATCCATGGGGCGGGGTGGGTAAAACAGTTTAATAGCGTAAACTTACATTTTTTCTTTTCATTCTAGATACATTGCATTTTCCTGACTTTATCGAAGACGGGACCTCGGTTTTTTCCCTAGTGTCGGTGTATACATCGTAAGGCGTTGATATCATCCACATAAACGGGACCAAAGGGGAGAGGATGGAGCGAGGGTCAGAGCGAGCATCTTGTAAGCATCCGTATATGGAGTTTTAGCCTTTCTCAGAAAAACGGCGGGGACGTTTTAGCATTCGTCAGGAAAGAGGCAGGGACGTAAGGCACGGAGTCTTTAGGGATCCGGGACGGCTCATCGTGTTTCCCGATCGCCCGCAGAGCGCCGTATTGTCTCGCGGGCGCAGCGTAGGCAGCCTTTGGAATAGGATGAGCATTTGAGGTGAACCGGGGCAGCGGAGAGGAGGGGCACGGGCCCGGCGTTTTCCCCTGAGCACAAATATAATATTCCATCTTTTGAAATCACAGGTGCCGCAAGCGACGATGGCCACGGCGTCCGACACCGAAACTGGCACGGAGCGGGCGAGCCGACAGGGCCACGCTTTCGAGGAGGAGGGCGTTGCGGAAGAGGGCTGCGTCGGCCGACACGACGCTGACCGGTCGCTCACTTCGCGGACGTTCGGCGGACGACGCGGAGGAACCCGGTGACTCCGCAGCGTCCCGGTCGTCCGACGCAGTTGTTGCGGAAGACGGTCTGGCCTCCGGCCCTCTCAAAGCTAAGTCGAGGGTACAGGGTGGGAAGGGTCCGGGAGGAAGGGACAGGGTCGGGAATCGCAGGGAGGGCTTTTCGAGGTAGCGTAGGGGAGAGGACCGTCCGGGAGCGGCACCCCATGCGCCCGTAAAGGGAGCGAGTCACTTTTCAGCACCAGAGTACCGTGGTCAGGGCAGTTCCAGCCCGCATCTGTGTCGTCGTGTACTTTGTGTGTTCTGCGTTCCGTATCTTATACTGTGCCGTCCTCAGGTCTAGACGTCTCTGTAGGTCTTTGCGATCGTCAGGCATCTCGATAGCGCTCCCGAGAGTGTCGAGTACGTCCCGTTGTCGGCACGGCACCCGTCGAGACCTTCTCGTCTCGCAATTGTAACCGGAAGCGCAGATCCGTCCCATGCGTGTTGTGTCGAGGACGTTCTCGAGCGGTCGTCTCTCGCAGGGGCGAGCTAGGCGGCGCCGCAGGCCGTGCTTTCGAGCGTCATTTTGGCACCCGGTAGTCTTCCGGGGTTTTGTCCCCACATCTTATGACTTAAAACCTGGCTTCTCACGCATCCGTCGTTCCGGTTTTGACAGTAACTTTGTCTCATGGGCTGCAGCGGTCGCCTCTGATTTCGGGGCCACCATCGCGGCGCCGTAGGCCTTCTCCACCGGCGGCATCTTCCCTACGGCTGTCATTCTCGTCGCTCGCTGTCTTCTCGCGTCACTTGTGGCATCTGCGTTTGGCGTCTGTCTGCGTCCGGGTCGGACCCGTCCCGCCCAGGGGTTTAGCCATAGTAAAGATGAGGGGAGCGTGTAGTAACGCATCCATCCGCCCGGATGCTTTTGGCGAAGACCATGCAGTCCATCTCTGGGCGAGTAGCCGTAGAGAGCGTCTACGGTTATTTTCCTCGCGTTCGGCAGGCATCAGAGGGCGGACTCCGGGTCGCAGGGAGTGGGCGATTGAGCGGGTCAAATGAGCCTTAGCTTGCACGTGAGGCTCGGTACTTAGGATTTTGGGTATTTTAGCAGTAGTCAGAAGGGAGATGGAAAGGAAAGACAAACCTTTGGTCTCGTAAAAGTCTAGGTTAACACCGAGTTGCCTTTCCTTACAGGGTTCGGGTTGTTTAAGTGCAAAGCGAGAAGCCGCTTCACGATGGGCGATGGAAGAGGTCAGAGGATCCGTGGGACCGGCGGCTCCGAGGGGCTCACATCATTCCGGTTTTATTTTCTAGGCACGAATCGACGTGTGAAGCGGGATACCCGCACCCTCGGACTTCGGCGAGGCGAGCGATGACCGGCGTGCCCGAGCGGCAGTTCTTCAGGTGTCATAATAGTATCGTAGCTAAAGTCATACCCCGTTTGAATCGCACAGGCGGCGACCGGGCCTCGGCACAGCGGACGGAAGAATCCATCTCCGAGCGGCCGAGGTAAACGAGCAGGGGAGAGGCAGGTCCGTGAGTGAGGCGAGGATCGGGGCGGCATCTCGCTGCGTGCTTTTACCTCTTTCTTTTGCAGGTGCCACGCTCCTTCCCGGAGCGTCGACGTCGCAGAGTCACGAGTGGTTTGAGAAAAGGCGAGTCGTTAAGCGGTCTGCTGGGACCCGAATTGCTGAGGATCGTGCCGCCATACGAACAACCATTCGCCTTCGCTTTTGCGGGTGTCGCGAGGTCTCCGCTCGAACGGCCGAGGCTTTGAGGCGAGTCGTCGGAAGAGAGGACCGGGAGGCCAGGTGTCGCCGAGCGGGCGATCGCTTACGAGTAGGACGGCGGCTGCGTTTCTCCAGTTTGTAGGCTTCCACGGGAGCCGGGGGGGCACAACGTATGGTTATCGGGAGCTGCGTGGCCATTCCGAGGAGGGCATCGCCGCGGTAGAGGTCGATACGTGTCAGCGTGTTGGTGACTGGAGACGTTCTGCGTTACAGGTGATGAAGAGCAATGTGGTGACTGCAGGGAAACCCTGGTTAGATGATGTGCTCCTGATGAGGATGAGTTCTGGACTGTGCTCTCTGAAAGATAAGTCAAGGGGCCAAAGCAGTGGGTGGGGCGGGGCTAGATGAGGGGGTAGGACATCAGGGTCGGTGGGAGGGGTCTTTAGGTTTTGTGAATTCTGGAGGCAGATAGCGGGCCTCGGGCCCGTGCGGGGCGGCGGCGCGTCTCTGGGCGGCGTCGGGCAGCAGCGCGTCTCTGGGCGGCGTCGGGCAGCAGCGCGTCTCTGGGCGGCGTCGGGCAGCAGCGCGTCTCTGGGCGGCGTCGGGCAGCAGCGCGTCTCTGGGCGGCGTCGGGCAGCAGCGCGTCTCTGGGCGGCGTCGGGCAGCAACGTGTTTGTGGACGTTCTGTTTGGTTGTGTCTGATCTGAGTGTTATGCTGTCTGGCATTAAAGCAGCAAGAGTGGCACATAGCTCTATATCTGTATTTCGTGAGCTTGTGAAGCCAGCGTTCACGTGAGCGGGAGTCGAGCAGATCTCAAGCGAATTGAGAGGTAACACGAGGGAAGCCTGTAAGTCAGCTTTTGCATTGTTCTTGCAGGCAATTTGCAACAAGACTGTAGAAATGGTGAGTGATACTTCTCGTGAGATATGTGCCCTGGCAAAGCAGCTCTGGGCCAAGCGGGCAGAGCCGTGCGGTACGCCTAGCGGGCGTTCCTTAGTTACGTGACGTGTTGATGTTTGTCTTGGCCTTCAGTGTTGAGTAGTCTCGGGTATACTCGCATCCTGGTCCCAATGCAGCAGCCGTCCGTCTCACTCTGTACCGCTAAGAAGCGTGACGTAGAAGGTCAACGTTCCCGATCTAGTTTAGTCTTGTAGGTGGAATTGGTAGGTCTTTCACGCAGCTCTTGCTCAGGCTTAACTGGCAGGCGTAGTCTCTGTGATGCTCTGTCTCGTGAGGTCTTCTGAGGGATTGTTCCCTGCGTCATGACAGTCTTTCGTCTTTCCTAGCATTTTGTCTCTGTCGGTCACTGGGATGTTATCACCCATCTTTCATCCGGACTTCCGGATGTCTTGCACAGCAGGCCACGCTGGGGCATACGTGTCACATCGTCTCGGCGTCGTTGCGTGCGCCGTCGGGCCGTGTCTTTCGGTGCGGCGTTAACTCTACCCCGTGCGGCACTCTCGTGTCCTCGGGTCACATTTATGGAGCACGTAGATGCCCGTGTTAGCGGCGGAGCTGCTTTGCGCGTTTGTAGGCATTCCGTATGGGGTGGAATGGTCCCAGGAGGGGACGCTAACGTGCTGGTGAGCGCGGCGAGTGGGCTCTAGAGTTCCTTCTTTTGTCTTTTGCAGGTACCACGGGGCTACCGGCATTGCAGAAGCGAATCATTCCGTGAAGTTTGCCAGAGCGTATGACAGGAAGAAAAGAAGGACTGGGAGCGATGCACAGAGGGAAATGTATTCCTCTTCTTCTGAGGATGAGGGCCCGTGGCACGGATCGAGCGGAGCGGTGGCGACGGCTCGAGGCGCACGATTGTGCAATTCTGGGCACGGTTACAGAATTGGGGCCATCCGCCAGTCTGGCGGGTGACGGTTGGATAGAGTAGATGTTGAATGAGTGTTAGTTTTGGAAAGTGTTTATCATTGTATGTGAGGATGTTTTTCACTTCAGGGTATATTGATGTAGAAAGAGTTAAAGTGTCTTTTAAAAATAGTAAAGAAACTGTTGAGCAGGGGGATTTCTTAATCTCTTTGAACAGGTTTAAGTCACTTAGTCCCACCCGCTCCATCTGGCGACGTTCACAGCCGGCGTTCAGGGGGAGGTCGGGCTCGGGCATGGCTTTAGTGGGGGGGGTGAATTTTGAGGCCTTCAGTAACCACGTTCCGAGGAGCCACGGGGTGACGGCTGGTGGCGGTGATCGGGTAGTGGGATGGGTTTGCTGGGAGCAGGGGGTGGTTGGCACGGTAGCTGAGCGAGCGGGGTGCTTAGAATGTGTCTGCTTGTGCGTGACTGTTTAAATTAATGTTGTTTTTGTTGCAGGTGGAGTTGAGTTTTTTGAGTAGTTAGGCAAAAACAATAAAATAGAATAAAAAAACCCCAGCTGGGGGATTTTTTTTTTTTTCCCCCGGCTGGGTTTTTTTTTCCCAGTCCCGGCCGGTCCGTGAGGTGACGATCGTCGCCAAAGTTTGGGCGCGGAGCGGTGCAGGGACGGGGTTTTCGCAGGCAGGGCGATCGGGGAGGCCCCGGGAATGGCGTTCCCGAGGAGCCACGGGGTGAGGGCCCGTAGTAGCGGTTGGGTAGGGGGATGGGTTTGCTGAGAGTGGGGGGGTGGTTAGTGGGGTAGCTGAATGAGCGGTGTGTTTGGAATGTGTGTGTGTGTGTGTGCATGGTTGTTTAATGTAATTTTTTTTCTTCTTGCAGGTGGAGTATAGTTAGGCAAAAAAACAATATAGAATAAAAAAACCCCAGCCGGGGGATTTTTTTTTTTTTTTCCCCCGGCTGGGTTTTTTTTTCCCCGGTCCCGGCCGGTCCGTGAGGCGACGATCGTCGCCAAAGTTTGGGTGCGGAGCGGTGCAGGGACGGGGTTTTCGCAGGCAGGGCGATCGGGGAGGCCCCGGGAACGGTGTTCCTGAGGAGCCATGGGGCGAGGGGCGGTAGTAGCGGTTGGGTAGGGGGATGGGTTTGCTGAGAGCGGAGGGGTGGTTAGTGGGGTAGCTGAATGAGCGGTGTGTTTGGAATATGTGTGTGTGTGTGTGCATGGTTGTTTAATGTAATTTTTTTTCTTCTTGCAGGTGGAGTATAGTTAGGTAAAAAACCAATATAGAATAAAAAAACCCCAGCCGGGGGATTTTTTTTTTTTTCCCCCCGGCTGGGTTTTTTTTTCCCTGGTCCCGGCCGGTCCGCGAGGCGATGATCGTTGCCAAAGTTTGGGCGCGGAGCGGTGCAGGGACGGGGTTTTCGCAGGCAGGGCCATCCGGGAGGCCTCTGGGAATGGTGTTCCTGGGGAGCCATGGTGAGAGGGCTGGATGTAGTGGTGGGATAGTGGGATAGGTTTTCTGAGAGTGGGGGGTGGTCATTGTGGTAGCTGAATGAGTGGGATGCTTAGAATGTGTCTGTGAGAATGACTGTGTAATGTAATGTGGGGTTTTTTGTTGCAGGTGGGGTAGAGTTTTTGGAGTAGTAAGGCAAGAAAACAATATGGAATAAAAAAATCCCAGCTGGGTTTCCCCCCCCCCGTTGCTCCTCGCAGCCATGATCGTTGCCAAGGTTCAGGCATGGGGTTTTCACAGGCGGGGTGATTTGGGAGGCTGACGGGAGTGGTGTTTTTGGCATCATGTATATCATAGTAGTCTCTGAACAGTTATGAATATATTTAGTAAAGATCTGATGGTAATATAGATGTGTGGAATGACCCTAAATGTTGGCAGGTGAAGCACCCCTTAGGGTTTTAGGGTTTATGAAGTCCATAAATGTGTTTGTGTAATGTAGGTTCAATGAAGGTGTATTTGTTGGTTTTTTTAAGGTTTGATTAGTAAGCAATATCTGGTTTGTAATGTGGCTGTAGCAAAGGCACATTTGCCACGCTCGTAAGGTTTACTAAGGAAAGAAAGGTTTTGCGTGGCGTAGGCTCCTCGAAGGGGTATTTGCTGTTGGTTGTTCTGTTATTAAGTAAGTAAAAGCTATTCTGTAATATAGCATTAATAAAGGAGCGTATGTCGGGGTTGGTTCCTGTGCATTTTTTTGGGGGGGTAATAAAGGTGTGTACGTCGGGGTTGGTTCCTGTTTGGTTTTTTTGTATGTCTGAATTTGTTTCTCTCCCTGACTGACTTTGCCTCCCTTTGTGTTAGCCGTCATCTGACTTTGCCCCTCCGTATCCAGCTTCGTGTCTGTCTTTGTCCCTTTGCCTTTGACTGTGCGTGTTGGACTTTGACTGTGAGAGTTGCGGTTGGACGTTGCCTTTGAATGTGTGCATTTGATTTGGACTTTGATTGTGTGCGTTGGACTCTGAGTGACTGTGTTGGACTTTGTCTTTGACTCTGAGTGACTGTGTTGGACTTTGTCTTGGACTCTGAGTGACTGTCTTGGACTCTGAGTGACTGTGTTGGACTTTGTCTTGGACTCTGAGTGACTGTGTTGGACTTTGTGTTGGACTCTGAGTGACTGTGTTGGACTCTGAGTGACTGTGTTGGACTCTGAGTGACTGTGTTGGACTCTGAGTGACTGTGTTGGACTCTGTGTTGGACTTTGAGTGACTGTGTTGGACTCTGTGTTGGACTTTGAGTGACTGTGTTGGACTCTGTGTTGGACTCTGAGTGACTGTGTTGGACTTTGTGTTGGACTCTGAGTGTCTGTGTTGGACTTTGAGTGACTGTGTTGGACTCTGTGTTGGACTTTGAGTGACTGTGTTGGACTCTGTGTTGGACTTTGAGTGACTGTGTTGGACTCTGTGTTGGACTCTGAGTGACTGTGTTGGACTCTGAGTGACTGTGTTGGACTCTGAGTGACTGTGTTGGACTCTGAGTGACTGTGTTGGACTCTGAGTGACTGTGTTGGACTCTGAGTGACTGTGTTGGACTCTGAGTGACTGTGTTGGACTCTGAGTGACTGTGTTGGACTCTGAGTGACTGTGTTGGACTTTGTGTTGGACTTTGTGTTGGACTTTGTGTTGGACTTTGTGTTGGACTCTGTGTTGGACTTTGTGTTGGACTCTGAGTGACTGTGTTGGACTCTGTGTTGGACTCTGTGTTGGACTCTGTGTTGGACTCTGTGTTGGACTCTGTGTTGGACTCTGTGTTGGACTCTGTGTTGGACTCTGTGTTGGACTCTGTGTTGGACTCTGTGTTGGACTCTGTGTTGGACTCTGTGTTGGACTCTGTGTTGGACTCTGTGTTGGACTCTGTGTTGGACTCTGTGTTGGACTCTGTGTTGGACTCTGAGTGACTGTGTTGGACTCTGAGTGACTGTGTTGGACTCTGTGTTGGACTCTGAGTGACTGTGTTGGACTCTGTGTTGGACTCTGAGTGACTGTGTTGGACTCTGTGTTGGACTCTGAGTGTCTGTGTTGGACTTTGAGTGACTGTGTTGGACTCTGTGTTGGACTTTGAGTGACTGTGTTGGACTCTGTGTTGGACTCTGAGTGACTGTGTTGGACTCTGTGTTGGACTCTGAGTGACTGTGTTGGACTCTGTGTTGGACTTTGAGTGACTGTGTTGGACTCTGTGTTGGACTTTGAGTGACTGTGTTGGACTCTGAGTGACTGTGTTGGACTCTGTGTTGGACTCTGAGTGACTGTGTTGGACTCTGTGTTGGACTCTGAGTGACTGTGTTGGACTCTGAGTGACTGTGTTGGACTCTGAGTGACTGTGTTGGACTCTGTGTTGGACTCTGAGTGACTGTGTTGGACTCTGTGTTGGACTCTGAGTGTCTGTGTTGGACTTTGAGTGACTGTGTTGGACTCTGTGTTGGACTTTGAGTGACTGTGTTGGACTCTGTGTTGGACTCTGAGTGACTGTGTTGGACTCTGAGTGACTGTGTTGGACTCTGTGTTGGACTCTGAGTGACTGTGTTGGACTGTGAGTGACTGTGTTGGACTCTGTGTTGGACTTTGTGTTGGACTCTGAGTGACTGTGTTGGACTCTGAGTGACTGTGTTGGACTTTGTGTTGGACTCTGAGTGACTGTGTTGGACTCTGAGTGACTGTGTTGGACTCTGAGTGACTGTGTTGGACTTTGTCTTGGACTCTGAGTGACTGTGTTGGACTTT
Organism: Strix uralensis; assembly: GCF_047716275.1. Lineage (NCBI taxonomy): Eukaryota > Metazoa > Chordata > Aves > Strigiformes > Strigidae > Strix > Strix uralensis. Next base: position 135,460,207 of record NC_133974.1, read on the forward strand.
GTGTTGGACTTTGAGTGACTGTGTTGGACTTTGTCTTGGACTCTGAGTGACTGTGTTGGACTCTGAGTGACTGTGTTGGACTTTGTCTTGGACTCTGAGTGACTGTCTTGGACTCTGAGTGACTGTCTTGGACTTTGTCTTGGACTCTGAGTGACTGTGTTGGATTCTGAGTGACTGTGTTGGACTTTGTCTTGGACTCTGAGTGACTGTGTTGGACTTTGTGTTGGACTTTGAGTGACTGTGTTGGACTTTGTCTTGGACTCTGAGTGACTGTGTTGGACTCTGAGTGACTGTGTTGGACTTTGTCTTGGACTCTGAGTGACTGTGTTGGACTTTGTGTTGGACTTTGAGTGACTGTGTTGGACTTTGTCTTGGACTCTGAGTGACTGTGTTGGACTCTGAGTGACTGTGTTGGACTTTGTCTTGGACTCTGAGTGACTGTCTT